>NC_044981.1:43037200-43337200 GCF_008728515.1 Papio anubis | reverse complement strand
CCCAGCTAATTTTTTGTATTTTTAGTAGAGATGGGGTTTCACCATGTTGGCCAGGATGGTCTCGATCTCTTGACCTTGTGATCCGCCCGCCTCGGCCGCCCAAAGTGCTGGGATTACAGGCGTGAGCTACTGCACCCGGCCTAGCCACTTTTTTTAAACGGATTTATTTCAGTAGGTTTTTTTGGGGGAACCGGTGGTGTTGAGTTACATGAATCTTTAGTAGTGATTTCTGAGATTTTGGTGCACCCATCACCCGAGCAGTGTGTACACTATACCCAATGTGCAGTCTTTTATCCCTCACCCCCCTCCCACCCTTTCCCCTGAGTCCCCAAATACCATTGTATCATTCTTATGCCTTTGCGTTCTCATAGCTTAGCTCCCATTTGTGAGAACATACGATGTTTGGGTTGCCATGTGGCGGAGGCAGGGTTAGGCATGTCTGAGCTCAGACTCTTCTTGGGCGGGACTTGCTGCGGCCGCTGTGGGGGATGAGGGTGTGGCTTCTAGACCAAGGGAGTTATGTCCCCAGGGGCATTATGGCTGCCTCTGTTGCCCCACGCAGGTCGCCAGGGAAGTGGGGGAAAGCCGGCAGCCACAGGCCTCACCCAGCTCCCATGGAGCCCACAGAGCAAAAGCCCGGTCTCACTCCCACCATGCCCTCTTCCTGTAACAGCACCGAGTTTATTTCCAGGCAGCTGGTGAGCAACGCTGAGAACTTTCCCCAGGCTACTGGCTTCCTAGGTGAGAAAGCAAGCCTACTCACAGTTCCTCTGCGTCCCACAGAGCCTGCAGCGGTGATCCACCTCCTTCAAGGGGTCTGTGGCTCTAGCCTTTTCTGGTATATTCCTGCAGTAGTTCTTGGAGCCAAAGTTCACGGTGTGGGTCTCCACATGCTGCTCTATCCATCCAAGTGGGAGCTGCAAGTTAATCCTGCTTCCTATGTGCCATTTTCCTCTGAGACAATAGACAATATTTTTGAAAAGTATTAGCAATAATTTCTGTATGTTTCTTTTTTCATCACAGGTTCTTTCTTGCAGGATTTTCTTTCTGTATGAGTAAATTAAGGTTACATCAGACAACATCTTCTGACTGTTGTAACATAAGCTGTAGCCAATGGTAAATCTGACAGTGTGAGAAGTATTAAACATTAAATGGTTTAATATACTATGTCATATAGCATAGGTATAAAATAAAAAATCCAAATACGTAAGAGAGTTGTTGAAAACAACCATTATGTTGCCTTATAATTGAAAGTTAAAACTTGAATTTCTTGGGGCCAGAATATCTAGATATTAATAAAAGCTGGAACACATTGCATTTTATGTGCATTATTTTTTGTGTACAATTCTGAGTATACATATTTTTCATTTTGTGATAGTAATGTGCAGTATTAAAACACTTTAAAAATTAAAATTTCTACACTTGTTTTTTTTACATGACCAGCCAAAAAAGCTTCCAAATTTCGAGACTGGTTGGACTGCAGCAGTATGGAGATAAAACCCAATGTTGTCGCAATGGAAATCTTAGCATATTTAGCGTATGAAACTGTGGCACAGGTAAGAATTCTAATCTGTCATATCAGGCCACACTGGCTGTTTTTTCCTTATCTCTGCCCATGATCAATTCTTCTTCTGCCTGCTGCTCTACCAGGAATAACAGCCATGAATTCTCTCCTGTGACATTTACATCATTTACTAAAATTTAGTTCAGTTATGTGTATCTGCATCCTCAATTCAAGTGGGTGTTAGGATAAGAAAGACAGTTTCTTGCACCTTTATCCTAATGAGAAATGGAATCCCTGCATACTTTTTCTTGACATTGAACTCTAAGTCCACATCTGCCTTGTTTAGAGTTTATTTTTGAACTTTGAAAAACTCCTTTCTACGTATGTGAGATCTTAAGAGTACTCACCAAATTCTGGGTCTGGAATCTCGCCCTCTAAAAGACTTTCTCAAGATGTGGTCTTTTGACCACAAGCATCAGCATCTCCTTGGTTCTTGTTTAAAATGCAAATTCTGGCCAGGCACGGTGGCTAATGCCTGTAATCCCAACACTTTGGGAGGCCGAGGCAGGTAGATCACCTGAGGTCTGGAGTTCAAGACCAGCCGGGCCAACATGGTGAAACCACATCCTGCTAATAACACAAAAAAAAGTTAGCCAGGCATGGTGGCGGGCGCCTATAGTCCCAGCTACTCAGGGAGGCTGAGGCAGGAGAATCATTTGAACCTAGGAGGCGGAGGTTGCAGTGAGCTGAGGTCGTGCCATTGCACTCCAGCCTGGGCAACAAGAGCGAAACTCCATTTCAAAAATAAAATAAAATAAATAAAGCAAATTCCTAGACTGTATGCTTAAAACAGACCTACTGAATTAGAATCTCTGGACTTAAAGCCCAGAAATCTGCACTAGTGATTATGAAATAAATTTTGAGAACTACTCTCCTAAAAGGTCAGAATATATCATGACTAGGTCCATTCACCAGTCAATTAAAGTGTGTGCTCATGTCTACAATATAGATTTTTAGGCAAGCAGGATTATCAGTAACATTCACAATGTATTGCTTTTAGGTTTGCCACTTCAGTGGCATTCATGATTATTACTAGCTATGTGACTTTATTTCATTCTTCTGGTCTTCTAGTTAGTGGATCTGGCTCTGCTTGTGAGGCAAGACATGGTAACTAAGGCAGGGGACCCCTTCAGTCATGCCATTTCTGCAACCTTCATTCAGTATCACAACTCTGCTGAGGTAAGTACAAAAAAAAAATCTGCCTTTAACACATTTGTGAATTTTGTCACATATCTGGTATTTACATTAGTGTTTCTTTTAAAAAGATTATGCAGGAATGTATAGCCTTCAGTCAAAGAATCTTAATACATTAGACATTCCAATAAATATTTAATTGAGCACCTACTATGTGCCAGGCCCTGACAGTCCATGTAAGACAATGATTTTTTTCACCTGTTTCTTACTTCACTTAGCTTTCCTAGCCCTTCAATGAAAGGGATGGTTGCAAGGCATTTCTTATTTTTATGGGAGATGAAAAACTGGTTTAAGTAATGTTGGAAAAGTCATTTATTTCTTTGTGCCTCAAAAGATAAGAGTGTTATCATTATTATTCACATAATAATTCCTGGCATTTATTGATAACTTTCCATTTCAATTATTGATTCATCTCTAAACATGATTTAAAGAAGCTTGTCTTCATTCATCTTGAGTTTTTAGATTTCCCCTACTATGTGAAAATTATGTTCTTTTCTGATCTGCTTTTGCTATGGGAACTAAAATTTTCTTGCCAATTTTAAGGCTCTGTATAATAACTGTGCACCACTTTTAGTATATAGAATATCCTCTGTAAACAGCATCTACCTTAAAACCAGAAATGTATTGCAGTGTGTTGAATATATTTGCCAATATTTGACCCTTTTCACTAACAAAAAGAGCAGTTTCACATAATTCAGTCGAATATCCATAGATAAGACAGTGAGAAGGTTAAGTTCGTATCTACATGTAGAGTTGTAAAGTAAGTTTTGGATCAAGTTGGTTGAAATGTATAACCTGAAAATGGTTAAGCTCTGTATATACCTTAATTACACATTTCTACTCCTTGTTAATATCTGTAGGCAAGGATAGTGGTTCAAATCATCTCTAAGAAGTAGTTGTAATCTTTTTTAGGTCACAGACCCCTTTGAGAATCTGATGAAAACTATAAACCCTTTTACTAAGCACATTCACAAATTTTGCCTACAGTTTCAGGCTGTTTAGAGACATTCTGAAGCCATTCTATGGATCCAAGGAATCTGTGAACCCTATGGGCCATAGGTTTAAGTTTCTCTGCTCTAGGATACTTAGAAAATATGTTAAGATATATGCCTGTATAGCATCTTATTACAAACAAAAGGACAATTTAACATTTTCTTATGCTGCTTGGAAAATCAAATTGGCTTGGAAACTAAATAGAAATTAAAATGTTTATACCCATTAAAAATCCATTTTTTTCTTAGAAAAGGTCATACATCATTATCAGTCAACATACAAAAGTCCCTAAAGCTTACTTAGTTGATTAATCACTATTTGTTTTCTTTATGTTACAAACCCAAATTATGATGTCAAAGAACACCCTTTAAAATGTCTTTGATGCATGTTCACTTTATGAATATGTGTATAAGTATGCTTTCCATTAACATCAGACAAATTTGTTATAACATTTCTAATTGAGGAAATTTACTGTGAACACAACAAGCCTAGTTTTCTTTTAACATTCAAGTGATTGCTTGCATGCCTAGGAAAACTCTTTATTTCCCCTTTTTTCTTGGTTCTCCAGGGTGGCCAAGCTGCCCTAGGCAACTGCTCAGCAACCACAGCCGCTGTTCCCAGCTACCCAGCAGTTGAGAGGAATATCCTATATGTACTGGATTTCCTGGGCTCTCTGGGAGGTGGGAGCATGAGTGTCAGAGAGCCTTCTGACAAAATATGTTAGTATAAGCCTCGAACTTTTTTCTGGCTGGCAGACACCCCCCTCCTCTCCTGTGACTGACACAAGATGAATATTCAGAGACTGGAAGTCTTCCTTCCTGCCCTTTATCACCTGACAAAATCAGCAGGCAACATTAAGGGCCTGTACATCAAATACTATACCAAATTGAGTCCAAAGTGGGGCTCTGGAGACTGAGATGATCTGTGTTCAGGGAGACAGGACATTTTGTAAAACAAATAAGCAAATAATTGAACAAACAAACAGTTTAAGATGGCATATACTAGTCTCCAAATGAGTGACTCAGACAGAAAGTACAGAAGTTTAAAAGAAAACAAAACAAAAATCCTCTCGTTGCAGTCAAAGACTTTAGAGAGAAAGCTGAGGTTAAAGGAAAAATAGGACTTTGATAAGGTAGAAGTTAGGATAATACTCTAGGACTCAAAGACAGCATAAGTACCATTTTACAAGGGGAAAAACCCAACGCTGTTTAAAATATTCAAGAATTAAGGTTCATTAAAGAGGAATAGTAGGCATTTGGATTAGAAAATTAAGGCTCAGATTGTATAGAGTCTTAGACTGCTAGAGTTAACAAGGAATGGATGGTTGATGGTTTCTTGGCTGAAGGGTGAGGAGTTCAAAAGGGTGTTTTAAGATCCAAATGGTAGTGCCATGTACAGTGGATTAGAATTGGAAATGCAAGATGTAGGGTTAATACACAGTGCATTTTATTTTATTTTCTTGAGCACTAACCATATAAGGAACTGGGCTGATTAAGATTGGGTTCTTACTAGATTAGCAAGTTTAATATTAATTCAAGTTAACTTTCTAGAGTTTCTAGATTTTCTGTGTTGCCCAGGCTGGAGTGCAGCAGCTGTTCACAGGCATGATCATAGTGCACTGCGGCCTTGATCTCCTGACCTCAAGCCATCTCTCTGCCTCATCCTCCCAAGTAGCTGGGACTACGGGCACACCACTATGCTCAGCTGTTTTTTAAAATACATTATGAAGAATTGCAGGCCAGTAGTGCAGTTGGTATGATTGATAATGAGGAAAATATAGACTAATAATACCATACATTTAAATGATTTTGAGATTTTTATTTGCCTGTGAATTTCTTAGGAGCCAATATTATGATGTGACTGATAAGGAACTTCTTTTAGTATTGGGCATCATCCTGTAGAATGGACATTGACACAGTGGAGCATGTCTAAAGGAGAGTAATGGGAGAGGGGGCAGGTGTGTGAAGGAACTGAAAAACATGTCTTGTAATAACTGCTGCGATGAACTTGAGGTGTTTGACCATTAAAGAGAAGAGACTATGAAAAATCAGTCTTCAACTATTTAAAAGTGCTTCTACATAAAGAAAGAACAGACTTGCATGAACATATCTGTTTATGCATTCTCATGTTGGTGAATATCTGGACTGTCACCAGTTTGTGAGGTATTGTGAATAAACCTGCTGTGAATATTATTGTACAAGTTTGTAAGGATAAATGCTTTCAATTTTCTTAGGTAGATGGCAGTGAATGAAATTGTTTGGTCATAGAGTTAGGCACGTGTTTGGTTTTTAAAGACACGGTAAGACTTTTTTTCCAAAGAGGTTGTACCATTTTATACTTCCACCAACAGTGTATTAGAGTTTCAGTTGCTCCACAGCTTCATCAACATTTGGCATTATCATTTTTACTTTTAGCCATTCTAGTGGATATTTTCTGATAACAGTTTGAGTGTGTATTTCTCTGATGACTGACACTGTTGAGCACTTTTTAATGTACTGATTGTCCATTTATGTATCTTACTCTGAGAAGTATCTCTTCAAATCCTTTACCCATTTTTTTTTTTTTGGCAGGCAAAGGGGCTTTTATTACCAGTTGGTAGTTCTTTACATATCTTGTGACAGCAGTCCTTTATCAAACACATATTTTTCACATATTTTTCTCAGTTTGTGGCTTACCTGTTCATTGTCTTAGTGGAGAAATTTTAACTTTCTGATGAAGCCTAATTTATCCAATTTTTTCTTTTTTTTTTTTTTTGACAGTGTTCCACTTGCATTTATTTATTTTTTTTAATTTTTTTAAATTATACTTTAAATTCTAGGGTACATGTGCACAACCTGCAGGTTTGTTACATATGTATACATGTGTCATGTCAGTGTGCTGCACCCAGTAATTAGTCATTTACATTAGGTATATCTCCTAATGCTCTCTCTCCCCGCTCTCCCCACCCCACGACAGGCCCTGGTGTGTGATGTTCCCCACCCTATGTCCAAGTGTTCTCATTGTTCAATTCCCATCTATGAGTGAGAAAATGCGGTGTTTGGTTTTCTGTCCTTGCAATAGTTTTCTGAGAATGATGGTTTCCAGCTTCATCCATGTCCCTACAAAGGACATGAACTCATCCTTTTTAATGGTTGCATAGTATTCCATAGTGTATATGTGCCACATTTTCTTAATCCAGTCTGTCATTGATGGACATTTGGGTTGGTTCCAAGTCTTTGCTATTGTGAATAGTGCCACAATAAACATATGTGTGCATGTGTCTTTATAGCATGATTTATAATCCTTTTGGTATATACCTAGTAATGGGATGGCTGGGTCAAATGGTATTTCTAGTTCTAGATCCTTGAGGAATCACTACACTGTCTTCCACAATGGTTGAACTAGTTTACAGTCCCACCAACAGTGTAAAAGCATTCGTATCTCTCCACATCCTCTCCAGCACCTGTTGTTTCCTGACTTTTTAATGATTGCCATACTAACAATGAGATGGCATCTCATTGTGGTTTTGATTTGCATTTCTCTGATGGCCAGTGATGATGAGCATTTTTTCATGTGTCTGTTGGCTGCATAAATGTCTTCTTTTCAGAAGTGTCTGTTCATATCCTTTGCCCACTTTATGATGGGTTTGTTTGATTTTTTCTTGTAAATTTGTTTAAGTTCTTTGTAGATTCTGGATATTAGCCCTTTGTCAGATGGGTAGATTGTAAACATTTTCTCCCATTCTGTAGGTTGCCTGTTCACTTTGATGGTAGTTTCTTTTGCTGTGCAGAAGCTCTTTAGTTTGATTAGATCCCATTTGTCAATTTTGGCTTTTGTTGCCATTGCTTTTGGTGTTTTAGTCATGAAGTCCTTGCCCATACCTATGTCCTGAATGGTATTCCCTAGGTTTTCTTCTAGGGTTGTTATGATTTTAGGTCTAACATTTAAGTCTTTAATCCATCTTGAATTAATTTTTGTATAAGGTGTAAGGAAGGGATCCAGTTTCAGTAACCAAAACAGCATGGTACTGGTACCAAAACAGAGATATAGACCAATGGAACAGAACAGAGCCCTGAGAAGTAATACCACATATCTACAACCATCTGATCTTTGACAAACCTGATAAAAACAAGAAATGGGGAAAGGATTCCCTATTTAATAAATGGTGCTGGGAAAACTGGCTAGCCATATGTAGAAAGCTGAAACTGGATCCCTTCCTTACACAGTTTTTTTCTTTTATGTTTATTGTCTGTGTCTTAATAAACCTTTGGCTACTCCCATGTCATGATGATATTGTCCTGTGTTTTCTTCTAGAAGCTTTATCCCTTTGGTTTTTGTATTTAGTTCTATTAATCTGGTTAAATTAAAATCCATTGTATGAGTTAAGGCCAAATTCAATTTTTTACTTATGGATATCTAGTTATTGCAGAACTATTTCCTGAAAGACTCTCTTTTCTCCCACTGGATTGCTTGAACAATATATCTATATGGATTTATTTTTGGAGTTTCATTTGTGTTTATTTGATTATAATGTAAGTCTTCAAACTCTGTTATTTTTTAAGCTTAATATGGACATGCTGTGTTCTTTGCGTTTCTATATAAATTTTAGAATCAACTTGTTAGTTACTACGAAAGAAAGAAAAAGAAAAAAGAAAAGCCTGGTGGGATTTTGAAAGGGATTAGGTTGAATGCTTATGTCAGTTTGGGATATGTTTTAGCAATACTAAATATCACAATCTGTGAACATGGATTTTCTATTTTTTATATTTATGAAATATCTCTTCTTACTGAAAATACTATACATTATGAAGTCTGTTTATCTGATTGATTTAGCCATTCCAGCCATGTGATTACTGTTTACATAATATGTTTTTCTTTCCACTTCCTTTCAATATATTTGTATGTTTCTGCAGGCATACTTCAGAGATATTGCAGGTCTATTTCCACACTGCCATATTGAAGTGAATATTGCAATAAAGCGAGTCACACAAATTTTCTGGTTTCCTGGTGCATATAAAAATTATGTTTACACTATACTGTAGTCTATAAGTCTGCAATGGCATTATGTCTAAAACATGTACATACCTTAATTTTAAAATATTTTTTAAAATGCTAATTATCATCTGAGTCATTAGCATGTCGTAAATCTTTTTGCTGGTGGAGGGTTTTGCCTCAATGTTAATGGCTACTGATTGATCAGGGTGGTGGTTGCTGAAGGTTGGGGTAGCTGGGGTAATATCTTAAGATAAGACAACAGTGTGAAGTTTGCCACAATGATTGGCTCTTCCTTTCTTGAAAGATTTCTCTGTAGCATGTGATATTGTTTGATAGCATTTACCCATAGCAGTACTTCTTTCATAACTGAAGTCAGTTCTCTCAAACCCTGACACTGCTTTATCAGCTAAGTTTGTGGAACTAAGTCTAAGTCTTTTGTAGGAGTTTTTGTAGTTATTTTTTAAAATGTTCACAGCATCTTCACCGATGTAGACATCTTCTCAAGAAATCACTTTCTTGGCTCATCCATAAGCAATAACTCTCACCCATTGAAGTTTTATCATGAGATTGAGCAGTTCAGTCACATCTTCAGGCTCCAGTTTTAGTTCTTCTGCTATTTATGCCACATCTGCAGTTACCTCCTCCACTGAAGTCTTGACCGCTCAAAGCCATTCATGAGAGTTGGAATCAACTTCTTCCAAACTCCTGTAAATGTTGATATTTTGACCTCTTCACATGAATCACAGATGTTCTTAATGGCTTCTAGAATAATGAATCCTTTCCAGAAGATTTTCATTTACTTTCCTTAGATCCATCAGAGAAATCACCATGTGTGGGAGCAATGGTCTTATGAAACATATTTCTTAAGTAATAAAACTTGAAAGCTGAAATTACTCCTTGAATTGTGCTGCAGAATGGATGTTGTTAGCGGTCATGAAGACAATGTTCATCTTTTCCTACTTCTCCATCAGAGCTCTTGGGTGACCAGATACATTGTCAATGAGCAGTAATTATTTTGAAGGGAATCTTTTTCTGAATAGTAGGTCCCAACACTGGGCTTAAAACATTCAATAAACCATGCTGTAAATGGATGTGCTGTCATCTAGGCTTTGTTGTTCCATTTATAGAGTGTAAGCAAAATAGATCTAGCATAATTCTTCAGGATCCTGATTTTTAGAATGGTACATGAACACTAGCTAAAACTTAAAATCACCAGCTGCATGAACCCCTAACAAGAGAGTCAGCTTTGAAGCTTTGAAGCCAGGCATTGGTTTCTCCTCTCTAGCTATGAATGTCCAAGATGGCATCTTCTTCTAATAGCCATTTCATCTACAATGAAAATCTGTTGTTACATGTAGCCATCTTCATCATTGATCTTAGCTAAACCTTCAGGATAACTTGCTACAGTTTCTACATCATCATTCGCTGCTTCACCTTGCACTTTTGTGTTATAGAGATGGCTTCTTTCCTAAATCTTATGAACCAGTCTCTGGTAGCCTCTAACCTCTCTTTTGTATGTTTCTCATCTCTCTCGGGCTTCACAGAATTACAGAGTGTTAGCGCCTTGCTCTGGATTAGGCTTTGGCTTAAGGAAGTGTCGTGGCTAGTTTGATCTTCTATTCATCCCACTGAAACATTCTCCATATCAGCAATAAGGCTGTTTTACCTTCTTATCATTTGTGTGTTCTGTAGACCAGCATTTTTTAATTTTCTTCAAGAACTTTGCCTTGGCACTCACAGCTTGGCTATTTGGGGCAAGAGGGCTAGCTTTCACCCTGTCTTGGCTTTCAACATGCCTCCTTCACTAAGCTTAATCATTTGTAGCTTTTGATTTAAAGTGAGAGATGTGTAACTCTTACTTACATCAGAAATACTTAGAGGCCATTGTAGGGTTATTAATTGGCCTAATTTCAGTATCGTTGTGTCTCAGGGAATAGGGAGGCCTGAGGGAAGGGAGAAAGATGGAGGAACAGTTAGTCAGTGGAGTAGTCAGAACAGACACATATATTAAATTTGCTATCTCATATGAATACAGTTCGTGGTACCCCAAGACAATTATAATAGTAACACTAAAGATCACAGATCACCATAACAGATAAAATAATAATGAAAACATTTGAAATACTGTGAAAAGTACCAAAATATGACACAGAGACATAAAGTTGGACACATGCTTTTGGAAAAATGGCACTGACAGACTTGCTTGATTTACGGTTACCACAAACCTTAAGTTTGCAAAACATATAACATATTTGAAGCACAATAAAACAAAGTACAATAAAGTGAGGTATGCCTGTATTGAAAGATAAATGTAATGTATTTAAAGTCATCTCTTATAGTCAGCAAATAATTCAGCCATGCTTCTTTATTCTTCCTTTCTGTCTGTATCTTTTTTTTTCTTTTCTTCTTTTTTTTGTTTTTTTTGTTTTGTTTTGTTTTGTGTTTTTTTTGAGACAGAGTCTTGTTTTGTCTTCCAGGCTGGAGTATAGTAGCATGATCATAGCTCACTGCAGCCTGAATCTCCCAGGCTCAAGCAATCCTCCCACCTCAGCCTCCTGAGTAGCTGGGACTACAGGCATGCACCACTACGCCTAGCTAATTATTGTATTTGTTTTGTAAAGACAGGGTTTCACTGTGTTGCCCAGGCTATTCTCAAACTCCTGGGCTCAAGCAGTCTACCCACCTCAGCCTCCCACAGTGCTGGGATTATAGGCATGAGCTGCCGTGCCCTCCCCCCATCTGTATCTTAATTGTAGTCCATAATTCTGTGATATTTGATGTATTAATTCACGTGGTTGGATATAGGGTAACTTTTCCTATTTGTTTTCTGCATATTTCCTCTCTTATTGTTTATCTTTTTCTCTTTCCTGTCTTCTTTTGGATTGTATGTTTTTTTTAGAAATTCCTTTGAATTTACATATTGATTTCTTTATGATATCTTTTTGCATCCTTTTTTCAGTAGTCATGTTAGGGATTACAATGTACATCCTTAAATGTTCAGTGTACTTGGGAGTTATACTACTTAACTCACATAGAATGTAAGACTCTTGTATATATATAGGTCCATGTCCTTTATGCTATGATTGTCATGCATACAACATCTATATATATAAGCCATAATACCATAATTTTTATCTTAATCTAGTGTGTTTTAATGAAATTAAGAGAAAAAATAGAGCTTCACTTGATCTTAGCCAAAAGACTGAGAAGCAATTAAAAAAATAGAGCTTAATGTTTACCATTCCCATTGTTCTTTATTTCTCTTTCATAATTGGAGTTTTCTTATATCATTTTCTTTTCTATTCTGCTAAATTTTGTTTAACATTTGTTGTAGTGCAAGTTAGCTAGTGATGGTTATCTTAGTTTTGATATTTCTGAAAAAGTCTTTACTTTTTCTTCATTCTTGGTTGATATTTCATTAGATATAGAATTCTGTCTCGAAAGTTTTATTTTTCAGTGTTTTAATGATGTCATTCCACTCTTTTCTCTATCTGTTGTTTTCAATCGTAAGTCAGTAGATTTCTGTTATTGTTTCCCTGTATCTAATATATTGTTTTCTCTGGATGCTTTCAGAATTGTATTTTTACTTCTGATGTTCAGCTGTTTGGCCATGATATCCATAGACATGGTTTTCTTTGTATTTATCCTGCTGAAAATTCACTGAGATTCTTGAATCTTAAATCTCTTGAATCAAAGACAGTGTATGTCTTTAACCAAATTATGGGACTTTTTGTCAGTTATTTCTTTAGATTTTTTTCTGCCTTATTCCCTCTCCTTCACTTCTGAAACTCCAAGTACATTGTATTAGTTATTTTGATATTATTCCATAGGTAACTCAGGTGCTTTTTAATTCCTCTTTTAATATTTTCTCTCTATTCTTCAGATTGGAGCAATTCTATTGAACTTTATCTTCTATACATTTCTTTCTGTCAGCTACAATCTACTGTGACACCCACCTAGTAATATTTTATTTCTGATATTTTATTTTATACTTCTAGAATTTCTATTGGATTTTTTATAGTTTCCTTTTATCCATCATTATTTTTTATTTGTCCATTTGTTACAAGTGTATTTTATTTTGTGCTTTTGAGCATGGTTAGAATTGCTGTTTTAAAATTCTTGGTTGCAAAATTAAATATGTGAATTTTCTTGTTCTCCATTGAATATGAGTCACGCTTTCTTGTGTTTTTGCATGTCTGGTAATTTTGAAATGTATAGTGGACATTGTGAGTCATATACATCATAGGCATTTTGGGATTCTGTTATATTCCTGTGAATATATTGTTATTATTGGTGGTGGTAGTAGTGGTGTTGGTATATGTGTTCAGCAGGGAAGTTACTTTTCTAGACTCACCTGTAAACTTTGAACTCCTCTTCAGTGGCAGCAACTAGAATGTCTTTTCATTTCTTTTTGCTTTAGTGGGATTGCATGCATTTCATACCATACAGGAAGAACTTACAGGTTAGTAAAAGATTTGAGGAAAGCCATACATGATGGCACTTGTTATTTTAGCTACTCAGGAGGCTGAGATAGGAAGATCACTTTAGCCTAGGAGTTTGAGACTAGCCTGGGCATAGTGAGACTCCATCAGTCCCCATTCACAAAAAAAGATTTGGGTAAAATTTGTACACTGAATTTGGGGCTTCCCGTGTTTCTATTCTGTCCCTTTGGGGATTTCCTTTCTCATTCTGCACCTACTATGATTGCCCGAACTCTGGCATCTCATTTATCAAGGAGCTAAGATTATATGTTAGCCACTCCTCTACCCACTGGATCCTGCCCTTAGGCTAAAACTGTAAAGACAGGAAATCCACCCACTGACATTCCCTTCTAAAAGTACATACTACCGTTTCCAGTTTCAGTCTGGTTTTGATCAGTCTTCAGTGCTTTCATATACTTGTTGTTTTTTTTAATTACCTATTCAAAGCTTATAAGAATTTCAGCTATTGTACTCTGCAGCTCATTCAGTAACTAAAACTGTGGTAACAAAATGTTACCTACAAGACCTCTTCAGTTAATTTGATTCACAAAGTATATGAGAAGGAGTTGTAATTAACCTAGTGACATGTATACATAAATTAATTTTTTATAAGTTTTTAGAAATTCTTGACATTTTTCTCTGTATATTTAAACATTTATCCCCTGATCTTGCTGAAAACTATTAAATTGAAGTTATTTTACAACAAAGTTTTCCTGAGGAAAGTATTACCCCGGTCTATGTCTGTATTCTCTTGAATTTGAAATTAGTGGCATCAGAATTAATAATGTTCCACTTCAAAGGCTTTAATTATTTTTCTACTCATTTATACACTTCTTTCTATATTCAGACTTTTGCTGTATTTTGAGTTTTACTCACTGGAAACTTCAGCTGTGATGCTATAATGGTTCAAGTAATCCTGCATATAATAATAAAATTTCTACACTCACTATGTGTATTACAAGCCAAGAGATTTGATGTGTAGTTATATCTGTAATACATAGTTATATCTGTAATACTGTTGTTGTAGCATTGGACATGTCCCGTATTTTCACTCTTTCATCTATAAAATTGTGTAGGAGTCGGAAACATTTAGAATAGACCATTCTTATGTCCCATCCAGAGATAATAATGTATGAATCCTTGAATTTAGTAAACCTCTATTATTTTTTCCTTAAACACCTTTCTGGTTTTAATTAAAGAAAACCTTTTTTAGTCACCTATAAAGAAAACCCCATCAGACTAACAGCAGACTTCTCAGCAAAACCTTACAGGCAGGCTAGGAAATAATGGGATGGCATTTTCAAAGTACTGAAAGAAGAAAAAACTGTAAGCCAAGAATTTTGTATACAGTAAGATTAAGCTTCATAAATGAAGGAGAAATAGCTTTTTCCAGTTAAGCAAACACTGAGGGACTTCATCACACTAGTCTGACCTTACACAAAATGCTCAAAGGAGTCCTAAACATGGAAACAAAAGGTTAATATTCACCATCATACAACGACACAAAAGTATAATTCACAGGCCTTATAAAATATCACACAAGAAGGAAGAGAAATGAATCAAATGGCAATTTGGCAGAATTCCACCAAACAACAAAGACAAAAAGAAACAAAGAATTTGTCAAACAACTAGAAAATAATTAACAATATCACAGGAGCAAAACCTCACATATCAATCAATATTAACCTTGACATAAACAGATTAAATTTAGCTCCACTTAAAAAATATAGATTGGCAGAATGGATAGGAAAAAAAAATGATTTGACTATATGTTGCTTACAAAAAATTCACTTTACCTGTAAAGACATATATGGACTGAAAGTGAAATGGAGGAAAACAATATTTCGTGCAGATAGAAAGCAAAAGTGAACAGCAGTAGTTATACTTAGATAACACAGATTTTATATCAAAAACAGAAAAAAAGACAAAGAAGGTAATTACATAATAATAAGGGAATCAATTTAGCAAGAGGCTGAAACAATTCTAAGTATATATGCACCCAACACCGGAAGGCTTAGATTCAAGAAACAAATATTACTAGACTTAAACAAATATAGACATATTACTAGACCTAAAGAGATAGACCGCAATACAGTAATAATGGGAAACTTCAACACCCCACTGACAGCATTAGTCAAATGGTTGAAACAGAAAGTCAGCAAAGACATATTGGACTTAAATTGGACTTTAGACCAAACGGACTTCAACAATCATTTACAGAACATTCTACCCAACAACTACAGAATATGCATTCTTCTTATCAGCACATGGAACATTCACCAAGATGGATATCACGTTAGGCCACTAAACAAGTCTTAAGAGATTTTTAAAATCAAGTATCTTCTCAGACCACAGTGGAATAAATCTGTAACCAGTAGCAAGAGGAACTTCAGAAATCATAAAAATACATGGAAATTAAACAACAGGCTCTGGAATTATCATGGGATTAGTGAAGAAATTAAGACACATTAAAAGATTTTTAAAAACAAATGAAAGTGGAAATACAACACACCAAAACCTGTGGTATACAGCAGAAGCAGTGCTACAGGGAAGTTTGTAGCATTAAATGCCTTTATATCAAACAAGCAGAAAGATCCCAAATTGATGACCTATCATTCTGTCTCAAGGAATTAGAAAGCAAGAAAATACCAAACCCAGAATTATCAGAAGAAAAGAAATAACAAAGACCTGAGCAGAACTAAATAAAAATAAAGACAAAAAAAAATACAAAAGATTAATGAAATTAAAAGTTGGTTCTTCAAAAAGATAAACAAAATTGGTAAATTGCTAGCAAGATTAACCAGGAAGAGAGAGGATCCAAATAAAACCAGAAATGAACAAGGAGATATTACAACTGATACCACAAACATACAAAAGATTGTCACAGACTATTATAAGCAACTATACACTCTCAAACTAGAAAACCTAGAAGAAATGGATAAATTCCTGGAAACATGCAACCTCCCAATATTGAACCCAGAAGAAACAGAAATCCTGAATAGACAAATAACAAGTAGCAAGACTGAATCAGTAATTTAAAAATCTCCCAACAGAAAAGAGCTCAGGACCAGATGGATTCACAGCCAAATGTGTACAAAGAAGAGCTAATACCAGTCCTCCTGAACCTGCCCCAAAAAATTAAGGAGTAGGGAATTCTTCATAAATAATTATATGAGGTCATTACCATCCTGATACCAAAACCGGGCAAGGACACAACAAAAACAGAAAACTACAGACCAATATCCCTAATGAACACAGACTCCAAAATCCTCAACAAAATGCTAACAAACCAAATCTACTAGCATATCAAAAAGATAATTACCATGATCAAGTGAGTTTTATACCAGGGATGCAAAGATGGTTCAACATACCCAAATCAGTAAATACGATACATTACATAAACAGAATGAAAGACAAAAATCATGATTATCTCAATAGGTACAAAAAAGCACTTGATACAATTCAGCATCCCTGCATTATAAAAACCCTCAACAAACTAGGCATAAAAGGAATATACCTCACAATAATAAAGGCCATATACTACAAACCCACAGCCAACATCTTACTGAAGTGGAAAAAGTTGAAAGCATTACCTCAAAGAACTGTAACAAGACAATGGTGCCCACTTTAACCACTCCTATTCAACATAGTACTGGAAGTCCTAACCAGAACAATAAAGCAGGAGACAGAAATAAAAGTTATCCAAATGGGAAAAGAGGAAGTAAAATTATTCCTGTTTGCTGATTATATGATCTTATATGTAGAAAAACCTGAAGATTCCACCAAAAAATCTTTCAGATTTGATAAATGAATTCAGTTTGAATATGCAAAATCATTGTACAAAAATCAGTAGTGTTTATGTTCACCGATAATCTAGCTGAGAAAGAAATCAAGAAGGCAACCCCATTTAAAGTACTATAAATAAAATAACAAAATATCTAGTAATATTTAACCAATGAAATGAAAGATCTCTACAAAGAAAACTACAAACCAGCAATGAAAGTAATTGTAGAGGATACTGACAAATGGAAAACCATCCCATGCTTATGGATCAGAAGAATTAATATCATTAAAATGATTATACTGTCCAAAGCATTGTACAGATCCAGTGTAATCTCTATCAAAATAGCAACCCCATCTTTTACAGAATTAGAAATAAAAAAATCCTAAAATTCATATAGAACCAAAAAAGTGCTCAAATAGGCAAAACAATCTTAAGCAAAAACAACAAAGCTGAAGACATTACATTTCCTGACTTCAGATTATACTATGAGGCCATAGTAACAAAATAGCATGGTACTGATATAAAAATAGACACATAGATCAATGGAGGAGAGTAGGTAACCCAGAAATAAAACCATATTTTACAGCCAACTAAACTTTGCCTAAGTTAACAAGAACATACACTGGGGAAAGGATACCCTCTTCAGAAAAAGGAGCTGGGAAATTGGATCAGCATATGCGGAAGAATGAAACTGGTCCCCTATCTCTTACCATATACAAAAATCTACTCGAGATGGAATAAAGACTTAAAGGTAAGACCTGAAACTATTAAAAAATACTCAACGTAAACCTGGGGAAAACTCTTCTGGACATTGGTCTAGGTGAAGAATTCATGACTAAGACCTCAAAAGCACAGGTTAAGAAAAAAAAAAAGAAAAATAGACAACGGGACTTAAACTAAAAAGCTACTACTGTGTGGTAAAAGAAATAAGATAGTAATAGGAGGCTGAGGCAGGAGAATCGCCTGAACCCAGGAGGCAGACGTTGCAGTAAGCTGAGATTACACCACTGCACTCCAGCCTGGGCTACAGAGTGAGACTCCGCCTCAAAAAAAAAAAAAAAAAAGATAGCAAAGAACCTGCAGAATGGGAGAAAACATTTGCAAATTATGCATCCAACAGGGGACTAACAGCCAGAATTTATAAGGAACTCAAACAGCTAAGCAGCAACAACAACAAAAAAAACACCAAGTAATCCCGTTAAAAACTAGTCAAAGGACATGAATAGGCATTTTTTAAAATAAGACATACCGATGGCCAACAGGCATGTAAAGAAATGCTCAACATCACTAATCATCAGAGAAATGCAAATTAAAACCACAATGAGCTATTTTACACCAATCAGAATGGCTATTACTAAAGAGAAAATAACATGTTGGTGAGGATATGGAGAAAAGGGAACTCATGTACACTGTTGTTGGGAGTGTAAATTAGTACAACTTCTATTGAAAACAGTATGGAATTTTTGTTGTTGTTGTTGTTTTGTTTTTGAGATGGTGTCTTGCTCTGTTACCCAGGCTGGAGTGCAGTGGCGCGATCTCGGCTCACTGCAGCCTCCACCTCCCAGGTTCAAGCTATTCCCTTGCCTCAGTCTCCCGAGTAGCTGGGATTACAGGCAAGCGCTACCACACCTGGCTAATTTTTTAAATATTTTTAGTAGAGACGGGGTTTTACCACATTGGCCAGGCTGGTCTCAAACACTTGACTTCTCATGATCCACCCGCCTCGGCCTCCCAAAGTGCTGGGATTACAGGCATGAGCCACTGCGCTGGGCCAGTATAGCTATTTCTGAACTGAAGATAGAACTATCATTCAATCCAGCAATCTAATTGCCAGGTATCTAGTCAAAGGAAAAGAAATCATTACATAAAAAAGATACTTCCTCTCATATGTTTATTTGCACCCCTATTTACTTTAGCAAAGATGCAGTCAACCTAAGTTTCCATCAACAGATGAATAGGTAAAGAGAATGTGGCATGTATACACAATGGAGTAGTATTCAGAAATGGAAAAGAATGGGTCAGGTGCAGTGGCTCATGCCTGTAATTCCAGAACTTTGGGAAGCCGAGGCAGGTGGATCACCTGAGGTGAGGAATTTGGTACTATCCTGGCTAACGTGGCAAAACCCTGACTCTACTGATATAAAAATAGATACATAAATCAATGGAGGAGAGTAGGTAACCCAGAAATAAAACCTTATTTTACAGCCAACTGTAAATTATGGGCCATTAGCCAGGTGCAGCAGGTGTGCCTGTAGTCCCAGCTATTTGGGTGGCTTAAGCATGACAGAGGCTGCAGTGAGTCGAGATCGCACCACTGTACTCCAGTCTGGGGGACAGAGCAAGATGCTGTCTCAAAAAAGAAATAAGGAATGAAATAATATTTTTTACAACAACATGGATGGAACTAGAGGCAATTATCTTATGTGAAACAGCTCAGAAACAAAGTCAAAATTGCATGTTCTTACTTATAAGTGAGAACTAAATCGTGTACACATAGAGGTAGAGTGTGGAGTGATAGACAATGGAGATTTGGAACGTTGGGAGTAAGTCGGGGCAGATGATGAGAAATTACTTAATGGGTAACTATGTTACTCAGGAAATAGATATCCTAAAAGCCCTAACTTTACCACTCTGTAATCTATGCATGTAACTTAATCACACTTGTACTGTACACATTTATACAAATAAAAGAAAAGCTTTTTCTAGTTATATAAGAACTACATTTTAACAGTTACCATCTCAAACTTTTAAATGAGAAAATTACATGTCATACACTATATCCTTTGGCCAATGAATGGCCCACATTCATGTGAAAAAAATTCTCCATAAGGATGAAACTTTGGAGGAGCTATACGTATAACAGGAGAAAGATGATACTTCCTTGGCCAGATCATATCAACTTTTGTGGTCCACAAAATGTGAGTGATAGTAGTACTAGCCTTTCAGTTGCTCTAGTCTGAGGTGAGTGTTACTTCTCTATAATTATTGAAGATTTTACATTTAGCAAAAGATCTAGTTTACCATTATAGATGTGGAAAGAATAAGATGCAATTGAATGAAATTCTAGATCCTTCTTAAACACTGACTCTGGTAAGGGGAAGGCTGAGAAAGGATAGGACACTTACACTGCCAAGAACTTTTAAGTTGGGAGGAAAAGGCTCAGTGAGAGATCCAGGGGCAACCTGAGTTTCAGTATAACTTCCTGTACCACAGTTGAGAGTTTAAACTGCTAAGAGATTTTGTTCATTGTAAACCAGCAAAGAAAAACAGAGAAACAATAGTCAAATCCAGAAAATATGTAGAACTCTGTATGCTATTTCAACTTCTGATACCCAGCATCAGTTTCTAGTTGAAGAGCTATTAATACAAAAATGGAAAGATACAAGAATAGAGTGTGAATGCAGCCAAGAGGAAGAGGACCTGACATATGGAGAACTTTTCCAAACAACTAGTGCTTTTCTTAAAGAAATACAGAGTTTAGTTCCCAGAGAGATTTCTGCAAACACTTTATAAACAGGACTCAGTATTTTGTCAAATATTTGGGTTTAGTTTTTGAAAATTTAAAGAGTATCCTAAAATTTGGGCCTAATCAGGATGTTAAAGATGAATTGATGTATAAGTATAATGCTCTTCACATGTGTTTATAGCTGATATAAGATTATTAATAACAAATATGTACATTTACAATTACAAATATGTAATTCTTCTGAAACAGTTTTGAAGAATATTGTGCTAGAACCACTACTATATTAAAAATTCTAAACTTGGGATACATTTTGAATTCAAATAGATTATTAGCACCTTGATAAAGGACTAGATGTTGACAGAGTGTGTGAAGATATTTGTTGAGGTGGAAAAAAAAAACTGGGATTATAACATTTAAAGACTTGCTTCCAGAGAACTCAATGAGCAGATCAAGAAAGTATAAAAGTGCACCTAGTAGCTTCATTATGCTAATGTTAACAGTTGCTGAATTATGGCAGATAAACCTGAAATTGGCAAAATGGAACCTCTAATGACATTTTTCACAAAATTCAATGTTTTTATTTTAATATAAGTTATTGTCACCTTTTGGCAAAAATAGCGTGATTCAACCAGGCTGGCTTATGTGTCTCTATATCTTACAAATGGCAGTCACAAAGTTTTTCTAACTTATGCTTCTGCCTTAGTCCATTTGGGCTGCTATAACAAAATCCTGTAAACTGGTTGGCTTATAAACAGTAGGAATGTATTTCTTACAGTTCTGGAGGCTAGGAAGTCCAAGATCAAGACATTGGCAAATTCAGTGTTTTGTGAAGGCCCACTTCCTTGTTCATAGGCAGTCATCTGTTTACCCAAACCTCACATGGCAGAAGGGGTGAGTGGTCTGTCCCTGGTCTCTTTTATAAGGGGACTAATTCCATTCATGAGAGCTCCACCCTCATGGATAAATCAATTCCCAGAGGCTTCTTATCCTAATACCATGACTTTGTGGGCTTGGATTTCAACGTACAAATTTTAGGGGAACACAAAGACTTACCATAGTAAACCTCCACTTCAGTTTTTGATCAGTGTTTCATATAATATCTTAGAGATAACTCCATAGGAGTTTGTAGGGAACTGCCTCATTCTTTCCAGTGGTTGCTTTGGTTTCTGTTTCTTTGAATGGATGTATCATAATTTATTTAACCAATCCCTCATTGATGAACATTTAGTACTACAGTAAGTATCCTCATGTATATATATTATTTTGTACCTGTGCAATATATCTGTAGGATAAATTCTTACAGGTGAATGTGCTGAGTCAAAGAGGTTGTTCTTTTTCATTTTGATAAGATTTTGCCAAATTGCTATCCATAGAGGTTGCTATCTATAGAGTTATATTCCCTACAAAGAATTATGAGTGTAAAAAATGTATTAATTATCAAAAAATTATAGTAATGATCAGAAAAACAAATAATATTAATTGTGTGGCTACAAATGACTTCTAGACCCCAGTTATAGTAATATGCAAGTTGATTCTTTAATGTTGATGACCTGCCATCTGCTACCCACTATACTTTGAAGAGTTCCCATTTTTAACACTTGATTTGAATAACCTAATACTATTACTAGCTAACATTACCCAGGAGGCTGAGTCAGGAGGATCACTTGAGCCCAGCAGTTCAAGACCACCCTGGGCATCATAACAAGACCATATCTATAAAGAAATTAATCTTTTTTTTTTAGTAGCCAAATGTGGTGATACTTGCCTTTAGTGTCAGCTACTTCAGAGACTAAGGCCAGAGATCACTTGAGCCCAGGAGTTTGAGGCTTCAATGAGCTGTAATCACACCACTGCACTCCAGCCTAGGTGACAAAATGAAACATCATCTCTTTATAAAAATAAAACAATTTCCTAGCATGCGTCAGGCATTGTTCTAAGTGGTTTATGTATTTTAACTTATTTAATTTTCACAACAGTCCTACAAGCAATTATAATTGTTTTCCCAATTTACAGATGAGGAAACTGAGACCTGAGATATTATGTGTCTTGGCAGAGCTGATACATAATCAGCTCTGATACGTTATTCTGAAATTATATGTATCCAGCTCATAATAGGGCTAGGGTTTAGCCCTATAAGTTATTTTGAAAAATCATGCTGAACACACATATACACATCTATAATTTCTTAAGTTTGTATTTACACTCTCATCGCAAATAATCCTTATCTTTCTTGTATTTTTTTGTGCTTGCAAACCTGCCTTTTACAGATGCGGCAAATTAAAACAGAAAGTTGTTGGTTTCATTTTTGTTTTGTCCTGAGATACCTAGAAAATTAGAAACCAAGTTGAAATGGTCTTATGACAATCCCAGGTATGACAAATAAATGTATAGAAATTTAACGTTTTTCATTTTAAGTTGATGACCCGCAAGTTATTTCAGAAATGTGCCAAAGAAGCTCCTAAGAAACA
Organism: Papio anubis; assembly: GCF_008728515.1. NCBI lineage: Eukaryota > Metazoa > Chordata > Mammalia > Primates > Cercopithecidae > Papio > Papio anubis. The sequence continues at coordinate 43,314,276 of NC_044981.1, read as the reverse complement.
TTTATAATAGTAAATGTTAACATGTTTTTTTAAAAAAAAAAAAAAATAACTTCCTGTGGTTCTTTCAGTAAGCTTTCATGACACTTTTTATCTGCAGGCAAGTGGCTGTATTCTCCTGTGTCTTGACATGCAGACTTAGGTGAAATATTGTGGGCATAAAAATTGCGTTTGGTAGGTCTGCTTGGAAGGGGTCATGTAAAAGTCATCTTTGATTTGTTAATGGAATTCTTTTTTAGATGTAGTATATGGCAGTAGTGATGTGCATCCTAAGGGAAAAACCGGTCTCTTTTGTAAAGGTTTATTTTCATATATATACACTGTAGTTCTGTTGTGTGTTTTTGATTTAGTAACAATTTATGTGTTTTTCTGTCGCAGAGCACTGCAGCCTGTGGTGTTGAGGCTCACAGCGATGCCATCCAGCCCTGCCACATCAGAGAGGCCATTCGACGCTACAGCCACAAGATTGGCCCGCTTTCCCCATTCACAGTACGTAATAACAGAGTTATAAAAAGTTATATTTATAATATGAAAGAATTTTGATTTTCAAGTGGTCAAATGAAGAAGCATTGGAATTGTTGAAAGCAATTTGTGGTGACTGTAATTTTGTTGTATAAAAGTGGCATAATTCTCTTGGGAAATGAAAGTCATTTTCGTCTCTTTTTGGAAGGACACTTTTTTCTACAAAATATTATTTTCTTTCAATTACAAATTAAGTTTTTTTGTTGGGGTTTATAGTTTCTATTTTTCAAAGCTTAAGTTTATAAAACGTTATTCTGAAATTATATGTATCCAAATATTGCTAGTAGCACTTTATATTTTAAAATTGGTTAGATTGGCATTACCACTTCTATCAGATATCCTTCTCCTAAACATGCTTTTAGTTGGAAGAAGAAGAGATATTTCTTTACTGGCTTTGAACTAAGCTGAAATGCACACAGCCTTTTACATCTTCAAATGATTTGAAAACTTACAATCAGGGTTTTGTGTTGTTTTAATGGGGAATTAAAGACCTGATATTTCAGCAGCCTAAAGAAAGTGTGTGCAGATGTGTGTGTTTTAATTAAATGCTCATCTTATGGCCCTTAAAAAAAAATCTTACTTGTGTTAAGAGAAATTTCTTCAAGTCCTACTCTATAAGGAACTAGTTCAACAGAAAGTAGAGTTTGATATACATAACTGAGGAACAGTCAGATTTACTTTTTTGGTATTCTGTTTTAACAAGCTAATGAAAATACGTATGTATAACATACATAAACAAATGAAAAAATAAATAATTAGTGTTACATAGTATACATTTTTACCTGAGTGGATTTTACTATTCATAAAAGTCATGATTTTGTCTATATTATCTTTTTTCCTTATGTTTAAATAGAATGCTTTCTTTCTATCCTTTATTTTTATTAGTTTTTGTTAATTATATAGATTCTCTGTGTAACAGGAAGAACATGCTTTATGTGTCTCCAGAAGCTCTCTGTAATGGTGATGCTTTGCACTTTTAATATTTGAAGTTTATCTTGCATAAGAACATGATTTTAATATTGCTGATTAAACCAATATATCCTTTTGCATGAATGTTTTTAGAGTCTTGTAATTGAAAAGAAATAATTAAATCAAGTTTCTTTTACATGATGGGTGAAGCTGTTTTGAATGACAGGCCAAAAGGAAGAGCAATATGAAAAATTACAAATGAGAAAAATAAGAGATAATTGGAAGTAAGAATTTAAAAACCAACTGAAATTGAAAAAAAAATTTATAATGAAAGATTAAAAATATCAAATCCATCGATAACAGTCAAATAATGACGAATAGGTTGAGACAGTGGAGGGGAAAAAGAAGAAAAAAGAGGCAGTGTTTGATAATAATCTAGAAGCAATTAAAAGATAGCAAAGGGAAACATGATTTTTGAGAAATAACCTAAAATGGTAACTAAAAGTAATGAATAAAATTACATAAAGGAAAATGTATCCAATACAAAGAGAAAACTTCCTAATCATGAAGCCTGCATTATTTCCTCAAAAAGAAGTGGCAGCTGCTTCATTCTTCAAAGGTTTTGTTTTTAAAATAGACTGGACAGATCATTTGAGAGCCATCTTGGTTGATGACATTATTTACATACATGTGTGTATGTATATCTTTTCCCCCATGTCCAGCCTGGTGCTTATGTATTACTACTTTTACAATCTAAAACTGTAGTATTAGTATGTGATAAAAATGTACTTTAAGCTAGGTTCAAATATTGCCTAAGTTAACTTTGATCTAATAAACATAAAGAATGGGCTTTTTAAAACTGATGACACAATTTTAAAATGCTTAATTTAAATACCTCTGGAAAATAAAACAAATGAGCCATGACCTGGAAGGTTCAGTTAGCCACTAGTAGAGCAATCAAACAAAATCAACAGCAGTTGGTAACAAACTCCACCCCAGAGGGGCATCCAAGGTGTTATTATTCCCCAGAAGGGTACCGCCACCTGGAAAGGTCTGCTCCATTATCTTCAGCTATGAGAATTTGCCCATACTACAGAATGAATATGCCTGCACTTTTTTTTTTTTTTTTTTTTTTTTTTCAGACAGAGTCTTGCTCTGTTGCCCATTTTGGAGTGCGGTGGTGCAATCTCAGCTCACTGCAACTTCCGCCTCCCAGGTTCAAGCAGTTCTCCCTGCCTCAGTCTCCTGAGTAGCTGTGATTACAGGTGCCCGCCACCATGCCCAGCTACTTTTTGTAATTTTTAGTAGAATTTCACCATGTTGGCCAGGCTGGCCTTGAACTCCTGACCTCAGGTGATCCACCCACCTTGGCCTCCCAAAGTACTGTGATTACAGGCATGAGCCACTGTGCCCAGGCTGCTTATGCTATTTTATACCATGAATTGCATGACCAGGGTGACATAGTTTCACAGTATATAATACATAAATCTTCCTTTTAAAGTTAAAAATTATCTCTTTAAAACGGGATGGATTTGTAGACTGTGTGTGTCAATAATGCAGCCACCCTGTCTTGGCTCCCACATACCTCAAGCTGCTAAAAAAAAAGGGAGCTTGTGGTAGAAACTTACCATGATTGGGGATGCTGATGTTCAGTTCCCTAAGGTCCACTCTGAGGACCTGACATGGTACTTTAAGCTGCAGTGGGGACACTTTGCCACCTAGGCTTTGAGCTGCAGCTCCTAACAAGAGAAAAGATATGTGGGCTGCTTCTATAGTAATCATAGATTGACACCTATATTTTCATATAGAAAGGCTGAACTGACTTGCCTCCAATGTAAAATGTACTTCGTAAATTAAAATGCCAATGAACAAGTAGTTTATATTTATGAAGCATAGAGATTTTGTCTTCATAGCATGTCATCCTGAATCTAGAGTTTTTCGTATATATTTAAATGTAACATCTGATTTAGAATACCCATAACAATGTGTATATATCCAGTTTCCAATAATTTGATATTGTTAATAGTTTACATGGGAACAATTCAGATAGTACATTTTAAAATCTCCTTTTAGCGAGTCATTTTTCTGTTTACTATATGACTCTGAAATAATTTTATACCAAATGACATGATCAACTTTAGGAATATAATTCATTATATGAAGAATTGTAAGTGAATATTTCACCTTAGGAATTATTTAAAATGATAAAGGAATAGTTAAAGCCACATTAGCTTTAGGTATAAAGAGAAGAATACAAACAATGCTTTGAATTGTAGTAGCTCCTGGAGTAGGAAGTATACAGGGAGAATGGCATAAACATCAGTCACCTGCCACACACATGTGAACACCACATTCACGAGTGCTGTGGAGACACATGCCATCCATCCCCACTCAGCAGTTAACAACAGTACTCTCTTTGGCATATTGGTTTTCATTGGTGATTTGTTTCCTTTCTGTATTCTCATTTATTCTCAATTCTACACAGAAGATAAGAGAAGGTCTTACCTTCTTAAGTAATTTTCCTAAGTCAAGCTATTTATTAGATTAAATTAAACCAGAGCTAAGATTCAGGCCTTCTGACACCTAGCTTCAAACAGTTTCTCCTGAAATACACACTTTTGCAACTGTCCCCACCATACCTCACTTTCTGTATACACACTCTAAAGAACCTTTAGAGAAACTAATTTTACTTTTTTGCTTCTTGTTTATCTTTCTTAATTCTAAAAATCACTTTAGATTCTCTGATCTGCAGTATTCTAGAGTGCTTTTGCAACCTAGCATGTCCTGAGTGATTTTGATGTTTGCCATCTTATATTGTGTTTTTATTCATAGTAGTTGATAATATGTGAAGTTATATTGTGTGGTGATTAAGAACTTTGATCCTGGAGCTAAATGGCCAGGGTCCAAATCCCAGCCCTGCCACCTACAAGCTGAGTAGCCTTACACAGGTTTCTTCACCACTTTATGGCTGTTTCCTTATCTCTAAAGTAAGGATATTAGATTATACTTCATGATAGGAGTTAAGAAGTACTAAGTACTGTGAACTTAATTAACATGTAGTAAGCTCTTAATAAATAATATTATTAATAGTGGTAGTAGTAGTAGCTACGGTATATTTTTTAAAAGAGATAATACAAAATAAGCGGAAACCATCCCACTCAACCACACTCAAATGTGTGTGCACAGTACACACAGAGGGTATCTGGCTTTACTCTATAAGCCCAGAAAAAACTAAAAATTTAAATAATAATGTGGTTTGTTTATGGACTAATAGTTTATACCATTAAAATTTAAATACTATTTAAAGGTTATTGTTCCTGAAAATAAATGTTCATTTTTACTTTTTGTATTAATAACAGTTAAAGAGCATGATTTTTTTTAATCACTGATAAGTCGTATCATAAATCCTAAATAAGTCTTAGCAACTGAGTGTACATACTTACCACCCAATTTTTTGCATACCAGCTAGATTTTGCATACTAGCTCTGTGGAACAGAAATCTAAAGAACAAATGGGTGATCTCATTTATGAAGTTTCTTCAATTTCAGTGTTTGTGATTTTACATATTTTCATAAGTTATTGAAAAGGTTTTCAGAAATTGATGATCATATATCAAAGTTGATACATTTTTTGATTACTGGGCTTATTTTTCTCAACTTTTAAAGTTTCTTCAGTTTACTCATTATGAAAGAAATGCTACTATGTTAGAAAATTATGAAAATATAGAAAAATAAAGAATAGAATAAAACTTATGTCCTAGAGATAACTACTGTTAATATATCACTACCTTTTCATCCTGCCCCTTTTCTTTGCATATTCATATTAATAATTTAGCAAAATTGAGATTATTCTAATATTGTTACTCATTTTATAGTATATTATGTAGTCCTTAAAAACATGATTTGTAATAGCTTCATAGTACACCTTATACATCTAACTGTACCTTTATTCACTTAACCATTCCATTTTGTTCTGTATTTAGGTTATAAATAGTGATAGTGGATATTCTTGTATGTAAATATTTACCCATCTATCTGGTCATTTCCTCATGATAGATTACTAGAAGTGAAATTCCTGCATCAAAGAATCATTCCTTTTAAGTTTCCTGATAATCTTGCAAAAATAATTCTTAGAAAACATGGATGACTTCATAATTGTATAAGTGGTATATGAGAGTGTTAACTCAAATCAGCATTGAATATTATCAGTTTTATTTTTGTCATTTTCCAGGCAAAAATAAAGTAGCAATTATAGCAGCTAATATTTATTGAGCACTCATGCATCATGGACTGCACTGTACTATCTCACACAGGCCTCACGACACCTTAACAAATAGAAACCATTGTTATTTTATGAATGAGAAAACTTAACAGACTGTAACTAGCCTTCCCAAGTTCACATACAGCTAGTGAGTGATAGGATACTTTTGTTTTAATTTGTATTTGATAACTAATGATATTGAACATTTTTATATATTTGCTAATAATTTGTATTTCTTTGAATTGTGATTATGTCTTTGCCATTTTTTGTAGGGCATTAGATTTACTTGTATGAATCTACTAACTTATGTGAATAAATTTTTGTAATTAAAAATCTTTTTAAGACATTTATCAATTATGAACAGTAAAACTTTTTGTCAGGGTTGTTGCAGGTATTTTTCCCAGTTCTCCCTTTATCTTAATTTTTTTCTAATTTGATATTTTTTCAATAATAGGATTTTATGTAGTTAGATCTAGTGATATTTTCCTCTATAATTTTGCATTGTCTTATGATTTAAAAAATTGTATCACCTAAGATTAAATATACATCTGTATTTTTATTTTTTATTCAACTATAATTCTACATTTTTATCTAATATATGGTATGAGAGTTTCTGTAATATAAAAACTAAATATCAAAATATGTCAATCAATTAAATGAGTAATCTATCCAGTTCCTATTTATTAGGATTGCTTTATCATGTATTAAATTACTACAAGCATATCTCAGGTCTTTCTGTTTTCTATTTTGTATTATTTTCCAAAATTATTGGTGATATTTCGTATGTACTACCTGAATATATAAGGAATACAATATTTAGGAAGGGCATCAGAGTCTAAAAATGAGTGTAACAAAGGTTCAAATGAATTGTCCCATTAGAAAATTCATTGGCATTTGTTTGAAGAGTATGTTTTTCACAACCTAAAAATTTAAATGCTTTTGAATGGTAATAGTAATAGTTTTAACAAAAACATTCTTAGAATTTACTTGTTCAGGTTTAGAAGTAAAGAGCATTTAGAAATTTTATGATTAGAGCATTTGGTTTTTTCTCTCAGAGAAAATACTCTGAAGGGTAGTCTAGTGTTCTCTTATGTCACAGGGAAGGTGGTCAGACATGTTTTATCTAGATCTTCACTATTTACAAGCAGTGGGTGGTACCCATGGTTACCTACTCAAGCCTAGGTTTCAATGGGAAGTGCTGTAAATTGCTGATATAAACCCAGGTCTGTAATTTTGAAAGCCAGAGAAAGGAAACTGTGTTCGCTGAGTGTGATGACATAATTCCATCTGTAATGCCTAAATCTATTTTAGTTTCTCCTGATATTCACAGTAGAAAAATGTTAACCCTCTGAACTCGCATGTTATCAGGTAACTTTCTATTGAACTAGAATAGTGAGACAATAAAATTGCTCATTTAAGCATGGTCATTAACCTGAATAATACCTTAAGTGCATCTGTAGAAACAAGTCTCTTTAGTCTTTACTCAGCTGCCTTAAATTGAGACAGAATCATAGCATTTTAAAACTGGCAAGAACTTGAGCTACCCAGTTAGTCTGGACCTCCAAGAAGCTTTGTGATGTACCCAAAGACATGTTGCAAGTGCATGACAGAACCAACCCTAGAATCCAGCCTCCTGACACTCGGATTACTGTGGCCATTTACTTTGATGTAAATGTATTAGAGCGTACTAGAGATGTTTTCATATCATTAGTTTAGGGATGTTCATAATGGACTAATAGGGATCAAAAATATGAAAAATTTTTAAAGAATTCTCCACATTGAACTTTTAAAAACAAAAGTGGCATAGCAGATTGTTATGACTATTTTGATCGAGAATTTCATATTTGTGAATATTTATGTCATGAGCACATTAGATTTGTCTGCATCTTATGTGTTCAACCTGGAAAATTAAATGTCACAAAATATTAGAATAATTTTCAAATGTAAATACCAAGTAGAAATTGGGTGGAATTAAATTATATGTGTTTTTACTGGAAGTGAAAATTTTCTTAATAAATTTTTTGGGAGTACTAAATCTATTATTACAGATTAGAGCCCAAACACATGTTTAAAACTATAGGCCACTGATCCTAAGGAAAAAAAAATTAACATGTGGCATATTTATCATGTAAGAATAACCTGAAAGTGAGTATTTTCCAGAAAAATATGAAACATTTAATATAATCACTTTTAATTTTAATCACCAGAGCCTTTTCTGTGTATAGCAGCTAAATATTCTGTGGCTCACTGGTACCATAGGCTTCAATAAATTCTTATTAATCCTACCCATTAAACTTTTTCTTTACAGGTTGGCCTGTATTCTTAACTCTTTAAGTGGTTTTATTCTAAAAATACAGCATTTCCTAAACTAAATTCTGTAGAAGACAAGTATTCCAAGAGGTATTAAGTCTGTATTTGTATAAGGAAGATCTACTCTTAAAATTTCATTCAGTAAGTATAGGTATATTTTGAAGTCAAAGTTATGGATGACAGTTGGAATATTATATCCATTAATGTCCACTTTATTTCTGTATACTTTTTAGTTGCACAGCATTGAAAAGAGTTGATTCAAAATACATCCGTTTTTAATAATGTGCTGCACAGGCCTGCAGTAGTCTTGGTGCAAAAGAAATAGTAAAAATTATTTGTTTGAAAGTTGTTTCACTAACAATATCTGACATGTGCTTATATTTCTAAACTGGAAAGTGTTTAGAGGGAATGAATATATGGATTTCTTATCCAGCATAATTCTTCATGGTTTTCTGGAAAATATTTTTTAATCAGTCTTAAAACACTAGAAGCTACTCAAAGGTGTCACAAAGAAAATCTCCGTCATCTGAGGACTCTTCTCTGACAAATATTTATTGAAGTTTGAGAGTTAAATTTATTTTGCTTCGTCTATTGAAACCATATTTGGTGAACTTCATTTTCCACTATTGTAAGCATAACATCATGATTCTAGGTTGCCAAATGGAATTGGTACGATCATGTTATGTTATAAAATTTTTCAGTTAATTTTTTTTTTAAATCGGCAGGCGGATGTGGGGAAGAGAGATCTTATCTCATTTAAACTCTCTGCAGCAATATCTTACCTTGGGGTAGCCAGTACATTTGTTTATAAGAAATTATTCAGTTCTATTTTGAAAAATCCTGGTATTGCCAACAACTAATGTTTTCTCTGTGGTATATACAGTGACTATTCAAACACATTTTGCTCTTTCCTGCTTTCATTTTGTATTATTAGTAAACACCTCAAATTTAGTTCAGCACAAGACATACATCCTAAGGTGATAGACTTACTTGCACAATTTTTTATAGAGTATATTTGGGCTGCTTTAAATATCAAAAACAAAACAAATGTAAATTCCAAGACACAACTTACTAATCAACCGAACAATTATAAGAAGTTCAAATATAAAACAGTGGATGACATAACCTGTATTTGGAGTAGCACAAAAGTTGTGATAGACTTTCAAACCAAACATCTAAGAAGACCCTAGAATACTCCAAAGAATTCTAGAATTTTCAGGAACATAGTCTAAAAAACCGAATCATTCATCTCTAATGGGGGGCGTAAAGTAGTAATGAAACATGACAGTCTTAATCATCCCTCTGTAGTTTCTCCAAGTTTATATATTTCGAAGTCTTTTTAAATTGGTAGTACTTCAAGAAATTAATCTCTTTTTGTTATAACAGGTATATTATATCTTGAGGAATAGAGGAAGAATTTATCATGGGTGCAAGGAAAGGGGTAACTTACACCAAAGAGAAACCTTTTGAGTGGAATATTCTAAAAGGACTAAATCTTGAGGTTTAAATGTTATAGTTTCTAGGTCTTTGCAATCTTCTAGAAGAATGGAAATCAAATGAAGAAAATCCTTGGAGTGACTCTGAAAAGGAAAATATGTCTTTAAAAAAAATTACAGGATTCTTTTAAGTCATAAATTCATGAAAGCAGCACAAGGATTAGCCAGGAAGAACTAAACTAAGTTGAGCTATTTCTAAATTTTAAAATTGTGCTCTAAAAGTGGCAAGAAACTTCTTTTAAGTCTATGAAGAAACAAGAAGATTATAAATACTCAGAAGGATAACTTTCAGTACGTTAAGTTGCTCATGTTGACCTAGTAAAAATACTATTTTCATTTTTTAAGCATTTTATATACAAATTAGTTGAATATTAGAAAAATAACGTATCAGTTTTATTTAAATAGATTATTTATTTACTATTGCCAGAAACATCTAACATTCTTAAGTGTGTTTTGTTTAAGTGAAACATTTGTATACTCTTTTATTGATAATGTGACAAAAGAAAAATCACCAAATACCTGTGATGAGAGCCTGTTGAACTGTAGGTGATTTACTTTTTGGTGATTTCTTAAATAGTGTTACATAACTTTAGTCAACAAATGTAATCATTGAAATGTCATTTAATTTACTGACGTAGTTGCAAAGTTAATCCCAGAACATAATAAGTGGATTGTTTTAAATAGGAAATTTGCACCTTTCAAAAATGAAACTGATACCTTACTCTTATTGTGCCCAACATATATTTAAGACTATATGCAAGTTAGTTAAAATGTGCAGGAAAAAATAATTATGCCTTGTTTTCCTAACCAATGTTTTAATTATGATTTGATTTAAACCAAATCCCCTAGGCTATGTATGCACAGATCAAATATCCCACCCCCACATACTGCCTCTGCATGACTCTAGGCTGCGAGAAGAGAAAATTCATAGTCCATATGTCAGTCAGATGTTAATTCTTGCCCTGGCACCTGGATAGGTTCTCCCACCTGATTAGAGTGCACTCGCAGTTCTGGGCATATGCCCAATATGTGGAGTATGCTCTCTAGATCAGGAAATATTTTGACTGATTAGTTGGCAGAGGTCATGAGGACAGAGCCCAGTGTCAGACTCTGAGTTTGCCCAGGTGCATTCAAGGTGACAGTTGGGCTGCTGTGCCTCTTTGGTGGAAATAGCAGGGAGGGAGTATTTGAGTTGACTTTCTAGCTGCAGAAGTTCACAGCCTAGCCTACAGATTTCTGTCAATCCAATTCAAACACTTGTGTAGATTTTACAGTTTCCAGTAGAGACATTAGAGACTACATTTCTGGCTCTGATCTTACTCTGTATTACTGATCTAACCCAAAAACCATACCGGTATTCAAGACCTAATTAAGGTAAGATCCTAATGAGTAAATGAGTTATAGTTGACAAATATTTCTCATCCAAGCAGGGTTTTGGTGTTCAAAAGAGAAAGAGAAAAAAGAAAAGAGAGCTAGCTTGGTTTCTACAGTATGGTTTTCTCTGAAGCCACTGTCTAAAGAATAAAGTATTAGGGGTTGATGTTCATGTTGGTGACCTAACTTTACCTTAATTTTTGATGGCAAGCAATGTCTATCGCTCACACAACCAGCTCGCAAATGGTTAAAATAAAAAGTTAATAAGGAGGCAAGGCAAGACTGTGTACTGCTATGAGTCAATCTGTCACCCACCACTGCTAGAAAAACAATCCAAAGTACATGCCTTCCTGATAGAATGAAAGCACACTTCACGTACAAAGGACAGCACTTGATTTTTGAGTATGGACAAGAATCCATATCTGTACAACTGAACTACATGTGACCATTATTAACATCCACATGTGTCCTGAGATCCTTACAGCTTCGATATCTGCATTTATTCAATAAGCATGTGCCAAACATTGTGTTAGAAATGTATTGGGAGGGACGTATGGTGTATGGAGATAAGAAACCAGTTATTCAAATACAGCAAAGGAGGTGAATAAATAAGCAGTGCCATGTGATTGATATTGTAACTAAAAGATGGACAGTGCCTCAGTTACAGTGAAAGGATGGCACAATCTGCGTGAGGAAGTGAAGGAAAACTTTTAGGGTGTTTAATATTTGACATTATAAAACAGAGGTGAAGGGAATGAGTAGTGATTTTGAAAAGACAATACAGGCACACAGAGGGGCAGGAATAAAATGAAAAATAAAATAGATGTATGAAAGTAGCATGGCTGTTCAGGCAGAGATGAGGAACTGAATCTGGAGTACGTTGAGATGAGATGAAGCATCAGAGATAGAGTGATGCCATTTTGAGAAGGACTTTTAATTGCCAGCCAGTTTACCCAGACTTTATGATTTAGGCCGGCAGTTATCAAACTGTTCTGCCAAAATACATTATGAATTTTCCACAAATAATAGTTTTACAAAATTTTGTTTTCTCTAGTTATACAAATTTTTGTCTCTTAAATATATTGGGGTTCTCCGGTTCTGTTTGGAAATTTTTTTTCCTTTTCTGTCTTCTCCTTTTTTTTTTTTTTTTAAAGAAACAAAGTCCCACTCTATCACCCACCCAGGCTGTGATGCAGTAGTGCAGTAATAGCTTACTGCAGCCTCCATCTCCCAGGCTCAAGTGACCCTCGTACCTCAGGCTCCCAAGTAGCTATGCACCACCATGCTGGCTAATTTTTTAAAACTTTTTGGAGAGATGGGGTCTCACTCTATTGCCCAGACTGGTCTCTAACTCCTGGCCTCAAGTGATCCTCCTGCCTTGGCCTCCCAAAGTGCTAGGATTACAGATGTGAGCCACTGCCCACAGTGGGAAATTTTCTTTTAAACAACAGATATAGTCATTAAGGAGCTATTTCAGATTTTTTTAAGCAAAGTATTAATATGAACACCTCTGAATTGTAGAAAAATAAGTGATTGTGGGTTGGGCACGGTGACTCACGCCTGCAATCCCAGCACTTTGGGAGGCCGAGGTGGGTGGATAACGAGGTCAGGAGATGGAAACCATCCTGTCTAACACAGTGAAACCCCATCTTTACTAAAAATACAAAAAATTAGCCCGGTGTGGTGGCACGCATGTGTAGTCCCAGCTACTCAGGAGGCTGAGGCAGGAGAATCGCCTGAACCTGGGAGACAGAGGTTGCAGTGAGCTGAGATCACGCCACTGCACTCCAGCCTGGGCAACAGAGCAAGACTGCATTGAAAAAAAAAAAAAAAGAAGAGAGAGAGAAGTGATTGTGTTGAGAAGAGACTGGTGTGAGGAGATATAATAGGCAAAGAAACAAATTAGGTGGCTGCAATATTGCAGGCAAGAGGCTAAAAGAGCATCTTCTGAGGCATGAGACCAGAGAAGACAAGATGTATTCAAGAGCTACTTACCATATAGAATAAGTAGAATAAGACCCTGAGTGAGAGAATAAAAAATACCAAGTTTACAATTTGGCTGAATGCATAGAACAGATAATTAGAAATGTTCTCAAGACTAAATTCAGTGCTCAGATACTTTAACAAAGAACTGGCATTAAATTAAAGATTCACCAGATAAACTAATTTCAGGGGGATTTCCTGGTTAAGGGTGGGGGTAGCTCAAAGCAGAAGTCATCTAAACTTAAAAAAAAAAAGAAAAACACATAGCTTTCTGTTTGAACTTCTGGGAGTGTTTGTATATATGACCAGAAAGTCCCACATATTATGCTGTTTTGATGAACAAATTGACTTTCTAAACCGGTAATGAATTTGGTCATGCATTCTTAAAAGATGCCTTATCTAACCAGGTTTTGATTTTTTTTTTTCTTCATTAAACCATGCCTGCAGTAGCTTTGGGTAAGATCCAAAGCATTATTTTCCTAAACTTTGATTAGCAGCTTTTATCTCTGTGAGAACCCATCATCTCTATCATTGCTCTTCCACGCCCCCTCAAAAACAAACTGTAAGGAATGTAATGAGAGCAGCACTAACTTACACACCAGATTTTATAGGATTTATGAAATGATGAATTAACACTTTTTCTACAATTTAACAGAAATCCAGTCTTATTGATTGTAGTGATGCTTCTAAAGGAGACTCGCTATGTAGTTGATCATCACCCGTACAATCATTCCACCTCAACAAACACTTCCAGTCTGTAAGAAGTTCAGGCTCAATTTCAGGCATTTTTGCCCTTCCCTGCTAAGTGTCCCTCCTTCAGATTTATGAAAGAAAACATTTCATTCTGTGAAAGGTTTTTGTACACCCGCATCTGGAAGTGTTTATTTCAGTGGCATGTAAGCTATCTGTGGATTTAGTTAGCACCAGACCCCCTTTTGTGTACTTCTGCCTTAAAAATTTTATAAATGATCTTATTGAATTTGTGCCAGTGTGCACATGGTTTGGCTGATTGCAGCATATATCCTTTACCTGCCAGTCACCTTTGATTTATGTTCCTTCTGCTAAGCTTTTGCCTTCCCAAAATGGTGCCACTGAACTGTCCTCTAAATCATCTTATTGGTTAAATTACTCCAAGATGAGTTGGTATGTTTTTGGTTGCCTACAGTCAGATGAATTTATATTTTTATGCCCTTACCCACTTCTAGTAAAGCCACTTATGAAGGAAGATTGGACAAGTTATATCATCGATCTCTTTATTCCAAATGAATACCATCTGAAACACTGTGCCAAGTCAAGACTAAAGTGATAAAGAAGGGTTCTTTGGCATCTACTTACAAGTCCTTCTTTTGCAAATAAGTCTGTGCCTTGAACTATAAATCTGATGTGGAGAATTTTTAATTCTCAGAAAAGGGGAAATAAAGTCACTGAAACAAAATATGTAAACTTAGAAAGAGAGGGATTTTGTAGGCTTTCCAAAACTTTACTAACTTGTGAGTTTCACGATGTTTCTTGGAGAAAAGCAGGTGGCTTGGCAGGTACTTAAAATGTTGGCTATTTGTAAGAGTGGTTTCAAGGGGATTCATATTTCTAACGAGAGATCTTAGCTAATTCCTAAGAACGTCTGACAAAATGATGTGTCATTTTGAACTAATTTTCTAGAGATATATTGGTCATTGAACATACTATTTAACTTAATGTCGTAGGTTACCAGCTATATCACTAGATTACCCTCAGTGAATTTACTTAGAGTGAATTTGCTAATGAGGAAGCCAATATTCTGCTGATAGAGCATGGCATTACTGATAGAAATTCTAAAGTAGGTTTTAAGTACTCAAATATCTCACTTAAGCAAACTTTGCAAATAACTAGCTAGGTTTTTTTCTATATAATATATGATGATAGAGGAGTATTTTTAAATTTCCATGATTGTACTTGAAATGGTGTGGAAGTATTTAAAATACTTGGATTACATAGCTCTCAGTATCATAGTTCACAAACTCTTGTAAGCAAGGATAGAACTTCTAGGCTGCTTGGCTGTGGTCCCACCTAGCCTGGAGGTATTTATTCTAAAAGACTCATGAGGCTTCATTTATACTCCTGAAAATTTATGTGGTGCTCCCTGTGCTCTACCAAGGTGAAAGCTGTCTCAAGAGTGTGTCAGTCACATTTGCATGTTTACACAGTCATGGCACTGACATGCTGTTCAGAGACGTAGCATGTGTAGGGCTGCTGCTAATAGAAAATCAGTACCAGAGATATAAGGACTGTGTTTCCATTAATATGTCAGTTTGACTTTTAAAAACATGTATGTACACACATATATGATATTTTAGATAGAATGTACATATACTGTACCTATATGTGTGTAAACATGTATATGTGTGTATACAGTCTCAAATATAGTCTCATTTAAAGTGATTATTCTAAATGAACCAAAAATTTCATGAGTACTATTTTACGTAAATGACCAGTTAACATTCTACTGTCTTTGATGGTTTTTCAAGGGCTTTTCAGTCAGACAGCTTGCCTGAGCCAGTTTTATGATTTGTTAAAATTAGCAATTTTTTGTATTTTATTTTTGAGACAGGGTCTCACTCTGTTACCCAGGCTGGAGTGCAGTGGCGCAACCCCGGCTCACTGCAGCCTCCAGGCTCAAACAATCCTCCTACCTCAGCCTCCCAAGTAGCTGGGACTGCAGACATATACTGTCATGCTCAAGTAGTTTTTTTTGTTTGTTTGTTTTTTGTAGAGACGAGGTCTCATCATGTTACCCATGGCCTTAAACTCCTGAATTCAAGCGATCCACCTGCCGCAGCCTCCCAAAGTACTGGGAAATTACAGACATGAGCCTCTGTGCCTAGCCCCCAAATTGGCAATTTTTAATAAGTGTCAGTAATAATACTTCAAAGCTTCTAGCACTGTGCTTAACATAGAATGTGCTTAAAGAAATGCAGTATTTTAAAATCATTATTATCATATTAGAATTTAAATGTAGATTATAATGCTAGTTTGCCAATAGTACCCTTCAGAGAATCACAAAGGGAAGCCCAGCCTGACATTTGAGTGTGAGACAAAGACCCAGACCCATAATTGGATTTCTTTATAGCCTTCAAAAAAATTCCCTAATGTTTCTATGTCCATTTTCAGTTAGTAATAGTATGTTCTCTATACCAAAACCTTTCAGAGTATCTTGAGATCCACGAATGCTGGACTTCTTTCCTGCCCTGCATGTTTGCCCTTGTGTGGGCAAGCAGACCCATGCTGAGTACCATTTTACTTCCCAGTGCCCGTCGCATTACTGACCACATATGGGGAATGAGACTTAGAGGCAGTAAGGGAATGGTAAAAAGATGAGGATCTACAGAAATTGCAGGTTCCAAAAAGTAACTACCAAAATCATTTCCAGGAATGAGAGCTTACTGAAGTTGGAAGTTTTAGATTGAAAGGAAAAAATGAAAGATGCAGTGTATTGTGAATTGGCTTTAATGATAAGTTTCCAGCTTGAGTATCAGGAAGGATCCTTACCCAGAAATAGTTCCTACTTCTGCTTTTACTGATTCCTAAACTTCTACTAGTGTAGAGTCATTGTCATCTTTTAAAATATGTTTTTGTACACCTGTGAAAATGTAATGTTTCAAACATGTAGATGAGAGAATCTATAATTCAACAAAATTGTGCAGCAATAACACTTTAAGTTGATAATGTTGATGAAAAGGGTCAAACTCTGTAAAATATTTGAAAAGATTTATTCTGAGCCAAATATGAGTAACCATGGCCCATGATGCAGCCCTTGGGAGGTCCTGAGAACGTATGCCCAAGGTGGTTGGGTTGCGGCTTGGTTTTATACATTTTAGGGAGACATGAGACATCAATCAAATACATTTGTTGGTCCGGTCCAGAAAGGCAGGACACCTTGAAGTGGGGAGGGGTCAGGAGCTTCCAGGTTATAGGTAGATTTAAAATTTTTCTGATTGGCAATTGGTTGAGTTATTATCAATGGAAATGAATGTCTGAGTTACAATAACAGGTTATGGAGACCAAAAATTTTTATCATGCAGATAAAGCCTCCAGGTAGCAGACTTCAGAGAGAATAGACTGTAAATGTTTCTTATCGACTTAAGGTCTGCGTTGATGTTAATGCTGGAGGGTATAATGTGGCGTGTCCAACCCCCACTTCCCATCGTGGCCTGAACTAGTCTTTCAGGTGAAATTTTAGAGTGCACTGGCCAAGGAGAAAGTCTATTCAGATGGTTGGGGGGCCTTAGAACTTTATTTTTGGTTTATGATAGCTAGCATGATCTTTGGTTTATTCTCTTAGTCTATTTCAACAGAACCATAAATTATTCAAGTTAGATGAGAATGTATACAGTTTCCAGAAATTTCCTAAGAATTTAATTGTGAAATCTTGGTTGCCAGGTTATTTCAGCATCTGAGAGTTACATACTTTTCTTCAAACTTAAGTCGAAAGTGTTTCTTTCTCCCCAGTGGAAAGAAAAATGTGTAATGTTACATGAACAAACTCTCTGAGGCCCTTCCAAATTTTGGTAGCAGTATTTCTGAGGCACTCGGTTGGGAGAATTTTGCCACTGTCTTTACTTTTATCCTGAGACAGCTTCTTAGCACTCATACTTTCTTTAGAGGTAAGGTAAAGAGAAAGAATTAGATGTTCAGATTTAGATAGATATGGGCCCAGGGAATTCCTGGTGATACAGGGCATGGTAGTAAGAGTCCAGATGCCATCTCTTTCTTATTTCCTTGACTTTGTTTGAACTGTTTTCTCCTTTTGGATCTAGTCCTAAGCTTTGACCCACTTGCTCCAAGATACATCATATTTCCTGATCTGATCCACACCTGGTGAGGACCTGTATCCTCAGGTAGACCAAGGGACTGCATCTTAATCATCTTGGTTCCTCTCTCAGCAAGGGATAATACTTTTTGTTTATTTGCAGTTCAACATAAAAGATGAATGAATAGATGGACAAGTATACAGAATGATGGTCTGAAAAGACAACAGTCACCTAATAGAGTCCAATTTTAATCTCCCTAATCAGTTTTAGACCCCTCAAACTTGGTGTGCCTTATATAAATGTACACTTCATTACCTGTGATTAATTAGTATATGGATAACCGCAGGGCAGCCAAAAGAAATCATAAGATTGTTTGATTATTACTACTCAGGATTGATCCTTGATTCCTCAGGAATCCAAGGCAAAATAATGTCCAAGCTACCTCATGAGTAGTATCTGTTTTAAAGTAATATGCTCAGTGGGTAGTTATGTACTAAACATATTGAATAATCCTAACCATACTGGGAAAACTATGAAGCTGAGCTCCTGGCACCATGCTGGAACTATAATTGGAGCTAATAAATGCCTGTTTAATTGATTGACCTTTGCACTCTGCACCTCATTCAGTACTGAGGAGCAAAGCTCCACATAACCAACAAGAAAGAACTTTGCTGTCAATTTTAAGCTTCTGAGGATTATCTTTTAACTTCACTGATAAAACTCTTTAATCATTTTGCAAAAGTGGCTTTTAGGTAACTAGGTGATATGTATAAAACATTTAATCTTCCTGGTTACTTTTATCACAGAAATTCATTCTGTCTATCTAATTGTTCTTGACAGCAATTTTTTTAAAAAGTATTCAAAGGAGCAATGCCCAACTATTAGGCGCTGGATAGAATACTATTATAATAGAATATTATTCTTTGTAATGGTACTTGATGAAGGCAGATTTTACTCGTGCCTATTTTGTGAGCTGTTAAATGGAAAATAATGAGGACTCAAGTTGATAGTTGATAAACATTTGATATGAAAATCACAAGTTACACATGAAACTATATGGTAGGGGTGGCACCAAATCATCACTATCCATTTAGGAAGCTTTTGTCTAAAAAGTTTTAGATACCAAAAATAACCACTTGGAAGACAAGATTTGAAGAACCCCAAGTAGCAGAATAATATGGACATTAAGACGCATCTGTTTGGTAGATGAATATGTGTTCTCATAGACACAACCTAATTTTTCTGATAAAAGTGCTTTTGTTAGTAGTGTGCTTCTCTGTACAGTTTCAGACACATTTTTATGATACATTTTTATGTGTAGTCATCAATTAAGAAAAGAGTCTTGACGTCTTGTTTTCAAATTTGGAAGTTATGTTCTCTTCTTGGATAACAAATTCACATGCAGCCATGAAATACATCAGGTTCCCATGCAGACTGTAGTTGTCTACATTCTTAGTAAGGAGCCCTTCTCTCATTCAGTTAAGAAATTCCCAACATAAAATATTTTGTGTTATATGACTAAATAAAAAAGCTAGACAGCTGCAAGTTGAAGATGGGGCTTCACATGTTTCCTGAGTAGAAGAGAATTCATCTTTTTTTGTTTTAATTATGCCAAATAAAAGCCGATAAACACAGGCATGCTGTGATTCTACTTTCCTCAGGAAAAAGAGAATTCTCAGCATTGTAGCAAAGAAAAAAATAGTGCAAAGATATGTGCCAGTATTACTGTGTTTTAAACTTCATTTAAAGTTTGAAAATTCGACAGCCTGCCAACATTTCTAAAATGATAGCATTCTCTATTTTGCAAATGTGTCCTGAAAACTTATAGTGCCCTCAGCCTTTGGTATAATGGGAAGAGTCCTGGGTCTGGGCCAGGTGTCAGAGCCCTTACCTATAGGCCTTGAGGACAAGTCCATGCGCCTCTCTCCATCTGTAATGTAAGAGTCAAAAGATAGGCCCCTGCATGGTGCCATAGTGTTTTGAAAGGTTAAAGGAGATAATAAAAGTGAACAGTCTTTGTACATAGGAAAATTCTAGATAACTATAAAATTCAAGATAATTTTTATATATTAGTGTGCCACATGGTTAAGACTTAATCTGAGTATTTTATAGGGTAAGTGTGAGCTTAAAGATGCAGCACTTCTGATCCCAATTTTTAAAAATCAAAATCATAGGTTGGGGAAGGGACTAAATAGGTGATCCAGAATTTCACATAGAAAATGAAACATACAAGAAGAGCCAGGAAATTTCTCGAAAAGCAGAATTAGGGAAGGGGTTATTAATTAACTAGGCCCAATATCAAAATATTACAAAGCTACAGTAATTCAGTTTGATGTTAATACATAGATTAATTGAGCAGCCTAGAAAGATCAGAAATACACCCAAATATGGATAGCAAGTTTAGCATATGATATAGAAAAGAATTCCCAAAATATGTTAGTAACCACACACAAACACACCTCTTAGGAATAGAGCAGCAGAAAGATATATAGTGTTATTTATATTAAGGGGATAATTAAAGATATATTTTTATAGCTATATGTTTATACATATATATGCTAGTATATACATAGAATTCTCTGGAAGGACACATGAAAATGATAAAAGCAGTTGTTGCTGAGGAGATAGATTAAAGTTTATTATTTAATATTTCTCCATGCTATAATTTGGAGTTTCTAAACCAATTTTCCAGTATTACCTATTTATTAAAATTTTAGAGAAAATATTAGCTCAGAGTAAGACTGAACCAGTGAGTACTTCTATAAACCAAATATTTCAATTTTTTTTTTTTTTTACTTTGTACTCAGATATTTTAGTGGCCTGGATGTCTGATATGTTAGGAATTAATATATACCTACCTTTCCACAGTTCTTTGAATAGTGCTGGGCACAAAGTTGGCTTGCAGTGAAGACTTTCTGGAGTATAAAGGTGACTTTTCTTTACACATGGAATGGGTCTAATTTAGGAAGCTAGATTGTGTAGTTGGCAGTTCTCTTAAATACTTTCCCCATAGTACCAGTGTGAAATAGCAAATTTTTGGCAGCCAGGCAAGTTCCATGAATTCGTGTGTAGTATGTCTTTTCTGTTTAGAATTGAGATTTAGTGCCCAGTGTCTAGCTTTTAAAAATGGTATTTCTGGCCAGGTGTGATGGCTCATGCCTGTAATCTCAACACTTTGGGAGTCCAAGACAGGCGGATCATGAGGTCAGGAGATCGAGACCATCCCAGGTAACACGGTGAAACCCCGTCTCTACTAAAAATACAAAAACTTAGCCAGGCGTGGTCGTGGGCACCTGTAGTCCCAGCTACTCGGGAGGCTGAGGCAGGAGAATGGTGTGAACCCGGGAGGCAGAGCTTGCAGTGAGCTGAGATGGCGCCACTGCACTGCAGTCTAGGTGACAGAGCGAGACTCCATCTCAAAAAAAAAGAGAGAAAAAAAAGGTATTTCTAAAAATCTTGCTACATTTTTGCACTGGTTGAAATTAAATTCTTTGGACACATGGGGAGTTGTTAAAATTTCTTCCTTGGGAAGGTCAGTGAAATGGATTTCAGCAGATTTATTTATTTCTTGCTGCTCTTTCAAGTTCTCCTGGCTCTTTGGTCGTCCACACTTCCTTACTTTACCATAGTCAGAACCACATCATCAAAACTTATCTTCAGAAAGTAACTAAGCAAGTTTTGTTTTTCTTTTTCTTTAACTTAACACTGAGGAAAATATAAACATTCATTACTAATATTTTTAGCAAATCAGGAATTTTGAAAGCCTGTGAAGTCAGCATCTCACAAAATGGAGACAACCACGTTGTATACATGATGAAAAATATCACCTTCCAAAACAATAATGTCTGTAACAACCATATACAAATTAGAGTATAATAATTTTACTGTTGGCCTTTTGGCCAACTGTGATCATTAGTACTAGTTGTCTGTGATAACTGATAGAATTATAATGGTTTATTAATTGTTAAGAGAATCATAGTAAGCTGTTGCATGCTCTCAAGGTTGGTATCAGTGTTCGCTATGTTCACTTCTTTTGTTTTTCTGATTCATTGCTGCTTTTTTTTTTTTCTTCTTTTTTGAGACAGAGTCTCACTGTGTTGCCCAGGCTGGAGTGCAGTGTCATGATCTGGGTTCACTGCAACCTCTGCCTCCCAGGTTCAAACAACTCTCCTGCCTCAGCCTCCCAAGTAGCTGGGATTACAGGTGTGTACCACCATGCCTGGTTAACTTTTTGTACTTTTAGTAGAGACAGGGTCTCACCATGTTGGCCAGCCTAGTCTTGAACTCCCCACCTCAGCCTCCCAAAGTGTTGGGATTACAGGCATGAGCCACCGCGCCCGGCCACTGCTTTTATTTTATAGGTAAGAAAATTGAGACATTACACGTAAAATGAAATCCATTGTACAATGCTAATACAGTCAAATATCATGAAATAGTTTTGGTGACTTAACCATCATTTCCCACCTTTAAACAATAAACATTCCTCTGTAAAGGAGGTGAAAATTTATTCATATTAAATATAGTGAAAATAAACCTCATTAATTAAATACTACTGTCTAATCTATTTGCATTCATTAACACTCTAGAGTAAAAAACATAATGGTTTTTGTTATGGCTTTATATGTCTTTAAAATAACTAAAACAGTTTTCTAATTTGAGAAACAACTAGTGCCATTTGGTTTTTAAAAGAATTGTATCTTAATCATCAAGGTAATGACACAGCAAGAAAACAATGACATTGTCACTCGAAGGTTGTCTCCATCTACATTCCACCATCTAATCAGACACCCTTAAATTCAAGCAGAAAGTCTATGAAGTTCATGGATCAACCTCCAAAGTACATCAGGAAAAGTACTAATACATTTGAGAGTAAGCATAACAATGGCCAATGGCAGTAGAACATCTTATTTAAACTTTTGAAATAGTAAAACAGTACAGAATGGGAACCCTTGTGAATTTTTTTTTTTTTTTTTTTTTTGAGACGGAGTCTTACTCTGTTGCCCAGGTTGGAGTGCAGTGGCACAGTCTCCACTCACTGCAACCTCCACCTCCCAGGTTCAAGCGATTCTCCTGCCTCAGCCTCCCAAGTAACTGGGATTATAGGTGGCTGCCACCATGCCTGGCTAATTTTTTGTATTTTTATTAGAGACGGGGTTTCACTATGCTGGCCAGGCTGCTCTCGAACTCCTGACCTCGTGATCCGCCCACCTCGGCCTCCCAAAGCGCTGGGATTACAGGCATGAGCCACCACGCCCGACCACTGCTTTTATTTTATATGTAAGAAAACTGACATATTACATGAAAAATGAAATCCATTGTACAATGCATAATACAGTCAAATATCGTGAAATAGATGTGGTGGCTTAACCATCATTTCCCACCTTTAAACAATAAACATTATTCCTCTGTAAAGGAGGTGAAAAAAAATACTCAAATATAGTGAAAATAAACATCATTAAATACTACTATCTAATCTCTTTGCATTCATTAACACTGGACTAAAAAACATAATGGTTTTTGTTACGGCTTTATATTTTTTTTAAATAACTGAAATAGCTTTCTAATTTGAGAAACATAACTAGTGCCATTTGGTTTTAAAAAGAATTGTATCTTAATCATCAAGGTAATGACACAGCACGAAAACAATGACATTGTCACTTGAAGGTTGTCTCCATCTACATTCCATCATCTAATCAGACACCATTAAATTCCAGCAGAAAGTCTATGGAATTCAAGAATCAACCTCCAAAGTACATCAGGAAAAGTACTAATACATTTGAGAGTAAGAATAACAATGACCAATGGCAGAACATCTTATTTAAACTTTGAGATAATAAAACAATGCAGAGTGGGAACCCTTGTGAAATTTTTTGTTTTGTTTTTTCGTTTTTGTTTTTTTTTTTTTTTTTTTTGAGACGGAATCCCACTCTGTTGCCCAGGTTGGAGTGCAGTAGCACAGTCTCGGCTCACTGCAGCCTCCGCCTCCCGGGTTCAAACGATTCTCCTGCTTCAGCCTCCCAAGTAACTGGGATTACAGGCGCCTGCCACCATGCCTGGCTAATTTTTTGTATTTTTATTAGAGACGGAGTTTCACCATGTTGGCCAGGCTGGTCTCGAACTCCTGACCTCGTGACCTGCCCACCTCAGCCTCCCAAAGCGTTGGGATTACAGGCATGAGCCACCACACCTGGTCATATTATAACTTTTATAGGCACAAATTTCCTTAAGTTTCAAGCAGGTTTAGTCAACCCTCATTATTCATCAGGACTACAAATAGACCGGCTTACAACCAGGTAGCACCCTACAAGTGGCTCTTACTTACTATATAGTTCTTAAGATAAATGTGTTTCTACTTTGAATAGTCACATGGATATTGTAAAGATGGCAATTGTACATCACTACTCAGTGACATTTCTTGCCTTCATGATTCTGTCAGTCTTTTTTTCAGCAGACAAAAGATTTTCTAAAAAGTGTGAATCTTCTAGGTAAGAAAAGCCAGCTCATACCCTGGTAAAAGCTGGGCATCCCATCAGCAGTTAATAAGATGATCCCAGCCATCTTTCCACCCTTTATAATGCATGATCCAAACAAAATTTTTGCAAATCAGGGAGGGGGCAGAGTTTTCAAGTCTTCTTATTTTGTAGAACTGTGGGGGCAACACCAGATTTCTGTTGATACAAAAAGTGTCAGTTGTCTCTGATGTAAATGACCACTGGCAGCCCACCACCTTGGCCAAGTCGGGGTAGTCATGCAGCAGCTCATGCAGGCAGCACAGGAAAAGACCCTGTTGAAGCAGTGACTGCCACTGTGCGTGAAAGGCGTGAGCCAGCTGCTCCTGTCATGCAGTGCCCAGGTGTCACGCTGTGCAGTCCGAGTGTGCACAGGCACACCAGGCGGCCAGGCCCTGTGGCAGTGCAAGAGTGCAGGTACCTCAGGTGTAGGGGGCTGGCTGGGAGGCCTGGTTTCTATTGTATCTATTATAGCAATAACCCTAGAATTTACTGTTAAAACAGTAACCACTTACATGGTGATTTCTGTGGGCAGGAATTTCGGAGTAGCTTGACTGGGCAGTTCTGGCTTGGAATTTCCTGTGAGGTTGCAGTCAGATGTCAGCCAGCTGTTCACTGATTTGTTATGTAGCTGATAGAGTAACACTGGCAGTTGGCTGGAGGCCTCAGTTTTCCATGGGAGGGCTGAAGCGTTCTCATTGGATGGCAGCTGGCTTACTCCAGAGCAAGCAATTCAGGAGACCAAGGTATGAACCACAGTGCCTTCTGCAACCTAACCCTGAAGGTCACGTACTGTTCCTTTCACCATTGTTACATTTAGTATGGGAAGGAACTACATAAGGGCATGAATACCCGGAGGCAAGAAGTATCACGGACCATCTGGAAGCTGGCTACCACCACACCTCAAGAAGGATGTAGTTTTTAGGATAAGAGATCATTTCTACTTCAAGTTAACAAAAGGCCTCAAAGGATCATAAGATGGAAATTCTTAGTCACTTATTTCTTAAAATTGGATAAGCAATTATGTTACGTAATAGTAATTTGTGTATGTGTCAAATGGTTATAAGTTTTTTTTTGGATGGAATGGTTCTGAGATCTTGGCATTTTCTCTAATGTCTTATATAATTGTATAACAAGAAAATACAGTATGATTTGGTGACTGGCAACTGAAAAAATTAAATGTCAACCTTTGTTGACAGGACGATAGTAGATGAGGCCTAGGGCTCAGTGTAGAAGGAGTTTGGGGGAGCCAGAGAAAGAAGAGCGTAGCAAAGATTCCCTTAACTAGGGGATATGAGAAATAAGCTGAACTTGAGCTCCCTCCAGGAGCAGGGTCTGGGTCACCTTTGCTCACTTTTGTATCCCCAGGAACCAGCATACTGCATAATACAAGTAGATGTCCAGTAATTAATTTCTGACTAACAGTGGGATTGGAAACTGGAGTTCCTAGGATGTGGAGAATATTGTACAGGGAGGTAAAAATTGAAGCATGGCCTTTGCATAGGGCATTATGATTTTGCTTAAAATGATGTTCCAGTACATCACATTATCAGTAAAAACATGATGCAAAGTCAGGAACTTTAATCTCTTCTCCATAAGCACACATGCTGAAGATTAGGCTATATTACACAAAGTAACTGGTCATTTCAAAAGAGGAAATTTCTGTTGAACAAAAGACCACAGCCAAGAACGACTGAACATAGTTCAGAGAGTTTTTCCCACTATATTTTAAGTGAATATTTTTCTAACATTAGATTTCTATAGGATGACTAATGGACTGTAGGGCAGTTCAACCATTGTTTTTAAAAATCCATTTTGGCAAATAAACATGATATTCTGTCGAAAGAGTTGAGGTTAACCCCAGCTTTTTCAAAAAGCACCAAGTGTGTATCCTCACTGTAGAGAAAAGATCTTCATTCTCAACGTCTAGCCCAAAGCTCACACTAACTAATCTGCTTGGCCTTCAGTTTATTCTCTGTAGTAGGACCTTGGGCTGAATCGACACAACTGGGATTTGCAATCCTGACTCCAGAAAGTCTGCATTTTGTATACCTCAGGCTTAGCCATTCTGTGATTTTAAAACTAACAGCATTTTAAGTCATATACTCAGAAACAGATTTAGCATTAAATGAGATAATTTGCATAAGGAGCTTTGGCACAGTGCCCTAAAGAGAATCTGGATCTGATAAATGAGATGGTATTGCAGCCGTCTTCATTGTCATCATTGTCACTATCATTCAGTTGACCTTGACCCTCTGTCTAGCTGTGCTACATGCTGACTTCAGGGTATCCTGCATTTTCTCATCTGTTTTTTTTTTTTTTAAATAGAAATTACAACTCTCCCACTTTTCTACCCTAGAGGAATTTTATACATATAAGTGAAATATATGAAAATTACTTACAGAAAAGCAAAATAGGAAGGAGATGTGTTTAAAAAGCACAGGAATAAGAACCAGAAGATCTGGTTTGATGTCTGCAGCTAACCAATTTTTTTGTGAACCTTAGATGCTTCTTAGTTACTGTTAGAGCCTAGACAGGATGATCTCAGAATCTGTTCCATCACTAACTAGATTATTGATTTTGTGTTTCACCTCACAACTCTGTGGAATAAGTGTTACTGTCTTTAAGCAAGTTACTTAACCTCTCTGTAACTCAGTTTCTTCATGTAGAAAATGTGCCTTCTCTTGGGGATATTAAGAATTAAATAATTAAAATATGTGAAGTCCTTAGAACATTACTTGGGATGTATTTAGTACCCTACGTGTTAACAATGATGATGATGATTTTACAGATGAGGAAGCTGAAATTCATGACAGTTACTTAAGTTTTCTGAGGTTACTTACAGCTTTTACAGCTGGAACTTGAATTCAAGGCTTATGAATTCCATCAAACCACATTATTTGCACATATTTCTTTCAAACCTTGTTACCTGGTTTTGAAATACTAATTGACTAGCACAGCATCTACACAGCTGGACCCCAATCACACTCTCCCAGCATTTTTTATAGATTGTGTTACAGAAAAAAGCATGGAATGAGAAGTTGGAATGTTGCTTGTCCCCAGGCCTCTGAATGCCCATGGGACATATACAATCCCTCCTTCAAAATTAAGAAGTCTTACAGGACATCACTACCTAGGAAGGTAGAAGAGAATTCTGCTTTTTTCCCCAAGCACTGTTTGTGACCACTTTACTTTTTTTACCCTACTTATGTCTACACATTTCTCACTTATTTGGATAAAGAGAATGAATTTCATTTTACATTATACAGCCTATTAAAGCAGTAAAATAATTGTTTGCTTTTGAAATTGGCTCTTTGTTCTCCAATTCTGCAATCTTTTCCACTAATTGTGGTTCTGCCCTGGGTAAGTGCATAAAAAGTAAAATCCCGTTCCCTTCACTGCAGTTATTCCATCAGGCTGAACCACAGCCCCAGACAATACAAACATTGTTTCAGCCATGTTAAAAAGACACGTGATACGAGAAGGTAATTTCACTAGTTTTGTTACTGCTTGTTTTGTTTTCACATATAACCAGAGCATTATTTCTCAGAGACTGTCTCTCAAAACAAAATGTCCTTGAATATATCTACAGTTCCAAACAGTGCTGCCTTTGGTCAAAATATTTTTAAAATCAGTTTTAATAAATATCTTCAGAGCTTTCAGCACGTCCTTTTGAAAAGACTAAATGGTTGAGCCAGGTATGGTAATGTGTGCCTGTAATCCCAGCGAGAAGCTGAAATAGGAAGATCCCTTGAGCCTAGAAGTTCGAGACCAGCCTGGGCAACAGAGTGAAACTGTGTCTCTTAAAAAAAAAAAAAAAAGACTTAAGTGATTGACAAATAAGTCACATTATTATTATACCATGTAGTCAGAGATTAAGACCACTTCTGATACTTCTGACTTTAATATGAAAAAATTATGGAATGGACTTTCATATGGCTCAATTCATTGTCTGTGTATAATGAATCTAAATTGAGGAAAAAAATAAATGTTAAAACATTTAAGTATTGAATGGTAATAATGGGTTATTACCATTTCTGGATACCATTGGCACATTCCCATTATATCAACATCATTAAAAGTATTCCTTTTCATATACTCTTAAGTTTACCTAGTGGAAAAGTGAAATTAAAAGTTCTATAAGAACTCTTTTAAACAAAATGATGCTCAATTATTAGATTATTCAATTTTTATATTTTATATTATTTTAAAATGTTATAAAATAGATTATTGCCCTGTGAAACACTCATGCTTATTAACATGGTTTTCCTGGCCTATAAGGACATTTTATCAAAATACGTATTTTAAATATAATAAATATGTAATACTTTGCTAAATTAGACTATAAATAATTTGAAAAACAAATACATTTTTATTATTTTTCCAGAATGCCTTTATATATTACAAATAGGCAACTAGAAGGAAGTGAGATGCCTTCTCTGTGTACATATGCAGTCTTTAGGCACACAAGCCTCTGCTGTAAATGACTAATTGAGTCAACATTTGTCCAAATTTAAATTGTGTGTGTGTTTGTATATAATCTTTTGTATTTTTGTATTCCTACATACATTTTGTATTTGTTCAAAAGACTTCTTGAGTTTTTATCCTGTTTGGATAGTTGGTTTGTGGGTTTAAAAAAGAGAGAGAGAAAAGTACAAAATCAGAAAAATTCAGCTGAATTTTTGAAAGAGATTTTAGTGGAAGGAAAGTAATTATAATTTTGGCTGCTAACACTTGGCTCAGGGTTTTGATTTGATGAAGCCATGTGCTGTGGTGAAAAGAGCAGAAGTCAAGGGGCCTAGACTTCAGTCCTGGGCTCTACCACTAATCTGTCTGAAGGACCTCAGATAAATCACTTGAACTCTGTGGGCTTCTGTTTCCCTATGTGTAAAACGAGAGGTTTGACAGTAGTATGGTTGCTGGAACATCTTCCAGCTTTAACATTCCATCATTCAAATTCTGCATGTACTGTTTCAGATCCTTTTTCCCTGTGCATTATTTGCATGCAGACTATCTAAATATCCATAGATGTTTAACTCCAGACTTTGTCTTAGTTAGCTAGGGCTGCCATAACAAAATACCACAGACTGTATGGCTTAAACAACAGAAATCTATTTTCCCACAGTTCTAGAGGCCGAAAAGTCCAAGATCAAGCTGCTGGGTGACTCGGTTCCTGGTATGGGCCCTCTTCCTAGCTGTAGATGACCACCTACCTTGTCACTGTGTTTTCATATGGCCTTTCCTTGGTACTTGTGTGTGGAGAGAGAGATCCCTCTCTCCCTGTCTTCCTCATCTTATAAAGCCGCGAATCCTGTGAAGTCAGAGCCCTACCCATATGACCTCATTTAACTTTAACTATCTCCTTAGAGCTCTGTCTCCAAGTCACATTGGGGGTTAGGGCTACAACATATGAATTTTGGAAGGATACAGTTCAGTCCATAGCAGTTCTCCCAGATGTTCATTTCACTCTAGACACTCTTCATTCCAGATGGTTTGTACTCGCTATCCTCCTTTTTAGATTAAAAGGAAAGAAAATACTAACATTTCATGAGCTTTCTAAATTAATAAGATAATAATAAATATATAAAAGAAATAGAAGTGACTATAACATTTTGATGGAATTTCTCCCAATATTTTATTATGGACACTTAGTAATATACAGAGAAGTTGATAAAAGTTTACAGTGAACACCTATGTACCTACCACCTGTATTGACAGTTAATATTTTACTTGTCTTGTTTTGTCGCTAATCTGTCCATTCTCCATCAGCCATCTTTTTTTCCTGGAATGAATCTTTTATTTTTTATTATAAAATATACATAATAAAAAATTTACCAGTGTAACCATTTTTAAGTGTACATTCAGTGGCATTCAGTACATTCACAGTATTGTACAACCACCACCACTATCATTTTCAGAAACATTTTATCATCCCAAACAAAAACTCTGTACCCATTAAGCAATAACAACCCATTCTTTCCTCCCCAACCCCAGTCCCTAGTAGCCTCTGTCAACTTTCTATCTCTAAGAATTTGCCTATTCTAGATACATCATATAATGTATGAAATTATATGATATGTGGTCTTTTGTGTCTGGCTTATTTCACTGATAATATTTTCAAGGTTTATGCTTATTATAATGTGTATCAGAATTTTGTTCCCTTTTATGGTTGAATAATCTTCCATTGTATGTATATACCACATTTATTTTAGCCGTTTGACTGTCAATTGATGCTTGGGTTATTTTCATCTGTTGGCTGTTGTGAATAATGTGGCCATGAATATTGGTGTAGTACCAGTTTCTGAGTTCCTGCTTTCAGTTATTTTGATTAGACACCTAGAAATATAATTGCTGAATCAGATGGTCATTTTATGTTTAACTTTCTGAAGAACCACCAAACTGTTTTCCACAGCAGCTGTACCATTTTATTTTATTTTATTTTATTTTTTACTTCTTGAGAGGTCTTCTTTTTTTTTATTATTATACTTTAAGTTCTGGGATACATATGCAGAACATGCGGGTTTGTTACATAGGTATACATGTGCCATGGTTGTTTGCTGCACCCATCAACCCGTCATCTACATTAAGTATTTCTCCTAATGTTAACCCTCCCACCCTGACAGGCCCCAGTGTGTGATGTTCCCCTTCCTGTGTCCTTGTGTTCTTATTGTTCAACTCCCACTTACGAATGAGAACATGCAGTATTTGGTTTTTCTGTCCCTGGGTTGGTTTGCTGAGAATGATAGTTTCTAGCTTCATCCATGTCCCTGCAAAGGACATGAACTTATCCTTTTTTGTGGCTGCATAGTATTCCATGTGTGCCGCATTTTCTTTATCCAGTCTATCATTGATGGGCTTTTGAGTTGGTTCCAAGTCTTTGCTATTGTGAGTAGTGCTGCAGTAAACATATGTGTGCATGTGTCTTTATAGTAGAATGATTTATAATCCTTTGGATATATACCTAGTAATGGGATGGCTGGATCAAATGGTATTTCTGGTTCTAGATCCTTGAGGAATCGCCACACTATCTTCCACAATGGTTGAACCAATTTACACTCCTACCAACAGTGTAAAAGCGTTCCTATTTGTTCACATCCTCTCCAGCATCTGTTGTTTCCTGACTTTTTAATGATCGCCATTCTGACTGGCGTGAGATGGTATCTCATTGTGATTTGATTTGCATTTCTCTAATGACCAGTGATGATGAGCTTTGTTTCATATGTTTTTTGGCTGCATAAATGTCTTCTTTTCAGAAGTATCTGTTCATATCCTTCGCTCACTTTTTGATGGGGTTGTTTGATATTTTTCTTGTAAATTTGTTTAAGTTCCTTGTAGATTCTGGATATGAGCACTTTGTCAAGATTGCAAAAATTTCCTCCCTTCTGTAGGTTGCCTGTTCACTCTGATGGTAGTTTCTTTTGCTGTGCAGAAGCACTTTAGTTTAATTAGATCCCATTTGTCAATTTTGGCTTTTGCTGCCATTGCTTTTGGTGTTTTAGTCATGAAGTCTTTGCCCATGCCTATGTCCTGAATGGTATTGTCTAGGTTTTCATCTAGGGTTTTTATGGTTTTAGGTCTTATGTTTAAGTGTTTAATCCATCTTGAGTTAATTTTTGTATAAGGTGTAAGGAAGGGGTCCAGTTTCATTTTTCTGCATGTGGCTAGCTAGTTTTCCCAACACCATTTATTAAATGGGGAATCCTTTCCCCATTGCTTGTTTTTGTCAGGTTTGTCAAAGATCAGATAGTTGTAGATGTGTGGTGTTATTTCTTAGGCCTCTGTTCTGTTCCATTCGTCTGTATATCTGTTTTGGTACCAGTACCATGCTGTTTGGTTACTGTAGCCTTATAGTATAGTTACAAGTCAGGTAATGTGATGCCTCCAGCTTTGTTCTTTTTGCTTAGGATTGTCTTAGCTATGTGAGCTCTTTTTTGGTTCCATATGAAATTTAAAGTAATTTTTTCTAATTGTGTGAAGAAAGTCAGTGGTAACTTGATTGGGGATAGCATCAAATCTATAAATTACTTTGGGAAGTATGGCTATGTTCATAATATTGATTCTTCCCATCCATAAGCATGGAACGTTTTTCCATTTGTTTATATCCTCTCTTATTTCCTTGAGCAGTGGTTTGTAGTTCTCCTTTAGGAGATCCTTCATATCCCTTGTAAGTTGTATTCCTAGGTATTTTATTCTCTTTGTAGCAATTGTGAATGGAGTTCACTCATGATTTGGCTCTGTGTTTGCCTATTATTGGTGTATAGGAATGCTTGTGATTTTTGCACATTGATTTTGTATCCTGAGACTTTGCCGAAGTTGCTTATCAGCGTAAGGAGATTTAGGGCTGAGACGATGGAGTTTTCTAAATATACAATCATGTGTCACCTGCAAACAGAGACAATTTGACTTCCTCTTTTCCTATTTGAATGCCATTTATTTCTTTCTCTTGCCTGATTGCCCTGGCCAGAACTTCAATACTATATTGAATAGGAGTGGTGAGAGAGGTCATCCTTGTCTTGTGCTGGTTTTCAGAAGGAATGCTTCCAGCTTTTGCACATTCAGTATGATATTGGCTGTGGGTTTATCATAAACAGCTTTTATTATTTTGAGATATGTTCCATCAATACCTAGTTTATTGAGAGTTTCTAGCATGAAGGAGTGTTGAATTTTATCAAAGGCCTTTTCTACATCTATTAAGATAATCATTTGGGTTTTGTCATTGGTTCTGTTTATGTGATGGATTACGTTTA
The DNA here is from genome assembly GCF_008728515.1 of Papio anubis. Classification (NCBI taxonomy): domain Eukaryota; kingdom Metazoa; phylum Chordata; class Mammalia; order Primates; family Cercopithecidae; genus Papio; species Papio anubis. The sequence goes on along the minus strand of NC_044981.1, from coordinate 43,281,382 downwards.
TTGATTTGCATAAGTTGAATCACCCTTGCATCCCAGGGATGAATCCAACTTGATTGTGGCTGATAAGCTTTTTAACATGCTGCTAGATTTGGTTTGCCAGTATTTTATTGAGGATTTTTGCATGGATGTCCATCAGGTTTATTGGCCTGAAATTTTATTTGTTGTGTCTCTGCCAGGTTTTGGTATCAGGATGATGCTGGCCTCATGAAATGATTTAGGGAGGAGTCCCTCTTTTTCTGTCGTTTGGAATAGTTTCAGAAGGAATGGTACCAGCTCTTCTTTGTACCTTTGGTAGAATTCGCCTGTGAACTCGTCTTAGCCTGGGCTTATTTTGGTTGGTAGGCTATTAATTACTGCCTTACTTTCAGAACTTGTTATTGGTCTTTTCAGGGATTCTACTTCTTTCTGGTTTAGTCTTGGGAGGGTATATGTGTCCAGTAATTTATCCATTTCTTCTAGATTTTCTAGTTTATTTGCATAGAGGTGTTTATAGTATTATCGGATGGTAGTTTGTATTTCTGTGGGATCCGTGGTAATATCACCTTTATCATTTTTTATTGTATCTATTTGATTCTTCTCTCTTCTCTTCTTTATTAGTCTTGCTGGAGGTCTATTTTGTTAATCTTTTCAAAAAAACCAGCTCCTGGGTTCATTGATTTTTTGAAGGGTTTTTCATGTCTCTGTCTCCTTCACTTCTGCTCTGATCTTAGTTATATGTCTTGGCTTCTGCTAGCTTTTGAATATATTTGCTCTTGCTTCTCTAGTTCTTTTAATTGTGATGTTAGGGTGTCAATTTTGGATCTTTCCCACCTTCCCCTGTGGGCATTTAGTGCTATAAATTTCCCTCTAATCACTGCTTTAGCTGTGTCCCAGAGATTCTTGTATGTCGTCTCCTAGTTCTCATTGGTTTCAAAGAACTTATTTACTTTTGCCTTAATTTCGTTATTTACCCAGTAGTGATTCAGGAGTACGTTGTTCAGTTTCCATGCAGCTGTGTGGTTTTGAGTGAGTTTCTTAATCCTGATTTCTAATTTGATTGCACTGTGGTCTGAGAGGCTGTTTTATGATTTCTGTTCTTTTGCATTTGCTGAGGAGTGTTTGACTTCCAATTATGTGGTCAGTTTTAGAATAAGTGCGATGTGGTGCTGAGAAGAATGTATATTCTGTTGATTTGGGGTGGAGAGTTCTGTAAATATCTATTAGGTCTGCTTAGTCCAGAGCTGAGTTCAAGTCTTGAATATCCTTGTTAATTTTCTGTCTTGTTGATCTGTCTAATATTGACAGTGGGGTGTTACAGTCTCCCACTATTACTGTATAGGAGTCTAAGTCTCTTTGTAGATCTCTAAGAACTTGCTTTATGAATCTGGGTGCTTCTGTATTGGGTGCATATATATTTAGGATAGTTAGCTCTTCTTGTTGCATTGATCCCTTTACCATTATGTAATGCCCTTCTTTGTCTCTGTTGATCTTTGTTACTTTAAAGTCTGTTTTATCAGAGACTAGGATTGCAACCCCTGGTGTTTTGTTTTGTTTTGTTTTGCTTTCCATTTGCTTGGTAAATATTCCTCCATCCCTTTATTTTGAGCCTTTGTATGTCTTTGCATGTGAGATGGGTCTCCTGAATACAGCACACCAATGGGTCTTATCCAATTTGCCAGTCTGTGTCTTTTAATTGGGACATTTAGCCCATTTACATTTGATGTTAATATTTTTGTGTGTGAATTTGATCCTGTCATTATGATGCCAGCTGGTTATTTTGCCTGTTAGTTGATGCAGTTTCTTCATAGTGTCGATCGTCTTTACAATTTGGTATGTTTTTGCAGTGGCTGGTACCAGTTGTTCCTTTCCATATTTAGTGCTTCCTTCAGGAGCTCTTGTAACATAGGCCTGTGGTGACAAAATCTCTCAGCATTTGCTTGTTTGTAAAGGATTTTATTTCTCCTTCACTTATGAAGCTTAGTTTGGCTGGATATGAAATTCTGGGTTAAAATTCTTTTCTTTAAGAATGTTGAATATTGGCCCCCACTCTATTCTGGCTTATGGGGTTTCTGCAGAGAGATCCACTGTTAGTCTGATGGCCTTCCCTTTGTGTGTGTCCCGTTCTTAGTCTCTGGCTGCCCTCAATATTTTTTCCTTCATTTCAACTTTGGTGAATCTGATGATTATGTGTCTTGGAGTTGCTCTTCTCAAGGAGTATCTTTGTGGTGTTCTCTTTATTTCCTGAATTTGAATGTTGCCCTGCCTTGCTAGGCTGGGGAAGTTCTCCTGGATATATCCTGAAGAGTGTTTTCCAACTTCATTCCATTCTCCCCGTCACTTTCAGGTACACCAATCAAATGTAGATTTGGTCTTTTCACATAGTCCCATGTTTCTTGGAGGCTTTGTTCATTCCTTTTCATTCTTTTTTCTCTAATCTTGTCTTCACACTTTACTTCATCAAGTTGATCTTCAATCTCTGATATCCTTTCTTCCACTTTATCGATTTGGCTACTGATACTTGTGAATGCTTCATGAAGTTCTCGTACTGTGTTTTTCAGCTCCATCAGGTCATTTATGTTTTTCTCTAAACTGGTTATTCTAGTTAGCAATTCCTCTAACCTTTTTTCAGTGTTCTCAGTTTTCTTGCATTGGGTTAGAACACACGCCTTTAGCTCGGAGTTCGTTATTACCTACCTACTTCTGTCAATTCGTCAGACTCATTCTCCATCCAGTTTTTCTCCCTTGCTGGCAAGGAGTTGTGATCTTTTGGAGAAGAGGCATTCTGGTTTTTGGAATTTTTGGCCTTTTTGCGCTGGTTTTTTCTCATCTTCATGGATTTATCTATCTTTGGTCTTTGATGTTGGTGACCTTCGGATGGGGTTTTTGAGTAGATGTCCTTTTTGTTGATGTTGTTGCTATTCCTTTCTGTTAGATCGTTTTCCTTCTAACACTCAGGCCCCTCTGCTGCAGATGCTGGAGGTCCACTCCAGACCCTGTTTGCCTGGGTATCACCAGCAGAGGCTGCAGAACAGCAAAGATTGCTGCCTGTTCCTTCCTCTGGAAGCTTCATCCCAGAGGGGCACCCGCCACATGCCAGCCGGAGCTCTCCTGTCTGTCAGCCCGTACTGGGAATTGTCTCCCAGTCAGGAGGCACAGGGGTCAGGGACCCACTTGAGGAGGCAGTCTGTCCCTTAGCAGAGCTCGAGCGCTGTGCTGGGAGATCCGCTGCTCTCTTCAGAACCAGCAGGCAGGAACGTTTATGTCTGCTGAAGCTGCGCCCACAGCTGCCCCCTCCCCCAGATGCTCTGTCCCAGGGATATGGGAGTTTTATCTGTAAGTCCCTGACTGAGGCTGCTGCCTTTCTTTCAGAGACACCCTGACCAGAGAGGAGGAATCTAGAGAGGCAGTCTGGCTACAGCGGCTTTGCCAAGCTTCGGTGGGCTCTGCCCAGTTCGAAGTTCCAGGCAGCTTTGTTTACACTGTGAGGGGAACATCGCCTACTCAAGCCTCAGTAATGGTAGATGCCCCTCCCCACACCAATCTCCAATGTCCCAGGTCAACTTCAGACTTCTATACTGGCAGCAAGAATTTCAAGCCAGTGGATCTTAGCTTGCTGGGCTCTGTGGGGGTGAGATTTGCTGAGCTAGCCCACTTGGCTCCCTGGCTTCAGCCCCCTTTCCAGGGGAGTGAACGGTTCTGTCTCGCTGGCGTTCCAGGCACCACTGGGGTATAAAAAAACTCCTGGAGCTAGCTCGGTGTCTGCCCAAACAGCTGCCCAGTTTTGTGCTTGAAACCCAGGGCCCTGGTGATATAGGTACCCGAGAGAATCTCTTGGTCTGAGGGTTGCAAAGACCCTAGGAAAAGCATAGTATTTGGGCTGGAATGCACCATTCCTCACAGCATGGTCCCTCACAGCTTCTCTTGGCTAGGGGAGGGAGTTCCCTGATCCCTTGCTATTCCCGGTGAGGCAGCGCCCCACACTGCTTCGGCTTGCCCTCTGTGGGCTGCGCCCACTGTCTAACCAGTCCCAATAAGATAAACTGGGTACCTCACTTGGAAATGCAGAAATCACCCGCCTTCTGCGTTAATCTCACTGGGAGCTGTAGACCGGAGCTGTTCCTATTCAGCCATCTTGCCATCTACACCTGAGAGCAGATGTACCGTTTTATATTACTACAAGCAATGCGTAAGTGTTCCAGTTTCTCCACAACCTAACCAATGGACTGAAATATTTTTAAGCAAGGGATTCATACACACACACAGTAACTTCAACATGATCTTCTATTTCTCAAAACTCTCATTAGTTTAAAAAAAAAAAAGGCTTTAGTATAAGCCCAAATGTCTCCAAAAAAAGGCCTATCTCACAATTTATGATAGGAGATTAGAAACATACCAACAAATGGCACGTTGTTTTTAAGAGTTTAGATTCCATTAAATGTTACAAATACATGTATAAGCATCACATTCGATGATCATCTTTGCTTCAAACAGTGTCAAAATCAGTAATGCATCACGTTTTATAAAACAATTTCTAGTAAAACCTTGTTACAACACTGCTACTGTATTACTTTATCACTAGGATCACATCTAATTGTTTACAACAACATATGAATTATTTAGGATTTGTTAGACTTAAAAGCAAAATGTTGGCAGCTAGGGTTCAGTGTTTGGCCCATGTTAGCATTCTGTCCTGGAAGGACTGTTTTAGTTGGGTGTCAAAATAGCTTTACTGCTTCCCCAAATGAAGAAACAGCATATCATACATTTTATATTCAATTCCTTTTAGACATACTAAGGAATTTACAAACAAGATCAGGTTCCAAGATAAAAAGCACATCAGGCTTATTCAAAGAACCTTTGGAAGTCAATAAGGAAAAAAATACCAATATCACAGTGCAGAACTAGAGAACAAACACAGACAATTCATCTAAAAGTATGAATGGCAGACTTCACTGATGATGGAATGCTATGAAAACAATGATAAACCAATGTCTACATCACTGACAAAAAAAAATAATTGAACATAATGTTTGATGCAGGAGAGGTTTGCATGAGAAATGCAATCTTAGGTCAGTTAAAAAATACATAGATAATAGATACACACGCACACATAAACTGTTCCTGTCCTTTAGCCATCCTGAAGAAGTAAATGGGAGTGAACAATTTTCATTTCAGGGTTTTCTCTGTAGTACACTTATGTTAGTGAAAATGTAGAAATAATCTGCTTACCCATAAGGAAACACCTGAATAATTTGTGTTACAAACTGGGAATTTTTTTTTTTTTTTTCTGTCACCAAGGCTGGAATGCAGTGGCACTATCACGGCATACTGCAACCTCTGCCTCTGGGGTTCAAGTGATTCTGCTGCCTCAGCCTCCCAAGTAGCTGGGACTACAGGCATGCACCACCACCCCCAGCTAATTTTTTTGTATTTTTAGTAGAGACAGGGTTTCACCATGTTGTCCAGACTGGTCTCAAACTCCTGACCTCAGGTGATCTGCCTGCCTCAACCTCCCAAAATGCTGGGATTACAGGTGTGATCCACCGTGCCCAGCCCACGCACTGGGATATTAAGTAGTCATTAAAATAACGTTTTTTAAAATGTTGAATGGCTTGGGAAAATGCTCAGCATATTCTAAGGAGTAAACAGGGCTCCATTATTTGACATAGGATAAGATATTTAAAAACAAATTTATGGAACTACACTAGACATAACTGCCTCTTCCAAATTAGTTGTAGATTTTCAAATCCTTTCTGTCAAATCCGTTTTCCAGCTTCCTTGAGGTATAACCTACCCCATCCTTTTTTTTTAATTTTTTTATTTTTTATTATTATTATACTTTAAGTTCTAGGGTACATGTGCATAACGTACAGGTTTGTTACATATGTATACTTGTGCCATGTTGCTGTGCTGCACCCATCAACTCGTCATGTACATCAGGTATAACTCCCAATGCAATCCCTCCCCCTTCCCCCCTCCCCATGATAGGCCCCTGTGTATGATGTTCCCCTTCCCGAGTCCAAGTGATCTCATTGTTCAGTTCCCACCTATGAGTGAGAACATGCAGTGTTTGGTTTTCTGTTCTTGCGATAGTTTGCTGAGAGTGATGGTTTCCAGCTGCATCCATGTCCCTACAAAGGACACAAACTCATCCTTTTTTATGGCTGCATAGTATTCCATGGTGTAGATGTGCCACATTTTCTTAATCCAGTCTGTCACTGATGGACATTTGGGTTGATTCCAAGTCTTTGTATTGTGAATAGTGCCGCAATAAACATACGTGTGCATGTGTCTTTATAGCAGCATGATTTATAATCCTTTGGGTATATACCCAGTAATGGGATGGCTGGGTCATATGGTACATCTAGTTCTAGATCCTTGAGGAATCGCCACACTGTTTTCCATAATGGTTGAACTAGTTTACAATCCCACCAACAGTGTAAAAGTGTTCCTATTTCTCCACATCCTCTCCAGCACCTGTTGTTTCCTGACTTTTTAATGAGCGCCATTCTAACTGGTGTGAGATGGTATCTCATTGTGGTTTTGATTTGCATTTCTCTGATGGCCAGTGATGATGAGCATTTTTTCATGTGTCTGTTGGCTGTATGAATGTCTTCTTTTGAGAAATGTCTGTTCATATCCTTTGCCCACTTTTGGATGGGGTTGTTTGTTTTTTTCTTGTAAATTTGTTTGAGTTCTTTGTAGGTTCTGGATATTAGCCCTTTGTCAGATGAGTAGATTGCAAAAATTTTCTCCCATTCTGTAGGTTGCCTGTTCACTCTGATGGTAGTTTCTTTTGCTGTGCAGAAGCTCTTGAGTTTAATGAGATCCCATTTGTCAATTTTGGCTTTTGCTGCCGTTGCTTTTGGTGTTTTAGACATGAAGTCTTTGCCCATGCCTATGTCCTGAATGGTACTACCTAGGTTTTCCTCTAGGATTTTTATGGTATTAGGTCTAACATTTAAGTCTCTAATCCATCTTGAATTAATTTTCGTATAAGGAGTAAGGAAAGGATCCAGTTTCAGCTTTCTACTTATGGCTAGCCAATTTTCCCAGCACCATTTATTAAATAGGGAATCCTTTCCCCATTTCTTGTTTCTCTCAGGTTTGTCAAAGATCAGATGGCTGTAGATGTGTGGTATTATTTCTGAGGACTCTGTTCTGTTCCATTGGTCTATATCTCTGTTTTGGTACCAGTCCCATGCTGTTTTGGTTACTGTAGCCTTGTAGTATAGTTTGAAGTCAGGTAGCGTGATGCCTCCAGCTTTGTTCTTTTGACTTAGGATTGTCTTGGAGATGCGGGCTCTTTTTTGGTTCCATATGAACTTTAAAGCAGTTTTTTCCAATTCTGTGAAGAAACTCATTGGTAGCTTGATGGGGATGGCATTGAACAAATAAATAACCTTGAACCTACCCCATCTTTTTAATGCATTTCAAAGTAGGTTACAAACATCAGCATTTAAGGATGCATGTTATTAACTAATGTTCAGTTTTTTTTCTCTTAAGATAAAATTTTCATACAATAACATACACAATTTTTTTTTCTTTTTTTTTTTTTTTTTTTTTTGAGACAGAGTCTCTGTTACCCAGGCTGAAGTATAGTAGCATGATCACAACTCGCTGAAGCATCAACGTCCCAGGCTCAAGTGATCATCTCATCTTAGCCTCCCAAGTAGCTGGGACTACAGGTGTGCACCACCACACCTGGCTAATTTTTGTATTTTTCATAGAGATGGAGTTTCACCATGTTGCCCAGGCTGGTCTTGAACTCCTGGCCTCAAGAGATCCTCCTGCCTTGGTCTCCCAAAGTGCTGGGATTACAGGCATGAACCACTGTGCCTGGCAGACATACATAAATCCTAAGCATACTATTCTGATGAAACTCTTTTTGATTATCATTTTAAGTCTTGCTGTGCTCTGTATACATGTTAATTGAAAGAGCTCTTTTGTGAGGAAAGAGGCACTGTTCCATTGGTAGAAGTTGTTTGTAACTTAAGCTAGTTGTTGAAAGCACCATTATTTGCCAGATGAAAGTTAAATCACTGAAAAAGACAAGGTTGGGAAGTGGATATATGAAGAAAAATGTTGAAATTCTTTGGGGGGAAAAAAAAACAAAATTGGCTGATAATAAAAGACTAGTTATAGGTGTTTGGGTACCTCATACACACTTGCTTGTATAATTTGCTTTCTACTTTTGCTTTGTAAATTTAGAGGCAGGGAAATGAAAAGAGATATTGTTTCTCATCTCCACTATTCTCCCTAGAAATTTTTTCTTATCTAATACAGAGAGCCTCACATTGTCCTGACACATGTTTGACACCTTGTTAAAGATTGATAGGTGAGTGAATAAGTGAAAATAAATGAGTAACTATTTTAGCAGTCAGAAGGTACTTCCTAGGGATTTCTTAACTAGTGGTTATGAGATAATTATGCTGTATCTTCCAGTGGACTGTGGCACAATGCTTTCAAGAAGTCTTAGAGCAAGGGATTCAGGGCAGGTTAGAAAAGAGCTTTCTGATTCATGGGTGTACTTGGTTTACATTGCTTTTGCATTTAGGTAGGTAGGTAGAATTGGTTTAGATTTAGATAGACACACAGATACACACATTGAAGTTGTCTGGGCATGTTAGGGGTAATTACCTACATATATGCCTCTTCTAAATTAGTTGTAGATTTTCAGAACAGTTGCAATATGGTCTGTTTCAACCTACCGGGTTTTCTTAATGGTTTATATCTCAGCCCTTGGTTCACTGCTCAGAGGTTCACCTCTGCCTCAGTGAGTCATCCAGCATTTAGCAGAATGCATGGCTCTTTTTCTCGAGTCCCTTGAAATGAACTCCTGGGCAACAGAAGGAGTTGTTTGTGTAGAAGACAGTTGGTAAAGAAGGGCCTTTTCAGTATTGTCACAGCCTTTGGGGTGTGATATGCTATTTGTCTTTCCAAGGAGGCAGCCTTCAAAGAAAAAAAAAAAAAGACAAACCAGCCTATTCTCAGTGTTAAGAATTGCTGCTTACTTTTGATGTTTGGACAAGAGCTGGCACTGCTGTAGATGTTCTGCCTTTTGAGGCACAGCTCATGCCATCTATGTGGGCACAGAGTCTCATCAGCACTCACATCTTACCTGCTACTGGCCTCACACTGTGGAAATGGGTAATAGAAGCAGAAACATCAGTGACATTTGGCTCTTTTATTCAGAGGAATCCAAAGTGACAAAGAGAAGCCAGGGTCAGCAGTAGGCAATAGGTCCACCCATTGGGATAGCATAGCTATTGGGGAAATTGTCAGCACAGAGGCGAAACCATGGTGTTCCATGATTGCAGCAGTAGGTCTGCAGTTGTGACTTTAGCCAAGAAGCATTGAGAATCCAAGATGAGTTAACAAGGCATCTATCCTGATGTTTGTCTTTGGGACAAACATCAGGAAACACAGGAAGTAGTTGCTGCGATGAAGTCCAAGAAAACAGGCAGAGCTAAGGAGCTCCAAAGAGGGGAAGACAGGCAGGAATTGATAGGTGTGGGGACCCCCACAGCAGAAATGGCACCTTCAAGACTCCCAGCAGCAGAGTCTTAGAGGGAATAGCGCAGCAGCGTTGGTTTGGCTAGCAGCTGAACAGAGTCCATCGTATGACAAAATGGACAAGACAGGACCTAAGGAGAGAAAGCCATACACTCACAGATGACTACCTTGTCATTATGAGACACAGCCTTATCCAGGCAGGTAGATGGTGACATCATCCTTAAAAGGCTGAAATGGATGGTTCCATCCTTGGAGATTTTTCTTTAAAAAGTATAATTATTGGGGCAAGAAAAACATGAACTTGGTTTTTAAATTTTACGTTACATTTTCCTGGGGTTTTATTCTGTTTGCTTCCAGCATGGTCCAAATACCTACTTCAAAGCAAACATTCTAACAAGAACTTGTTAAGAGGAAGGGAAACCAGCTCCTGTGGCTTCTTGTACACCAGCTATGGGGGCACTCACAGAACCACGTTTGTGAGTTGAGTGTAAATGAATCCGAAACCTACAAATTAGATTTCCTTTGAAATACACATGGGTTTAAAACTTTAACGGGAAAAGAACTTGGCAAATCAAATCTGAGCATATTCAGTAAAACCTCACTAATTTGCACTAATGACCAAGAGATCCATTGAGAATTACTGGATTTTTGTGAGTGTGTTAGCATGGGGAAAAAAATACCAAAATGGTTGAGAAGGTAGGGATGGGGGGTAGAAAAAGAGAAGGAGGAGGAAAATCAAAGTTCTAGCATCAAACAAACATACTTTATGGTACAATGAAGAATGTATTTGAACGGTTACTGGAATGAAACTCAATAGCTTAATGAGTGCCTTGCTGTGGTACGCCTGCCCACTGGGGAGGCAGCCATGTCATAAGGCCTGCCTAAGCCAGCAGCTAATGTGCACTTAGGTAAAGAGGCCTTTGCTTTTTTGAAAGTTGGGTTGTGGTTTTTGCAAGGGTGTGAACCAATGAGATTCTACTGTGTGTCATGCAGGTTTGTTATAGACTTGCACATGTAGACTGTGATTCTAAGTCCGCATTGGGAATGGAATTGCTTATTACTGCTTAAAAAAAGTGAAAACTTGCTAGAAAGAGACAGCAGTTCTGACTAGCTGAATCTTTTTTAGATGTTAGTGAATCAATCATATCTGTAGTAGAAGATGAAATTTAAAGCATTCTGAATTGAAGATTGAATATTTGGTAGCCCTTTATTGTGACATGAATTTTATTAAAAATAAAAGGTGGGAGGCCGAGGCGGGAGGATCACTTGAGGTCAGGAATTCGAAACCAGCCCAGCCAACATGGTGAAACCCCGTATCTACTAAAAACACAAAAATTAACTGCGTGTGGTGATGCCTGCCTGTAATCCCAGTGACTCAGGAGACTGAGGCAGGAGAATCACTTGAGCCCAGGAGGCAGAGGTTGCAGTGAACTGAGACCACACCACTGCACTCCAACCTGGGTGATAGGGTGAGATTCCATCTCAAAAAAAAAAAAAAAAAGGTGTATCTTCCTTTATAAGTAACTGTCTAAAAAGTTCTTTTAAGATTTAATTATTCATGGCCCAAATTTCAGCAATCATAGTGGCTGTTTTTAATCCATTTATTTAAGAAATAGTTTTCTTCAGTTGTTAGTATTTTTACATGTGCAGTTAAAGGACAGTGATGTTTCCTTTCACTCTCCTTTCTGTAATATCTGAGAATATCTAAGGCTGTGATAGTCTTTATTACTGTGGAATATGTCTTAACTAAATGTGCTATTCTTCTGACTTAAGAGCAACCCTTGGTAATGATTTGTGTGTACACTGATTTAAGTCACTCGTTAGACTTCCCTTACTGTGAGCTAATGTTTTACCAGCTGAAGAATAATTTAGAACTTCAACTCAAGCAGCCATTGAAGGCTGTGGGGGATAATAAATACGAATAGTCACAGCTTTCTCTAGGATCTAAGCTGAGGCAATGATTTCAGGTCTTTAACTGCTGCCCCTGGACCAGAAAAGGAGTTGTCACACCAGCTGCTGCAGAAAAAGACCAAACCTAATTTGGATACATGCAGTTTTAAAAAGGAGTTGGGGCATCAGGCTATTGTTTGTTAGAAGATAGTTGTAAAGCTTCTGTTTTTTTTTTTTTTTAATTTTCCTAAGAGATGGATATTATAGAGTTTATGAAGATATATATATATATGGTATATATAGTGAGCATATATATATATCCAGATAGAGAGATAGACAGACAGATAGATAGATAGATATAGATACATATCTCCTAAGAGGAGCTCAAATATGTTTGCCTTTAGGCTGTCCTCAAATTCCTAGCCCTAAGTGATCCTCCTGGCCCAGATCCCCCAAGTAACTGGGACTAGCAGGCTTAAAATTGCCGTCGGGTTTGCTTTGTGTAATTTTAATCTTTCTTTTCCTGCTAAAAATAGAAACATAATTCATGCCACCTCTCAAGCTTCAGAGTAGAGGCAATGGATTGGAGGATCTGATTTTAGTGTCCCCATAGGAATCATACAGCACTACTGTTTCTCAGCCCCTAGTTTTGCCCCTGAGACTTCCTTGTGGCAGCACCACTTCTGGCTTTGGGAAAAAATGTATGTAGGCTCTCTAAATCATATTTTCCTCACCCCATTTCTGTAATTTAATTCCTGTTATCTCTCTTAGACCTGTTTCTGAGGAGAAGGTACTGATTAGTTTGTCAAGCAGAGCTCTTAAACTCCCCTCCCTCACTGCAAGTTCTCTCACTTGACTTTCTCCCTCCTGTCTGCATTTTAGCAGACTCAGGTCTCCCCCATTGGCAGTGTGGATGAGTCCTCTCCTTGGCAGTGTGGATGACTATTATTGTTACTGCCCTTTTACAGCAGAACTCTTTAGAAGATTGGAGAACATTCTACTTAATATATGTGGTGTACCTCAAGTCCCTGCCTCTAAGGCTCCTGATATGGTTTGGCTCTGTTTCCCCACTCAAATCTTATCTTGAATTGTACTCCCATAATTCCCACGCATTGTAGGAGGGACCCAGTGGGAGATGATTGAATTATGGGGGCGGTTTCTCCCATACTGTTCTTGTGGTAGTGAATATGTTTCACAAGTTCTGATGGTTTGATAAGGGGAAACCTGTTTCATTTGGCGCTCATTCTCTCTCTTACCTGTGATGTAAGACATGCCTTTCACCTTTTGCCATGATTGTGAGGCCTCCCCAGCCACGTGGAACTGTGAGTCCATTAAATCTCTTTTTCTTTGTAAATTACCCAGTCTTGGGTATGTCTTTATCAGCAGCATAAAAATGAATTAATACAGTAAATGGGTACCAGGAGTGGGGCACTGCTGAAAAGATACCTGAAAATGTGGAAGTGACTTTGGAACCTGGATAACAGGCAGAAGTTGGAACAGTTTGGAGGACTTAGAAGACCTCAGACCCCAGGAAAATGTGGGAAAGTTTGGAACTCCCTAGAGACTTGCTGAATGGCCAAAATGGCGATAATGATATGGAATAGACAGTGAAATCCACGCTGAGGTGGTCTCAGATGGACTTGAGGAACTTGTTGAGAATTGGAGCAAAGGTGACTCATTACATTTTAGCAAAGAGACTGGCAGCATTTTGCCCCTGCCCTAGAGATCTGTGGAACTTTGAACTTGAGAGAGATGATTTAAGGTATCTGGCAGAAGAAATTTCTAACTAGCAAAGTATTCAAGAAGTGACTTGGGTGTGTTAAAGGCATTCAGTTTATAAGGGAAGCAAACATAAAAGTTTGGAAAATTTGCAGCCTGACAATGCGATATAAAAGAAAATCCCATTTTCAGAGGAAAAATTCAAGCCAGCTTTAGAAATTTTCATAAGTAATGCAGAGCCAAATGTTAAGCCTCAAGACAATGGGGAAAATGTCTCCAGGGCATGTCAGAGGTCTTCATGGCAGCCCTTCCCATCACGGCCCGGAGGCCTAGGAGAAAAGAATGGTTTTTTCGTGGGCTAGGCCCAGGGTCCCCATGCTGTGTGCAGCATAGGGACTTGGTGCCCTGTGTCCCAGCCACTCCAGCCATGGCTGAAAGGGGCCAACACAGAGCTCAGGACATGGCTTCAGAGGATGAAAGCCTCAAGCCTTGGCAGCTGCCATGTGGTGTTGAGCCTGCCAGTGCACAGAAGTCAAGAATTGGGGTTTGAGAACCTCTACTTAGATTTCAGAGGATGTAGGGAAATACTTGGACGTCCAGGCAGAAGTTTGCTGCAGGAGCGGGGCTCTCATGGAGAGCCTCTGCTAGGGCAGTGCAGAAGGGAAATGTGGGGTTGGAGTCCCCACACAGAGTCCCTACCAGGGCACCGCCTAGTGGAGCTGTGAGAAGAGGGTCACCGTCCTCCAGACCCCAGAATGGTGGATCCACTGACAGCTTGCACCATGGGGCCAGTAGCCCCTTTGTTTTAGCCAATTTCACCCATTTGGAATGGCTGTAGTTACCCAATGCCTGTACCTTCATTATATCTAGGAAGTAACTCACTCGCTTTTGATTTTACAGGCTCATAGGTGGAAGAGACTTGCCTTGTCTCAGATAAGACTTTGGACTATGGACTTTTGAGTTAATGTTTAAATGAGTTAAGACTTTGGGGGACCTTTGGGAAGGTATGATTGATTTTGAAATGTGAGGACATGAGATTTGGCAGGGGATAGGAGCCGAATAATATGCTTTCGTTCTGTGTCCCCACCCAAATCTCATCTTGAATTATACTCCCATAATTCCCACGTATTGTGGGAGGGACTCGGTGGAAGATAATTGAGTCATGGGGGCAGTTTCTCCCATACTGTTCTCGTGGTAGTGAATAAGTGTCACGAGATCTGATGTTTCATAAGGGGAAACCTTTTCCACTTGGCTCTTATTCTCTCTTGCTTGCTGCGATGTAAGACATGACTCTCGCCTTCCACCATGATTTTGAGGTCTCCTCAGCCACGTGGAACTGTGAGTCCATTAAATCTCTTTTTCTTTGTAAATTATGCAGTATTGCGTATGTCTTTATCAGAAGCATGAAAATACAGCCCCACATGATCTGGCCCCTGACAATCTCTTAATTCATCTCTTACTACCTGCCCTCCTGCTCATTCTGCTGCAGCCACCCTGACCTCTATCCCGTTTCTCAAAGACTCCACTTATGTTCGTACCCCAACGTCTTTCCACTTTCACTTCTCTCTACCTAGAGTGCTTTTTTGTCATATACTGTACTATATGGCTTAGTCTGTCAATTACTGTAGAGCTCCCTGATCTAATGATACCTTCACGAACAGGACCTCCTGACCCCTCACATGAAATTGCAACACCATCTCCTCTCTAGAACTCACCATTGCTTTTTCCCAGGATATCTTTTCCCCATAGCACATTACCCCTTTTCATCCCATAGCATGTGTCACCCACAAATACTGTGTGTGTGTTTGTTGCATATTTCTTCCACTGTAATATTTTGTGTGAGAGCATGGACTTTACCTGTTTGGCTCACAGGTGCATTCCCAAACCTAGAAGAGTGACTGCTAAGTAATCAGTGCATGATTGGATTAAAGATATTCTAGAGATACATACATTCTACAAATATACTAGCACTTTCTTTGGTGAACTTTGTTATTTTATTTTGTTTTTAATTAGTAATTTTTAAGTTTGTTCTTTGAGGGGAGTTTTTATAACAGTTTTTAGGTGGAGTGTTGCTCTCTTGCTTCCTAACAAGCAGATGTCAGATGCAGTCAAACCTTGTTGAGACTCCTTTCTTAACTAAAATGCTTACTTAAGAGAATATGCCTTCAAATAGAGAAGCTGTACGCCATCAGGGGATTTTTTAGTTTTTGAAATTAAATTGTTTGATCAAGTTCAAGGTGTTTTTGAAATTTTATTAATGCCCTCCTTCAATACTTCTTTATTGAACTTTTAGACACTAATATTTTAACAAATACAAAAGAGAAAGGCCTTGCCCATAAGACAATTACAGCCCAATGAAACAGACAGTATAGAATTCTATCCTTTTTTTATTTTAATTTTTTTTTTTTGAGACAGTCTCACTCTGTTGCCCAGGCTGGAGTGCAGTGGTGCAATCTTGGCTGACTGCAACCTCCGCCTGCTGTGTTCAAGCAATTCTCCCTGCTTCAGCCTCCCAAGTAGCTGGGATTGCAGGCGCCCGCCACCACACCCGGCTAATTTTTGTATATTTAGTAGAGGTGGGGTTTCACCACGTTGGCCAGGCTGGTCTCGAACTCCTGACCTCAGGTGTTCCACTCACCTCGACCTCCGAAAGTGCTGGAATTACAAGTGTGAGTCACTGTGCCTGGCCCTATATCATTTCTTTATAACGTGTAATTACTGTGCTAATCCTTCACAGGCTGTAGTAAGAGCAAGTAGAGGGCTCTGGTTTTGGGGTTCCAAAAAGGCTTTGTGAAGAAAGGATTGCCTGAGCTGAATTTTGAAGGATAAGAAGAGTTTAGCAAAGCAGAGAAGGGGAGAGATGCAGAAGGAGCATGAGCAAAAGTGCGTTCCAAGGAGGTGTGAAACAGCACTGCATTGTCAGGTTATTACCAACATTTTGAAATGCTTAAAGCATGAAGTACATGGTGAGAAATGGCTGGACATGAGAAGAAAGGAGAAGTAGGGGCTGAGGCATGGAGAATGCTGTATTTAGGAGCTTGGGTTTAATCCTTAAGGTAGTGTCCTTGCAGGGCTTTTAAGCGAACATCAGAGTTAGAAGGTGTATTATGGGTACTGTCAACTTTTCAGTGGCTTTGAAACTTCAGCCACATAACTTGTTCTTCAAACAAGATCTTACATTTTAACTTAATATTAAAATCAGATCAAAGCAGAACTGCCCAGTTGAGGCTGGGGTGGAAAACACAGAACTTCCAAGCTTGGTCTCTCCCTTATTCTTCTCCTAGCCCCTCTTGTCAACTCCTAGGACAACTCTGGGAAACTTCCAGGGCCCTTCTTAGCTCACTATTAAAAATTAACCCTTTCAATTTTTTTATTTGAAAACTGTGGCTGGGGCCAGGCATGGTGGTGGCTCATACCTGTAATCCCAGCACTTTGGGAGGCCAAAGCAGGTGAATCACCTGAGGTCGGGAGTTCAAGACCAGTCTGGCCAACATGGCAAAACCCTGTCTGTACTAAAAAACAAAAATTAGCTGGGCGTGATGGTGGATATCTATAATCCCAGCTACTCAGGAAGCTGAGGCGGGAGAATCGCTTGAATCCGGGAGGTGGAGGTTGTAGTGAGACAAGATTGTGCCACTGCACTCCATCCTGAGCAACAGAGTGAGAATCCTTCTCAAAAAAAGGAAAAAAAAAAAAACTGTGGCTGAGCATCATGGCCCATGCCTTTAATCCCTTTGGGAAGCTGAGGTGAGAGGATCAGTTGAGCCCAGGAGTTTGGGATTAGCCTGGGCAACATAGGGAGACCCCATCTCTACAAAAATAAAACAACTAGCCAGGTGTGGTGGTACTTGCCTGTAGTTCTAGCTACTCAGGAGACTGCGGCAGGAGGATCGCCAGAAGGTTGAGGCTGCAGTGAGCTGTGATCGTGCTACTACACTCCAGCCTGAATGACAGAGTGACACCCTCTATCCAAAAAATAAAAAATAAAAAAAAAAAACAAAAGAAAGCTATGACTGAGAAAACAAGAAAATTAGGGTATCTCGGTGAATTAATAGCAGAACCCAGGACTCTTAATTCTCAATCTAGTTCTTTTCTTCAGTATAATGTACTATCATTGGCAAAAGAAAACTTTTACTGTTGAATACGGAAATTCGTCACGCTTATGCAGGTGCAATAGATGAGATTAAAAATATATATATATCACCCAAGTAGAATAAATGTTCTACATTGAGTATATCCCTATTAATCTTATTAATGCACACTTTTTAAAAATATATTCTTTTAGAACTGGTTTCTAGTCCATATAGTTTCTTTGCCTTTTTATGTTAGTGGATAGAATACCAAGTTACCATCCCTCAACTTGAATTTTTTAGGAATTAGATACAGGGAGTTTTTTGTTACAGCCTCTTGTTATTAATGGAATCACTTGCCGTTAAGTCCTAGTGTAGTGTCTGTTTACTGACCTTATTTAAATAGTATGTCATGGCTAAATCCTGCTATAATGGCAAAAGCAGTTGAATAAGAGTCAGGAGACCTGGTTCTACTCCCAGTCCAGCCGTTAACTGGTTGAATAACATTTGGAAAAGTCACTCAAGCTCAACTGTACAATGAGAAGGTTGAACTAAATTACTTCTAAGGCCCATTCCAGCTCCTACAGTCTGTGATTCTAATTATAGGGTATGTTGTGTTTTATCTGTGAGAGTGGTGATGTTATAGACTGCTGTAAGCTCTCATTTTTGGTGGTCTGAATGACTCAAGATAATTGGGAACGTGAAGCAGTTGATTGTGAATATCTCTGAAGAGATGCAGAAGTGGGCATTTACTCATCAGGGCAGAAGATATGTATTAATGAAATGAGTTCATTTATCGCAACTATATTCACAGTCTGGGAATTTGAATGGCTTCACTGAAATTCTAGTAATAAATTCCCCACGACCTTATCAGTGGACAGTTCTGCCTTGGGACAGCCCACTTAGCAGATGTTTATTAAGAGTGTTTATGAAGAGCTGTGCTTATCTCAGTGGGAGTCATGATATATAAACTCTTTTAGGATTCCCAGAATTATAGAAGTCCTTCATAGTCCATTTCTGAATTCCCCATTCTGTGTTTGATTCCCCAATCTCAGTTTTCTGCAGAAGCCCTTCCTCAATGTGCTATTTAAAGTCCTTTAAATCAAGCCCTATTACTTTGAGAATAAGTGTGATATAACCAACAATGACATTATTATATTGTAAGGACAAGAAATGCGGTTAAGTTATAAAGCAGAACATTTTTATTTACACAGCAGTGTTTTAATAACCAGCAAAATTTTGGAAGAGAACTAGAAAAATAGTTAAAAGATAAATGGACTTATGTTTCAATGTTATGATTTTTCACATACACTAAAGTTCATTTTTACTTTTTTAAGTCCTTGAATTTCGGACAGGACCCTAGGAGAGTTGTTGGCATCCTTTCGTCAACACATTTGTCAGGGTATTTTCTTTTTTCAATGTCCTTCTATGGTTCTATTAAGCAATAACCTCATTAGCACCACATTCAGAGTGGTATAGTATGATAGCTTTACTACAAAGGGGTTCTGTATTTCACTTGCCAGGATATAACACTCTTATGACAGGAGAGAAAAGGAAAACTTGCTATGAAGGGGAAGCTTAGACATTATTTACTCTAAATATTGGAGCTTTCCATTTGAAAGTTTACAGAGGCTGAAGAATTGTTGAATTTGGAGATTTTGAAATGAAAATCTCCAGCAAACTCTAAAAATGTTTCCACCTTAAAAAACAAGTTCTGTTTCCTTCTGTGAGCATTTGCCTTACATAGCTTTGGATTAGTCTATAAGTTATTTTCATCACAAATACCTTTCACTAAGAGACACAGTATCACCCTCTTCTGGAGTGAAACAAATAAAACATTCTGGTTCAGGGCTAGGCAACTTGAGAACAGACTGTCAGTTGTGTTGAGTTAGATGGACTCTTTTTACCTCTTTATATCCAGTCTATTTTTTAGGCTACATCAAGTTAAAGTAATGCAAACTCTGAAAGGCCCAATCCAAATTAACCCTGGCAGTATTCCAGAAGTGCTGGGAACTGGCAAATTTAAATCATTTTCAATTCCAGATTCTTTTTTTCTTTTACCTTTGGCTTTATGTCATCCTGGATGAGTTAGAACTATGGAAAAACAGTCATTACTGATTTTACCTCTTTTGAGTCCCTTGACTTTGTCTACACAGGCAAAATGTATTATAGTGAATATATCGCAAAAATATCATTAAGTCCTAGACAGCCATAGGAAAAAGGCTCTGTTGACACAGTTAAGAAGAATTATGTGCATAAATACCTTCTCAGGTCCCTCTCCAGGTGCCTGTCACTCTAGCATGGCAATATGTAGGTGCATGCTACCCAGTTGTGGGTAGATGTACAGATGAAGCACAGGGATAAAGATGAAATTGCCATTTATGTAGGTCAAACCCAATTGAATGCCAACAGTTTTATATGGTTCAACCTAGTAATTATTTTGATCTGTTATCAATTAGCAGTTACTCTTCACTTCACCTTTGCTCCGAGCATATAATCTGAATTCATCAAAATTGACAAGCCACTACCAAAACAAAGCAGGGCAACAAAATACAGAAGGCTCTCTGTATCTCAGCTTCTTCATCCACAAAATGGAGGTAGTAATGGCACAAATGCACCTTCCTTGTAGGGTTGTGAAGATTAAATGTAAAAGGCCTAGAATAGCACTTGACATGTAACAAGCACTCAGTAAATTTAGCCATTAGTAACATTGTCATCATTATCAGCATGTTACTAATTTGTTTGTTCAATGAATATTTATTGGCTTCTGACTATTTGGCAAGCTGCCTAGTGCCGGGGCCACATTTCTGAACAGGCTATATTCCCTACCCTCAAGGTTCAATTACAATGTAGTATAGTATAGTAGTAATGTGGTATAAGTGCTGCTTAGGGCTAGCAGGTGCTGTGGACTTAGTGCACTTAGGTGAGGCCTAATTTTGTCTTAATGATCAGGGAAGGCTTCCTGCAGGGAATGTCAGCTAAGCTGAAATCTAAAGGACTAATCAAGTTATCTGAGCAAAAGTAATGAGGAAGAACAGACTCATCAGCATGAATATAAAGTATAGAGGCCAGAGGGAGAGAGAGCATTATGTGTTCTGAGAACAAGTCTTTACTTCCCTCCTGTTTTGCACTTGTTACCCCATATATCAACAAGTTTCATCTGTTGACACCATGGCAAAAATGTATATGATTTCTACCAGTGTGATCTAGAACTTATTGCTAGTTGCCTATTTGAATAGTTCGAGAGTTGCTTACCAAAGGATTCCAACTGTAATGTTTTTGTTCTGTAGAGAAGTGGCTACTCTCTAAAGGTATTTTTATGTAATCCTAGGTAAGAAAAATTGACTAAAAAGTAAAAGTGGGCCTCCAGAATAGAAAAGAACTTTTAAAGAAAATCTGTTAATAATGCTACATAATAATAGCAATAGTATAATGATTGTAGAAGAGGTGGATTACTTGTTTATCTGAATAACCAAAGGGTGCATTTTTCAAAAACAAAGCCAGTTAACATTGAGCTAAACATACACATTAAACATCAATCCAATTGATACGGATTTTTTTATAGAGCAAAGTAAACCAGTTAAAGCAAACAATTGTAGCAGTCACATCTCTCCCAATGAGACTGCTCTCCCCAGTAGAACATCCCTTTCTTTCACAAACCCATACGAGCTTAGAGGATGTGTTTCTCTTCCGCTTTTGTCCTTTTACTAAGATAAAACTTATGTGTCCATTTTGGCACTTTGTGTTTTATAAGGGTATTATAAGTGATCCTTTATTTACTTTGTATTTTCAGAACAGCTGGGTAAAAAGATTAAAAAGGTAAACAGTGTGGAAGAAGCAAAATGCAGACAGTAACAATAAAAAAGAAAACTTACCAATTAATATACTATTGAAAATCTGAATTTTTAATAAAGGGATGAATTTCTTTGCGTCTCAAAAGACTGCTTACTGTTGAGCCTATGTTTTGGGTTAGTTTATATTATACAAAATTGATTGCATTGAAATGTATATCTTTCCCCCATATAATAACATACCTAATTCTATACTCATGAATACTGAAGTCCTCATGATTTATTACAGATTTTATTCTCATTTATGAGTTCCATGTCAAACTGTTAAATCAATGGAATCATTGCCTTTGCTTAAATTAGCATAGCACATCATTAGGGAAAGCAATGCTATACATTTAATTGCTGTTTTTTAAAGTTATGTCATGTTGCCATGCCCTACGTTTGTGTTCATGTGTTACCATGTTTAATTTATAAGGCGTTTGTTTAATTTACAACAAGCTTCTGGGCTGCTTCCTGTTGTTCATTAGCTCCCCCAAAGCCCAACTATTTGGTAATAGCTGTGGCTATTGCTATGTGAGTATTTGAAATATAGTGAAACTGAAATGATATAGGATAAGAGGGCAAATGTTAGAGAATTGGAAAAACAGAAAAAACCAGTGCAGCATGAAATGTCAAACCACATTTTAGGGCACTTTTACTGTATTTCCATAAATGCATGAGGGAATTATGTTGCAAATACTTGAAACTGTTTATTTTCATTTTTGGCCTGATTTTCTAGCATTGAAGAAACCATGTCTAATGATCTTGAGTATTCCTAAAGAAAAAGAAATTATATTTTACATAATGGTTTGCATGTGTGAGTTCCCTCTGGCAGAAGCACTATAATTAGTGTGTCGTCTCTGAGGGAAGAGACTAGCTGTCTTAAAGATGCAGTGGCCACATTTGACTGCAGGAGCTGAGTGCAGAACATTATGATTTTGTTGAAAGATAAACACCATCCCTTTTCACTTATTCATTCGCTCTCCTTCCTGCTTCTTTGGCAAGGGAAGCAAAGGACAACTGAGTACAAGCAGTTTTCTTCCTTTCTTATTCAGCAAACCATGGAGAAATATCTTGGCTTCTTGACATTAGTAACTGCTTCAACTATATTTGGAACCATTTGGGCAGCTTTTCAAAAATGAAAAGGTACAATAAAAGAGGACCGAACTTCCTGTTTTACTCATAAAGTAGCAGATTCAGCAAAGGCTCACTCTCCTCTGGGAACAGTCATATTCTTCCCTGGAGACTGGAGATCGTAGAATATTATTTCCTTGCACAGCTTTCATTGAAACTATCAAAAGACAGTCAGCTTGAGGAGGCATAATGGCAGATAGTATGAAGCTTTTCAGTATTGTTATTAAATGAGAATGATGGTAGTGTAAATGCTTGACTGCCTCTGAAGTAGTCAAAAGTGTCTCTGATCATCAGGGTGGTGGGGTGGGACCTAAAGGCTGTCTAGAACCAAAACAGAAAAAGAATGTGAGCGCGTATATAATGGTTTTGTGTAAGATGTATGGATGTATCTGTTGTCTATCTGCATTATCGTCCACACACCATCTTTGTGTAGTCTTTGCTGTGTATTCTTGATTCCCTGCAATATTTGAAGAAACTAGAATTGACCAAGAGTCAAATACGGCACATTTCAGATCAGTACCTGTGGCTGCACACAGGTAGTGGAAAGATATGAAGAAACCATTCTGTGAATAAAGATGACAGTTTCATTAGGAGAGCAAATAAGAAAAACTGTGCCTTCTGATTCTGTTTTGCATTAGTTTGTATTCGTTTCTGAGCACACTAGAGCCAGGATGTCTGCTACCCCTTATCTGTTACAGTGTGGGCCATAAAGCCAGGGAGATGAAAAACTGCTGCTTCAGTAGAAGCATCTGCCAGTCAAAACTGGCCAGCCCAAGAGATGAGACTCAAGCCCATCAGCACCTCCCTGATCCACAGCAAAGCAGTTTGGGAGGAGAGAGGCAAAGTTAAGTGTGCGGTATTATATGCCCCTCTCTAGAAAGTGCAAGATGTTTATGTACAAATTCATGTGATAGAAAAAACTTTGAAACCAGAAAACATGAGTTTCTTAATATAATCTGACTGTTCTTTGATGACCCAAGAATGGCAAGTTGCACAACTGAGTGGTGAAAAATGAACTCTCTGATTGTTTTCATTCTAAGGTGAAAACATCAAGGACACATTTTGTGCTTCCTCTTTGTGCTTATCTTTTAGATAAGGAAATACTATGTTTTATCTCTGGAGGTTTCTTGGAACTTAAGTAATAGAACAAATCCTGTCTCATAAGATAGTCCTTCAGGTATTTGAAGATAGCTATCATGTTTCCAGATTCTGTAAGAAAGTCTTTAGTTTAAAAGAATTAACCAGATGGAAATAAGTTTCTTCTTATCTTTCATATGAATAATATTTTGAAATCACATTTCAGATACATTTAAATGATGGCATTTTTACTTTAATGTGTTTGTGGTCGTAAGCAGAGATGGATCATAAGGGGGTGCTCACTGAGTGCAGAAGCTGAATGGAGTTGGATCTGCAAGAAGCATAAAGAAAAGAGAGGAGAATTCTGGCTGCAAGGGGTTGAGGGTGTATAGAATGGGAAAAGGAGAGGAACCTCAGCAGAGAGAAGCCGTTCGGGGAAATTGACACCACTAAGCTCTCCTGCTCCGGAACCAAGTTCAACAGAAGACCAGAATGACTCCTAATATCTACTGTTCAGTATTAGTTTATACTGATTGATAGATAGCTTCTTTTCAAAATAAGTAGTAAAGGATCACTCAGGCTGCTATGAGGAGAGTGTCCTACAGACCAGAGGAGAAGCAGGGAGACCAGTTAGGGTGTTATTACAAGAGTCCATAGAAGGATGATGGTACAGTGCATTTTGCTTTGGGAAAGCTGATTTCAGCCTATTTTTTTCTTGCCTGTTATCAAGACAAAAAGAATCATTCCTGCATTCATTTTTATTCCCCTCTTTGGGGGAATACATTTTATAATTTGTTCTATGTGCATTTTCAGGCCCCAAGCATGGATTAACTTTTCATTTGTTTAAATGACTGAATGTCATGGCAGTGATATCTGTGTCTTGTTTATTCTTCTGTCTCCACTGCAGACCCCAAGAGCTCTCTGCATGTATTTATTACAAGTGAAGGGATTCAAAATATACCACTTTGAATTTTTTTTTTTTTTTTTTAGCTAAAGGCAATTGAGAACCAGCTAATGCAGGAAAAGCTCTTTACCTCCCCCTCAACTATCTAAAATAAAGTATAAATCTACTTTTGTAAATGAAATTTCCACTAGCAAAGGTATTTTTATCAGGAAGAGAACTACTCTCAGTAGTTCTTATCACTCTTTCCTGCATAATAAGGCAATCTTTATTTGCTACACATTTTTCCCCTCACCTTCCCTTAATTTGCCTCCCACTCCCCCCACTAGAAGCCCCTAAACCACTACTTCTGTTTATAGCTCAGGCATGTAAGTCTCAATTATCTGCCCATCTCCTTGAGCCTCATTTTTGTAAAACACTCATGCATATGTATGTAATTAAATTTTTTTCTCCTGTTAATCTGTCTTACACTGATTTCTTAGACCAGTCAGAGAACCTAGAAAGAGTAGAAGGAAGCATTGTTTCCTCCTGTATACATGCACTTACTTAATTTTTATTTTTCTATTTTTGATAGAGATGCTTTCCCACTATGTTGCCCAGACTGGTCTGGAACTTCTGGGCTCAAGCAGTCCTTCTGCATAGACCTCCCAAAGTGCTAGGATTATAGGCGTGAGCCACCTCATGCACCGCTTGCATTTATTGAATGCATGTTTCCTATGATGATTTTAGAGCTTCTCGAGGTTATCAGTGATTCGAAGGGCGATACAATATAGAAGTTGAGAACATGCCTAGGTTCCCAACATGACTGTGCCACCTAGTAACTGTGTGACCTTGGGCAAGTTATGTAACCTTACTGAAAGCACCTGCCTAATAGCGTTGTTATAAGGACTAAATAAGTTGTACATGTTAAATACTTAGAATAATCCCAGGCACAGAGTAAACACAGTATGTTAGACTTTGTTATTATAATTAAAAAACAAAAGCTTATTTATCTTTAATCTCTAGAAGAGCAAGGCAGCCATTAGATAACATGCTTTCTACAGCCACTAGGACATTATTTAGAAATGTTAAAAATATCGATGTAAAACTCTGTTTAGAATTTTTTTGAGCCAGGTGGTAGACTGGAACCTCCTACAAGACAAAGTGCAAAACAAATTGCTGCATAGTTAGCTTATACTGTGTATACACCTTTCCTCTCCCCTTGCCCTAAGGTCAACTCACAGAACAGAGACAACTGTGGAAGAAGTAGCATTTTTTATACAAATGACTTGTTTGCTGATATGAGTTTTTGTTTAATAAAACACTTAAAGGTTAAAATATGGATAATTTACCATAGCTGTTCTTCTATGAAAAGATGTTCTCCAAATTAGAAGAATGAGTATATACAGCATAAATTTTTAAGATGTTTTCATTTTCTTCTAATGTTCATGAATACAATTTCTTTTGTGGGAGGTTGGGAAGAGGGTAAGGAAAGTAACAGAAAACTTGGGAGAAGAGGTTGTTCCTTCTCCACTTAATTTTTCAAAGGATGAAATCCTTCAATAGCCTTAGAACCAGAAGAGGTTAAGTAAAAATGTAAAAGTAGAACCCTGCTGAAACTTGACCTCCAAAGCCTTTTTTGAGGTAGGTGCCATATTATGTGTTCACAGCTCTATAATATGGCTTTCAGTATAGTAAATGAAGCTGAGCAAGGTCTGAGCATGCCTCAGCCAAGCATAATGCATAATTAGGGAAAAAATAGTAGAGTGGAATTAGTTGAAAGGTAAAAGAAAGCAAACTGGAAAAGGTGACTAGTGCCACCCATAATTACTTTTCCTCAGGTGCCCATTTGTCTAATTCTGGCTTAAATACTTTAAATAATTGATTCTCAGCCTCTTCCCTCCTCACTAGAATACAGGGAATATTAAAAGCAAAAGTTTTTGAGTTTCCCCAAGGCTGGAAAATAGAAGATATGGTATTATTACCATGAATTGGTCCTCTAATGTGTGAGGATGATGGATTTTCCATTTCATTTGGCACCCAAATTTGTAGGAAATGCCAGTGGGGCCCCTCTTATTTAAATAAGGAGTCAATCTTTGTCTCTTTGGCAGATTAAGTTCCTGGAAAAGGCCTGACAAGTCAAAATGATGTAAGTCAGTTTTAGATTTTCCCATAGAAACTTTTCAGTAGGAGTTTATAATCTTGATCAGGGGCTCAATGACCAGCTTTTTATAGAAATCACTCACACACCAGATTTCATCAACTGAATCAATTTTAAAAGGCACTGTAGTATTTCATAACCTAAGATATTTATGTATTTTTACTATAAGGTCATAGTCATATGGAATCCTTTTTAAAAATTATCCTATCACATTTTTATTTTAAGGAACTAGGAGGCAACAATATGTCTGCATTGGTATGGAAATTCAAGAGGCTAACCGGGGATCATTTTGACCAGTTTCTCCAAGGAGACTTAGGATAACTCAGTGATGGCTCTTCAATAAAGAAATCACACTTTTTCTCATCACTAGTTCCACTATATCTAGCACAAGTCTTAGAGATTGCGTATTTTGGTAGATCAGTCTGAAGTTGGATTTATTCCCTTCTGATTGCCTGATAAGTCTGTCTGTCCTGCCAGCCATAATCGTGGTGAATATGAACACAAGTGTGAGTCACATCAGTGTCTCTCCAAGACTGCCTGTTTACCAATGAAGGAGAATGTCTTACATCCCCACCTTCTGCTCATCCTAGCCAGTTTAGAAAACTCTTTTTATTCCTTAGATACTGGTATTATTTGATTCTGCTCCTGTATTGAAGTACATCTTTATACGTAAATATTTCAAAAATATATATTTATAAAGAGCCATGGAAAGATATTCAAATTTATTGAAACCATTCCTATGAGGGCTAAAGGCTGATCCCTTCCTGTGGTCTCTACACATAGAAAAATCTCCAAGTCCTTGATGCTTATTTCCAGAATTCCATCACATGAACTAAATTCAGTGTCCATGTACACCTTCTGTCAGAGGTCACAGCCATGTCATTAGACCTGGAGCTCCCAAAAGAGAGAAAACTTGGTCTATGGGTGGGTTCCTACTAGTAAATCTTGAACAAACCAGAAGCTGTACCTCTAGATAAATCAGTAGCTTATTATGAATGCTAATATGACTATAACTGAGATAACTGAAAGCTATACATGGTGGCTTCAGAGCACCTATATATGTTTGTACATACAAGGTACATTTATAGACAGATGTATATAAAACCAAAAGCATAATAAGCCCAGCTTCCCCGAATTCTGACTGACAACAAACAAAATAATTGAAAAAAGATAGTTCAGTATTTCAGTCATAAACTTCCAAGACTCCTTTCTATTTGAGAATGTTTTTGTCTTGCTAACCACGGAGAACTGTTGGAGTGAGTGGATCATTTTATTTTGATTGCTTCTCCTGCACTGGCCCTGAGGGACAGACTTGATGATCTAATAAGTCTTTTCCATCTCTAATATCTATAATTTTGGCTATTCTGTGGCAGCTTCTTATTGCTTTAAATAAGCCATCTTAATTCAAAAAACATACATCTGGATTTGACCTGCCTAATATATGTCAAGAAGAGTGTGTCCCTTTAAAGCCCCACTAGGGAATTTCTGAGAGACTAAAGAAACTGAAAGGAAGCAGGAAAAAAAAGGTTGGGGGGAAGCGGAGGGGGACTGTGAGTCAGACAATTTTCTGTTTATTTTATTTAAGTTTTTATTTTTCAATAATGAGATTGTCCCTTAGGCCTCCTTAAATCATTTATTGGTTAAAAGTTAATCTGATCATTAGTGCATTCTTACATTAGTAACATTTTTAAATTGTTGATTCTTTTTCTTGGAAGTTATTCTACCATTAACTAGCATTTTGTTTCACAGATTTTAGTCATCATCTCTGACAATTCTTGGCCTCATATCCACTCTGCAACTTCTCAGACTTGAATGTCTGAAGAGGAAGTGGTATCTATGTGTCGCTCCAAATGTCAGCCAGTGGTGGTCCTCAGGCCAGGTGTGCTGGGGGCATTATTACAAATACATAGTAACTGTCTTCTCCCCAGCTAAATACATTGCCAACACTATGAATTCGCTTTTATAAATGTATAAATATATCGCCTCTACAGTTGTACTCAGGCCATACATCTGGTTGATCTGCTGGAATCGCTATCCTTTATTTTTCCTGCCCAGTGATTTTAATTTAATATGTAGGTCTTGTAAGCTGTTTTTGGTTAATATTTTCTCCTGCACATATTTAGTTATTTCCTGAGATTATTATTCCAGACAAAAGAATAGAGGACTATGTCTGTGTGACTTTTTGTCCATCAGTCTGTCCTTGTCTTCCTGCAAGACTAATTCAGCCTAAATGCTTAGTTACTTTTTCTGACCCTTTCTCCAGATCCTTACGATTATAGGCAGATCAAACTAGAATAGAAAGTTAGTATTCATTTGTAGTGCTTATATATACAGCTGTGTCCTGTAGAAAAGCAAGAAACAACTGGAAGTTGGTAAA
The DNA here is from genome assembly GCF_008728515.1 of Papio anubis. Classification (NCBI taxonomy): domain Eukaryota; kingdom Metazoa; phylum Chordata; class Mammalia; order Primates; family Cercopithecidae; genus Papio; species Papio anubis. Next base: position 43,252,749 of record NC_044981.1, on the reverse strand, counting down.
TTTATTCAACAAATATTTGTTGGCCGTTATGTTATAGTCTAGGCATCTCATGAAATTACATTAAACTGCTCCCCTGTATGGTATCCAGTGCTTCAGCTATGACTTAGCCTGTAATGTCACATTGGAGTGGAAATTAAAGTTATAAGGTAGTGTTTTTATCAGTAGTTTATTTAGACTAAAATGCCTTTAAGGGTCGTCTGGCTGGGCATGGTGGCTCATGCCTGTAATCCCAACACTTTGGGAGGTCGAGGCAGGCGGATCACAAGGTCAGGAGATCGAGACCATCCTGGCTAACACGGTGAAACCCCGTCTCTACTAAAAATACAAAAAATTAGCCGGGCATGGTGGCGGGCGCCTGTGGTCCCAGCTACTCGGGAGGCTGAGGCAGGAGAATGGTGTGAACCCGGGAGGCGGAGCTTGCAGTGAGCCGAGATCGCACCACTGCACTCCAGCCTGGGTGACAGAGCGAGACTCTGTCTCAAAAAAAGAAAAAAGAAAGTCGTCTCTTATTCACCTCTGATTTCCTTCAAAGGAATGTTGGGTGGAATGAAGTAGTAGGAAGTGTAATAGGTTAGATGTTAGATGTCATTGTTTCGAGTCCTGAGTCTGTCATTGAACCACGAGATTTTAAAAAATCATTTAACCTTTTTGAGCCACAGTTTCTCATCTAAAGTGGGCATAGTAATCCCACCTGCTTTCCAGAATTACTGTTAGTTCAATGAGAGAATACTTGTAGAAGTACCTTATCTACCTCCATAATATCTATTGGTCTGTAATAGAAAAGACTCTCTTATAATTGTAAGTCAGCTCACAGGAAAACCTTTATTAGAAAAGGCCGGTTGCAGAGATCCACACAACAAATGTACACAGACTATTACTCTAATACTGTTCTTATCACAAGAATAAAGACAACAGAGAATTAAAACTAGGAATGAACCTGACAAACAAATAAGGTTTTGATTTTTCCCCCTAGCCTAGTGGTTCTCTGCCCTGGCTGAACTTTGGAATTGATGTCTAGGGTCTATCACCAGAAATTAATTGGTGTCAGTGGGTCTCAGGATATTTAACAGTTCCCCAAGTGGTTCTAATGTACAACCAGCCAGTGTTGAGAAAAGTCCCTCTGCTAGAGAAATCAATAAAAGACCTCCAAAAGTCTAGTTGTAAAGACACAGGCTGGGTGCAGTGGCGCACCCCTGTAATCCTAGCACTTTGGGAGGCTGAGACGGGTGGATCACTTGACGATAGGAGTTCGAGACCAGTCTGGCCAACATTGTGAAACCATATCTCTACTAAAAATACAAAAAAAAAAAAAAAAAAAATTAGCTGAGTGTGGTGGCACACGCCTGTAATTCCAGCTACTCAGGAGGCTGAGACAGGCAAATCACTTGAACCTGGAAGACAGAGGTTGCAGTGAGTCGAGATCGTGCCACTGCACTCCAGCCTGGGCAACAGAGCAAGACTCCATCTCAAAAAAAAACAAAAAGAGACACAGAGATAACTGTCAACACTAGAAGAAAATATTTCTGTAATGAATGGTAAAGAAAATTAGTGGAATCCATACATCTCCAACAATAGTCTGTAGTAGCTTAGGTTGACATCTCACCAGTGACAACAGCAGGAGAAGAAAAGATAGAGCATTTAAAAAATCTTCCCATAGGCTGGGCGCGGTGGCTCATGCCTGTAATCCCAACACTTTGGGAGGCCAAGGCAGGCAAATCACCCGAGGTCAGGAGTTCAAGACCAGCCTGGCCAACATAGTGAAACCCCATCTCTACTAAAAATACAAAAATTAGCTAGGCATGGTGGCGCACACCTGTAGTCCCAGCTACTCAGGGGGCTGAGGCAGGAGAATCACTTGAACCTGGGAGGCAGAGGTTGTAGTGAGCCAAGATTGTGCCACTGCACTCCAGCCTGGGCAACAGAACAAGACTCCATCTCAAAAAAAAAAAAAAAATCTTCCCATAACTGTTAAAGTTTCCATTTAAAAATTAGTATTCAACCAGTAATATGATAGCTATAGAATGAGTCAAGTGACAATAGGTATATGTAAACACAAGTGTAAGTGCTGTTTTCACAATTCTTGTTCCCTGTAGTAAATATTTAAGTGACGGCTAATCTGTGTTATAACCCATCATGGCTGATTCCCTTAAATGTGTAGACACTTTGATTGTGACTGGACTTGTAGTCTCAGGTCATTTACAGAAATGCCAAAAAAAAAAAAAAAAAAAAGAACTTTCCGCAAGAAAAACAGTGGCATTTTATGCCTAACAAAATAACTGTATCAGCAATTGGAAAAGTATGTAGTAGCTAGCACAGTCCCAAAATAAAATACAAGAAACAAAATATTAGTCTTTCATTGTGATGCTAAGGGTCCAGTTCTCAGAGCATTGTCCTGATTTGTGCCCAAGGATTCGATCTCATCCTTAATATCAATTACTAAAAACAGAAACAAACAAAAAAAGTCACATTTATGTGTTTTCCAGTTAAACACAGAAAAAGCCAAGAAAGTCAAACCATAAGCCTTAAAAACTCCATCCCTGATGTGCAAAGTTGTTTTAGTCTTCAAAAACACTTTTCAATTGGGGCTGGGTGTGGTGGCCCACACCTGTAATCCCAGCACTTTGGGAGGCTAAGGCAGGGAGATCACCTGAGGTCAAGAGTTTGAGACCAGCCTGTCCAACATGGTGAAACCCCATCTCTACCAAAAATACAAAAATTAGCCAGACGTGGTGGCAGATGCCTGTAATCCCAGCTACTTAGAAAGCAGAGGCGGGAGAATTGCTTGAACCCAGGAGGCAGAGGTTCAGTGAGCCAATACTGTGCCACTGCACTCCAGCCTGGGTGACAGAGGGAGGCTCCGTCTCAAAACGAAAAAAAAAAAAAAATCAACTGGGAGACAAAAATGTTCAGAAAGTTCAGGCCTCCCCTATTCTCTCCAAAGACCGTTGTCAGTTTCCCTGCAATACAGACATCTATCCTGGTCTTACCTCCTTTTTCCTACTCCTTCTCTTCTAAAACCGCCCTTGTTTCTTCTGTAGTCTGCTCCACATGCTTTATCAAAGGGCTCTGAGGTTCCTCCCTTCAACTGTAAGGTTGTCTGGTGTCTGAACTACCTTTGAGCCTCTTGCCACTATCTGTGTGGTTAGCTTGTTGGAATATGCCTAAGTGTAACTCTTGAAGAGATTAGTAAATTGAACTGTTGGTATCCTTAAGTAGCGTTTTGCATTAAGTTGAGGAAAAGTTTGTGATTGACAAGCCTAAAGTTACAGAGTAGAGTGAGTGCAAAGTTGGAAGGCAAAGTGATGAAAAGGACAAAGGATCAGGGATGGTACTGAAAAGGGAAAAGTTCCCTTGTCCCCCTCACAGGGAATGCAGTGAGGGTGTGGCTCGCTTGTTCAGTGCCCCAAATGCCCATACCTCTAGGGGAGCATAAAGACGGGCAGACTGTGGGCTCTGACCCCATGGCAGTGTCTCGGGGTGAAGGTTTACAGCTGAAGCCCCAGTGGGCGTGTGTTACAGGTGCTCTTTTAGTTTAGCCGTTGATAGGCAGCTTGTGTTAGTCAGCTCAGTGAGACCCCTGCCTTATCACAAGGACAGAGGGCTTTCTGTATCCCGGGTTCTTTCCTTGGTGTACTGGAAAAATCGGATCACACGTGGGCTTGAAGAATGAGCACAAGGTTTTATTGAGTGGAAGTAGCTCTCAGCAGATGGGGGAGCCAGAAGGGACATATTTTCCCTTGAAATCGGGTTGCTCGGTGGCCTGGGCTCATGCCGGCGAGCTCCCCTCGACGTCCTCTTGACATCCAACCTCTTGTGTCTTCTTCTGCCAACGTGTTCCTCTTGATGTCCAGCTGTTTGTGTGTGTGCCTGCTAGGGTCTCAGGTTTTTATAGGCACAGGATGGGGGCATGGTGGACCAGGGTGGTCTTGGGAAATGCAACATTTGGGCACGAGTGCCTCTCCTCACCTAGGTCTGTGGGTACAGGCCCTAGGGTGAAGCCCTTACCAGGGACCCACCCTTCTCTTCCCAGCACTTCCCTGCCCCCCTTCCATATCAGTACCAAAACAGTTTTTCAAAGCCTGCTACTTCATATACCTTTATCAAGGAGCACTTCTTCAGAATTAGAATTCAAGCCCTCCATAGAGAAATGCCATTTCAGAGCTGCGTAGTGATTGCTATATCACTTCACAACGATAGCTTGTGAATGGATGGCTTAGATGTACTCCTGTGAGTCCCAGGACACCCTGTTTTATGCCTCACGTATCTATTTTCCTCCCACTCAGTTTCTACCCAAGTGCCTGGTACTAGTAAGCATTCAATAAATGTTTGCCAAAATGAATGGAATTTATTGTATAATTATATACACAGTTTACCTTGGTCTTAAGTAATTCTAGCCTTATAATTTTTCTCTTCAACTGGGCCTTTCTAGTGAACATGTAGTGTGCTGCCATGTAGAAAACCAACAACTTGGAAACTTATTAAGTGCTGTGTTTCACTTCTAATACTGTTCAAGTCCAAACAAGTACATCCTGCCTGTGATGAACAAATCCTGACTATCTCCAACAAAAGCATTATTGTGGGGTGGGGGGGTGGGGTTTGTTGTTTTATTTTACTGAGTTATAATTTACATACAATAAAATCCATTCTTTTAAAATATATAGATTGATAATTTGACAAATGTATATAGTCATATAACCACCATCACAATGAAAATATTAGAGCATTTCCATTGCTGCAAAATGGAAATTTATAGTCAGTCCTCTACCCCTACCATCCATAGCTCTGTCAACCACTGATGTGTTTTCTGACCCTATAATTTTCCCATTTGTAATATGTCATATAAATGCAAATTGTATATATGTACCCCTTTGAGTCTGACCTCTTTGGTTTAGCATAATGCATTTGAAGTTCATCTGTGTTATTGCATGTATCAATAATGCATTCCTTTTTTATTTTCAAAGAGTGTTCCATTCTATGGGTGTACCACATTTGTTTTCTTTGTAGTGGACCTTTGGGATATTTCCAGTTTTGAGCAATTAGGAATAAAGTTTACATAAAAATATATAAATGTTCACCTATAAAATATGGACATGTTTTCATTTCTCTTGAGTTTGTAATTTTGACATAGTCTAATTTATCAATCTTTTTTTACAGATAAGTGTGTTAACTAAAAAAGCTTTGCTTATCATAAGGTCACAAAAATTTTATCCTATGTCTTCTAGAATTTTTATGGTTACTTATGTTTCTGTCTATGATTCATTTTCAGTTAATATTTGTACTGTATGGGGTAAGTACATTTGTACATGGTATGGGGTAAGAATCAAGGTTCACTTTTTTGCATATGAATGTCCTTTCCCTATGGAATTATCTTGGCACCTATGCTGAAAATAAATACTCTAAAAACGTGTAGGTCTATTTGGACTCTCTCATCTGTTTCACTGATCTGCATTTCTATCTGTAGAAATACCATACTGACTTGATTACTTTAGCTTTAAAATCAGGTAGTCTGCATCCTCCCAACTTTATTCTTTTTCTGTGCGTGCGCGTGTGTGTGTTTCTGGCTCTTCAAGGTGCTTTGAGTTTTTATTTGGAATCAGTTTATCACTTTTAAAGAAAAGCCTGGTAGGATTTAGAAAAGAATTACACTGACTATAGATAAGTCTATGGAAGAGTATCTTTACAATATTGTCTTCTGATCGATTAACACAGTATCTCTCTCCATTTATATATTAATATTTAAAATTTTTCCTCTGTCGTGTTTTGTAGTTTTCATTGTACAGGTCTTACAAGTATTTTAAAAGTCCCCTGATTAATATTATGTTTTTGTGCCGTTTTAATTTCTTAATTTTTTCTTCTTGTTCACTGCTAGATATAGAAATAAAGGTTTTTTTTTTTCTAATGTTGATTTTGTATCCTATAACCTTACTAACTCCTTAGTTCTAGTAAGTTTTCTGTAGATTCTTTGGCATTTTCTATGTAAACAATTGTATTATTGTCTGTGAATACAGGCAGTTTATTTCAACACTTCCAATGTGTATGCCGTTTGCTTTCTTTCCTTATTTCAGCTGGTATTAATGGTGGAATAGGTGCAGTGGGAGTAGATATCTTTGCTTTATCCCTGATCTTATGGAAAAATTGTTTAGACTTTCACCATTAAGACTGATGTTAGCTGTGGGGTTTTTATGTATGTCTTTTATCAGATTGTACAGCACCATTGTTTTTGCCTATTTTTGTGTATTATACATAACTCATTTTGAAATTTCTAATGCTTCTTCATGTATATCACTTAAAGCACTGATATAAAACAATTTATAATAATTTGCTGCTACCAAAAAGGTTTTTTTGTTAGCACACTGAATTGCATGTGTCCTGAAACTAGGTTTTAATTTTTTACTATTTATAAAATTTCTAGCAATATTGGATATTTTTTATCCAGTCTCCCTTCAGTGGATGGACATTTGGGAAGCCACAGTGCCCAGGTGATAATTCCCTTCCGCGTAACAACATGTTTATTTTCAAAAGTCAGTAGACATGGGTCTTTTTCATTGAGCAATGTCTTTTTGCTCCCACCAAAAACAAGTGACATCATTAACATTCATTATGATTCATTCCGATGTGAGCATGTATTCATAGTCACCACCATAACCTTGTGCTGATGTACAGTACTGTGATAAATGGCCCCTTCTGTCTCACAGGAGACTGGATAAATAGGCCTGGCTGTCATCGTGTTCCGCTTGTGTCAAAGCACAGACCATGAAACTGCTCTGATATCACTGGTATTTGTAAAACTAATCTTTCTTATCTTTATGTATCATATAAGTATTTTTTTAAAAAAAAATAGGTATATGACACCATGAAAAGCCTTTAAATGATTTATGGTTGGTAATGTCTTACTCTCTTTCCATTCATTTCTTTATATTGAAATAATCCCAAGAAAATTGGACAGCACTGACTAGCCTCATGATCTCATGTCCTGACACCGATACCTCTTACCTATTTTTGTAGAGGAAACATTTATTTCTAAATAAATGTTAATAAACATTAATTATTAATGAATAATAAAGATTTATATTTCTAAATCCAATATGCATGTATGCATATACATGATACACACATACATCTAGGTAATTTCCTTCCTCTGCCCACCCCCAGCCCAAAGTGAGACTCCTATATAATAAGAACCATGACTGATTCCTCAGAGCCTACCATGTGCATTTCACCGAGAATATACACACAAAAAAATGTTGGAAAGACAAGTCATTCTCAGTGTTCCTGGCATCCTATCAAAGCTTTCCTTTTAAACATGATTTCAGCACCCACACTCTGCTGACCATTAATAGGCCATCTGCACTCTGGTGTCTGCATGGCTTTCTACATTCAGGCCTCTAAATGTCACTTTGAGGTAACACTTTCACGCCATCTCCCTCTGTCACTTCATCCTGCCTTATTTGCCTTTATAGCACTTACCACTGTCATTGTGTGTACACCCCCCCACACACACACACACAGAGACAGACTAAGATTTAGTGGATTCACATGTATTCACGATACATCTCCAGCACTAAGAACTGTGCCTGACATGTCATAGGCACTTAATAAATACTTGTGAATGAGTGAATGAACAAATGAATAAGCAAATGTAGACCAGAGATGCATTTCCAAACCTGAGTTCCCCAAGAGCCTTATACTTACAATGGGACATCCGCAGACCCAAAGGTGCATTAAGCATTGTCTAATAGGGAGAATAACTGATTTTTCTTGATGTTTTTCAGTGGTATGTAGATACCATTGTGATTAATCAGATTTATTTAAATACATTACGGAAGGCTTTTAGTCATTGCATATTAGATACCATTGTGATTAATAAAATTTACTTAAACACATGATTGAAGGCTTCCAGTCATTACATATTTTGTTGGTCAGTGGCTACGAGAAGCACAGCACCTCCCATGTGGGTGTCTTTAAACACCTCCCAACACTTCCACATTGAGGACCAAGCCTTACCATTAGTTTAGGTGAGGCTTTAAAAAAATAGTTTTGGTGGGGAAAAACCATATTCACAGCATAGCAGGGACTACCTTAACTTGAATAGTATTTAAATAAATTCTATTCACCGCATATGTATTGAGCATCTAAATGTCAGACATTATAGGAGATATAATAATGGCTAAAACAGGGTTTAAAAGGTGGAACTTACTAATTCATATAATTAATAATATCTGTTAGGACATTCTTGCTTGCTATAACGAAATACCTGAGACTAGGAAATTTATAAAGAAAAGAGGTTTTATTGGCTCATGGTTCTCCAGGCTGTACAGGAAGCATGCCAGCATCTACTTCAGGAAGCTTCCAATAATGGCAGAAGGCAAAGGGGGAGCAGGCACATCACAGAGAAAGACAGAGAGATAATACTGGCATTATCATAGCCAAACTCTCAAATTTCTCTTCTCCAAAGTTAGATGACAACATCATGTTTTAAGGTATTGCAACCTTATTTGACTTTTTCATTGGAAGTTTGACTCTTTAATATCACCATATAATTATGTTTACACAAAGAATTGGAAAGAAGGCATAGAGTCTCCATATGTTCATTTCAGTCTGGGTGGCTAAAGGGCTTCTAAGAGTCAATGCATGAAAATGGCCTAGATTGAATAAATTAGAAAAATCACAAAAGGAAACCACTATAGGAAATAGTTTTACACATGTAATTGCTGAAATCCTATAGTGAATGTGTCAATCTGTACTAACTAAATAAATTTGTTTATAGACATGTTCTGTATTAGCTTCCACTCTTTCACAGACCTTTGCCAAACAAAATCCCACTAGAAGTAGGATGTTCACACCCGAGTAGGAGTTTCTTGGATAAATATTTTTACTATATGGAGACCAAAACCACTTTTACAAATTTTAGACTTTGATTGAAATACTATATTTCTTTTGCTTTTTTCTCCCATCTTTTCTCCTGGCAGCTACTTGTGCAATAGCTTACCTCCTCGCACCTCCCACGGGTCTGCTGAACAAGAGACTGGCTGCATGCACAGGAGGCCAGGCAGTCCTGAAAGTAGTGAGACCAGCTTACCCAGTCATTTCCACCACCAATTGGACTGGAGAGACAGAGGAAGGTCCATTTGCCCTTCTCCTAAAACCTAGTTGAAATTATTCCTTGAATTAAGCATAGAGATTATACATTGTGAAGCTATATTTTATAGAATGCCTGTTTACATTTCATTTGACTGCTATATAAATAGAATACACAAAGGTAGAATTTATGTAGCCAGTCCTCAAGAAATTACAGTAAAAGTTATTGAAATATAACAGCCACATTCTTTTGTAAGGATGACTCTGATCTCAACTTTTGCCAACCAGTTTGGAACAAGAATTTCAACTGACTTCTTAATTCTGTAGTCAAAAACTGGTGCTGAATTTTTCATAGGCCCTTTTGAAGATCCATTTTGTTAATTTGGCTGTTGAGTAATAACATATTTTTAGTAAGTATTTTTAACTGTAGTAACTTCTGTTAAAAGTGAAACAAGGGGCCAGGCATGATGGGTAGCTAAGGCAAGAAGATCATTTGAGCCCAGGAGTTTAAGACCAGCCTGGGCAACAAAGTGAGACCCCCATCTCTAAAAACAATTTTTTTAATTAGCAGAGCCTGGTGGTGCACACCTGCAGTCCCAGCTACTCAGGAGGCTGAGGAGGGAGAATTGCTTGAGTCTGGGAGATTGGGGCTGCATTGAGCCGTGATCACACCACATCACTCTAGTCTGGGCAAGACCCTGTCTCAAAAAAAAAAAAAAAAAAAAATAGTGAAACAAACAACATTATTTTTGATGTGCTAAACTGAAACCTTTCCACTGTGTTTGTGAGACAGTGTACGCAGTAGGCAGTTGACTTGGACAATAGTGTGATAAGGGTGATCTGGGCCAGTGCAGGATCCTAGTTACTATGAACCCAAAAGCTCACCTTTTAGAATTAATTAGAATAATATCCAGTAAAATGAGTACTGTCACTACCACATAAATAATATATCTGACTTAGGATGGCTCCACAACTCAGATCTTGTCATTTAATATGATAGCTCTGTTCAAATTAATCTTTTACATCAGAGGAGACACTTTGGTTATTTATGATATGTTGGAGATAAATTTTCAGAATGGTTAAGGCATATTATTGTAAATGTCCATGGCAAATTTAATTAACACAACTCTGTTTTAGAAATACAGATGTGTAGTATGTACAAGGTAAACATATGTTCACAATGTCTCCAGAACACCTAACTTTAAGGAAAGAGACACAAAGGCATGGAAGAGGCATGCCCCCCTATTGTCAGTCCACAGCAGTTCACCTGGGAAATAAATGCCAACAGAGAGTACTCTCATTTAATATAAAGAGTTTATGCCAGGCCCTAAAGCAGTGATTCAAAAGAATCACTTGGTTGAATGCTTATGAGTATCTCTGACCTGAATTTGGATAAGCCCTTTAGTGGTAGGTAGTTTGGGTTGGTGTCTCAGATTTAACATTTATTGTCTAAGCCTATAGCTTGGCGTTTGGAAACAAGATAAGTCAAGGTCTCTCTTCTCTTGGCCTTACTTGGAATACTTCTTTGTCCCCCGAACCCGTCCCCTTCCCATCCCCAACTCAGATCTCAGCTGTGTGACTTCTTCAAGAAGCCTCCTTGATCACCCCATCTACCTCTACTGCCCTCTTATACAGCCCTTTACAGTCTATTCTCATTTTGTAACTTCCATCACTTTTGGCATGTCTTATTCAATACGTGTCTTCCCCCTCAGCCTGTTCACCACAGAGGGCAGGAACCACATCTGTGATCCTGCTGTATCCACTGTACCTTGTACTCTGCATTTTCTGAATGAATAAGTGAATGAATGACAGTAGGTTCATACATACATACACCTTTTCTATCATTTCTCAGCCTTTTGGCTAAAATCAAGTGTAAAAATATATCTTCTCAGGTGGCTACTGAATGTAATTGATGTTATTAACTACCATCTTCTGATTTTTGTCATAATTTTTTATTCATTGTCTTTAAATCTTAAAGACCTTAACTTAATTTATTTACTGTCCAATCAAATTGACCATTGGCAAACAGCTATTGCTCTGTGTTCTTACTCCTTGTGTTGTGTTTTAATGTGGCAAAGGCCATTGAGAGGGGGGGGAAGGCCATAGCAACAGTATTTTCTTTTTGTTTTTGTCTTGCATCAGTATTGTCTAAGACCTTGAAAATGCAACTGAGTAACATGACTACAAAACCAAGATTGTAAAAAAAAAATTATATTATCTACTGCAAACTTACTGTTGATTATAATTTTTGATAACAGAGTATTTGAACCTAAAATGTTTATAGACCCAACAAAATAATTTCACAGTGTCGTTTTACATGAGTTGAATACTTTTTCTGGCAAACAAAGCAATTGGCTTGATTGATGCATAAGTTTTCACTGTTGACTGATAATTAGTAAGGAGAAGCCCAGAAATGCTCCCAGTGGGACCTGAGACCTAATATCAGAATAACTGCTTTGCAACTCTTGCCAGCAGTTGAGCTATCAAGGTCACTTATTTAGTTTTCTTAATAACTGGCGCTGATGGTTCTCTTGCAAAATGGTAAGTGTGTGGTCTGAGTCCAATTTTGGGAACTGAGACTATCCAGCCCCTGCTCTAATGATGAGCATTATCAGCATTTCCCAGTATTGCCCAGAGGAAAAGAAGCCACCTGCTAGTCAAATTCATTCATTCATTAGATGACTCTTTATTAAGCATTTAACTTATTTCATGCATTGGGTTATGCCTTAGACATACAGAAATAAATAGAACATTAAGTTCCCTTCCTTCTGAAGGTTATAGGTTACTCAAGTGAAATGAGAATTAACTGTTGTTAGAGCTTAGCCCCCAAACAATTGTTATTTGGGTTACTAACTCCTGCCAATTTGGCACTTTTTGGCTGTTCTTTTTGTTTTCATCTTGTATCAGTATTGTCTAAGACCTTGATAATCCAATTGAGTAACATGGCTATAAAACCAAGATTGTAAAAAAAGAGTATATTATCTATTACAAACCTACTATTGAATCTAATTTTTGGTAACAGTATGTGAACCTAAAATGCTTACTTATATGTGTTTGCAGCTTGGAATAATTTGAGACATTTGTTTTGATTGTCATTAATATAAAAGTAGCTGAAGACAAGTTTAATATGATTGGCATTAAATTATTATTAAACATAGATGTATATAAGTGCATACAGTGTCATGGAAAGAATAATTTATACATAGTCTCATAAAATTGCTAAAGATAATATTTACAAAAACCCTTTTTTTCCTAAAATACAATGTTGTATTAACCATTTAATTATTTTGCTCAACAACAAAAAAGTCTTAATATATCTCATAATTTGCAATGACGGGCAATTATGAATGGTAATTTTTAATGACTAAATTTAATCTAGAGATTTTTGTATTCAGACTGCTGAAACAACTTGGTAATAACTCAAGAATTTATAAAAGCCCAATGTTAGTATTTTTAATAAAATAAGAAGAGACTGACATAGATTTAGAGAAAAATCAGGCATAAAATGACAAGTTCCTCAAGATTTATGGGCTTTGGGTTACTTGGACTACAATAAGAGTTAATACTATGTTTTTTTCCCATTCTGCCAGCCAGAGAAGACCTCTTATTTAAAGGGCAGGGCTCCCTCCACTGTTGTTAAATCAAGGCTCTGCTTCTGACAGGATATTTATAACATAGGGCAAGTATACAAAAGAAAAATGTTTAATGATGAGTTTTGCATGTTATACAGTGTTATACATCATATGGTTTAATTTAGATCCCCTGAAATATCAGAGTTAGAATGAAATTATCAAAAGGAGAAAAGTCACATGGCATGGTGCAAACAAGATGTGCCTATTTTATTTATGTTTGCTAATGAAATTCAGCCATGATTCCCACTTTGATTTTAAGAGTCTTAGACCACCATTCGGCTTTATTCATTATAATTAAATATCTTGCCCACACGCAGACACAAGGCCAGCAAAGAAAGGGGCATATTTTATCTTTTAAAAAGCGATTGCATAGCTTTCATATGAAACTCCTGAGCTTCCAAGATTTATAGTATTAAAGCAAAACAGTATGTCTTTCAGGGCACGGTCATCTTCTTAGGCAAATGGAGGGCTTAGACTCAGAATCTAATGACCTCACAGAGACCAGGGCTGGATCATAGGCAAAAAAGAGGGCTTAGACTCGGAATTTAATGACCTCACAGAGGCCAGGGCTGAATTTGGACATGTGGAAGCAGTAGAATATGAAACAACCTAAGTTTGAGACAATTTGGCATAGTCTCTTCTACCAGAAGAGAGATTGAAAAAGGCCTGTTACAAGCACGACTGATTGATTTTTACTATAAAGCTTGGGAGTGGGGTGGGACAGAGAGGGGGGCAATTTTGTTGACCAAAAAACATCATTTACACATGAAATTCAGAAATGTACCTACCTTCCCAACTGTGGCTCAACTGAGTATTCCAATAAACCAGACATTTAGGTTAAGTTAATAAGTAAGAGTTAGTGAAAGCCTATTCCTTCTAGTTTATTCCATTACCTCCCTACCTTTTTCTCCCAGCAAAGCAAAGCCAGTGTAGAACCTCAACCCTCTGTGCTCATCTTCATCCCCTTCAGCCTCAACCCTCTGTGTCCTCACATCCCAGGATGTGAAGAATTTGGAAAATCCCCAGGCTCTTGGTAACAGGGCAGCTCCTGTGGCCCACAAATCATCCTAGAGACAAAGCATCTATAATCTATACTTAGTTAATTAGGAGTTAACAGTAGTTTGGGAAAGGGCGAATGTATGCTCCAAATCTTTTTATTGTCCCTTTTACTGCTGGATTTAACCCAAACTTGCCAACTCCAAATAGCTCCACGCAGGCCATATTATTTGCTCAGCCCAAAATCAGACACCGAGCATAGCCATAGTAAGACTTCCATGAAAACACATGGTGTATCACCCCCTTGAAGGTCCTAAAGATGCATACATTTGCCACAGAACCTTTCAGCTATATTTATCTTATTTTGATGCTTTGTTCATTTATCAGAATTATTATTTTGGGCACTCAGGAAAATTAAGTGAGTCTCCAGGGGAGGGCTAATCATAAAGCAGAAAAGCCCAAAGTAGAACTCAAAGCTTATAATGGCTTGACCTCTACCTGCTCAGCTATATTGTTTCGGACATAATTGTGTTCCTTCCTTCCTTCTCCCCTAACCCCCTCCCACCACCACCACCAGTTTCTTCACTTTTGTTCTGCTCCCAAGGGCTGTTCTTTATCCAGAAAAACTGTTTCTTTCCCTGCATCTGTTTTCCCTATTAAGGCTGGGGAAGCTAAACACATAGCTTTGGGCAGAATCAGAACCATCTGCAACAAGCCCTAAACTGAGTCAGGAATCCTGGGCTTCTCCCCATGTGACTGCGGACGGGTCACTCTCTCTGCGCATTAGTTTTTTCATGTTAAATTAAGAATGGGGCCAGAGGAATTCACAAAGATACTTTCCAAAGTTCTATTGTTGATTCTAGATGTTAGTAAAGGGTTTGTTCAGCTTGCTTTAGCAGGCTTAGTTCCAAATTCCTTTTTCACTATAGTATTAAACATAATAGTGGCATCTCAGCATCTGCGGGGGGGGAAGGCAATGCCTAGTCTACAGATAACCTAAAAGTGTGGAGATATAGGTAACCCATCTGCTGTGGGTAAAAGCCACAGTCTGAAAACTTCAATTTCTGCCTCTTCCATGTTAAATTTACTAAATGCCAAAATTAGAATTTCCATTAGGAAATATTTACTCCATAATCACGACAGACTCTGAAAATGTTCCATTTATTGACAAAACCATTACTGGGTCCTGTTAATGGTCTCCTCATCCATTTTACCACTGTTCTCAACTCTCAATATGCAGCTGGGATACTTCTAAAATGTTCCACAGCCTAAACTCCACTCAGACCCACTGGCTCTGAAGAACTGGAGCTACAACATCTGCATCTTTTAAAGCTCCCCAAGTGATTGGGGTGCAATGTTCTATACTATACACTATTCTTAAAGTTAGTTTGGAAAATAAGCAGCAGTTGAGAAAGCCTCCAAAGTGAAGATGATTTAGATTCAAGGTCCATGTCTGTACTCTGAAGTATTGTACCTGGCTGATTTAGCTTAAATTTGAAATAAAATTGTAATTTACCCTTTAAGTGATGTTTAGCAAGAACTGAGTTTGTTGGGACTAAGAGAATATGTGTATCTACAGTGCTGTGGGTGGAACTGGGGCAGGAGACTGTCTGGTTTGTTTTGTTTATTGTAAGACAATGTAGTATAATGAAAAGAACACAGGCCCTGGGTTTTAAATCCAAAATCTACTCTTTTACTAATTGTGGTAAGGCTCAAATTAGATACAGACATGAAAATATTTCATAAACCATAAAACCATGTATCTCAGCATTTTTTAATCTTTGCCCCTCCCTACTTTGAGAAATAGACAAATCTCGTGCCTTTCTAAAGTGTAAGTTCAAATTAAATATTGTGATTAGAAGCAAAAAAACAAAAGCTTTGTTTTCTCCCTCCTTTCTCACGTTGAGAATGACCTCTCAGTGCATTTTACTTGTGGCGGTTAAAACTTGAATGTGAAACTAGAAGTTTAGTGAAGCCAGGGACTGTCTATTTATCTTTGTGTCCTGTTGTACCACCCAGCACACAGTGATTTACAGCGTAAGAACTCAGTAAAGATTTGCCAAAATCATATTAAGCAAATTTATAGGAATTCAGACAATAGAACCAAAACCTCTTTCTTATGCCTTTGAGAAATAAAGTACTCGTAAGAGAGTTTGGGACTTACTACAGTGAAATTCTTATGCTAGTTTATTTAAGATTTGAGAAAGCAGAAGAGAATCAGGAAAAGTAATAGAATAAAACAAGTCTGTACTGGAAGAAAGACTGGTGTTTATAGTAAATGTTTTAATAATTAGGCTAATGGCAAAAATAATACACAGTAACATTTAAGTTGGAACTACAATGTAAGTTTTGTAGCATGTATCCTTTTGCTTAAGAAAAATATTAATCTTTTTAATATTCATTTGTATCCCTTAAGATGTACCAATTTATGGTAACCCATAAAAAACAGAAGTAAACCACGATGGGATTTAAATGTTTTCTCTAGCTTGTCCATATGAAGTTTAAAAAAAAAAAAAAGTCATTTTAAAAAGTGCACACTTAGAAATTAATTACCCCACCAGTGCCCAGTGCAGTAGGCAAAATCTGTATCTGCTTATCCAGGTAGATTGACATAATGGCACCGGTCATAATTTGGTGCTATAAATGAATGTCCAAAATTGGGTCCTCAATTTTAAAAAAACTGGGAACTATGAATTCCTAATTTTAGAACTAATTGGGCCTTAAAAACATTAAGTATTGTCTTTGCTGTGAACTTTAAGAGATGCTAAAATGTCTGACCTTTTCAGCAAATTCACAAAGGAGCAACTGATGCGGAGAATAGAACTTTATTAAATCAGAAATGAACCTTAAGTAGTATATAGGCATGTAGAATCCAGTTTGTTGGGGAGGTCTGATTGTGTTATTGATTAATCTATAACTTTCAGTAGTGGGTGGAAGTCCTGTTTCTGGTCAAAGCCTGAATTTTACTAACTAGGGGTGTCTATAAAGATACAGAACTGGGAATCATTCATAGGGTCTGACAGAAGAAAGTAAGTGGGACACAAAGTATTCCATGAGAATGTGGCCTCTGGAAGGCCCTCACACCAAGCAATGTTTAAATTTAGTTTCAACATTTGCAACACAAATAGAGAGAAATTTACAGTTGACGTGAAGATGAGTTGTCTTCATCCATCTTCCTGTAAAGTTGCTTACTCTGGAAAGCATGCCAAAGTTGGGACGTTCCCATAATTGCCTTACATAGACAACGTACATCCTTTGTACATCAAAAGGAAAAAGCAGTGACTCAAAATAGAGGACCCTAGGGAATATGTTTACTGAAATTGCTCTTCACTAATTACACATGCTTGTTTGTTCCTTCTTTATTTTAGAATTAAAATAGGAAGAACTCATCCCAGAAGTCTGGGTCAACTCTAAACTTTGATTTTCTCATAGGATCTATGTTATTAAATATGCCTGTAATATTTTAATTGTTTGCAAAGCAGTGATAAATCACCTGTGAAGGTGAATTGATCTTTCAAAAGTGACCTTTTCCATGGTAATAAGAACTATTTCATATTGCCCCACCTGAAAACATTAAAACCTGGTTATTTCTCAGGTGAACCCAGCTAAGACTCATTCTCCCTCTAAGCCAAAACCTCCTTTCTCAAGCAAGGCTCACTTCAACACTCTACCTTTAGAAGGAATGCAGCCTTACTCCTAGGTCCGTTTAACTCCATATAAAACCATCCCTGTGCTTTAAATAGTACATTACGTTAAAGATTGTCACTGTGGTTGTAAAATTTAAAATACCAGGGTGAGGAAGCTAAGAGTATTACCTTGGCATAAGCCTCTGTAAGGCAGCCATGGTGGTAGGAGCTGTTTCATAGATGAGGCTCCCCTGCGTGTGGTTGTGGGAAGACACCGTGTGCATTCCTACAAGTTATTTGTGGCTCTCTGAGGCATTCATTTAACACTGTTCTATAGCGCACAATTTTAGGAAGTAGAGTTGGAATTTTCTAGTCCTTGTTAGAATGTTTTCTTCAATCCAGAAGTGTTGTACAACACAAAAAGCCCCATGGTAAAGAACAAGCTCACAGAAAGAATACTGAGGAATGACACTTGGAATGTGCCACTGTTTTGTCATCCCTGCTACACTGATCTGGAGTGAACTGCGTAGCAGCATAACTAACCGAAGAAATTTCAGCCAGGGCGCCAAAGCCTGACAAGCATAGTAAATCTTCTTAAGCAGGATATTTGGAGAGAAGGTTTTCAAGTTAATTGAATTTTATGATTAACAGAAGGTTATCTAGAAAACTGTATTTGTTTCACTTCATGTTGATGGAAGTCTTTCTAAAAGGGTTAAGTCTACTTTCCGTTTATAGTATAATTATTAATGTGGTTTAATTATTTTTTTAAGATGAAGATTTCACTGCCTCCACAGCATTATCTTGATCGTAAAAGGTTATTCTATATTTCTTAAAATATGGCTGTGGCTGTTCAAGGTTAATTCATTGGGCTGGAAGTATACAGACTCCAGAACTGCTTCAGAGTTATAAGGCTAAGGGGGAAAAATCCCTAACATGAAATTTTATGATTTTCTTTGTTTTTCTGAAAACAGATTGTAGGAAAATTCCATCCAGTTGAAGGTTATGAGTTCTCTGGATGTGACTGTTACTAGTTTAAATGATGAAAAATGTGCCAGTGAAAGGGAAATTTTATTCCTAAGTCCTGAATTTTAGTTCTTCTCCACTCTGGGTCTTACGGTGAGATTCAGGATGTTACAGAGACCCTGTGTGGTCCAGGTCTCCCAACACTGAAATGTAAAATATATCTCTTGGAATGAAAAGCATGCAATTTTTCTTTCCTTACTGGAATGTATTATATTTTTGCACTTAGAATCCATTTTCCCACTTTCTTTTATGGGAGTATTTTATCCCAGCATGCATATACATGTGTACATCTGTATGTACAGGTATGTATATAAAATTATAGAAGATTTGCCTTTTTGGTACTGTCTACAATATGCAGAGTAATACAGAACTCCTTTGAGATAATCATATTTTACTGGGGAGGAGAGGCCTCTATTAGTGTCCGTTCCGATAGCTTTTCACTCAGACTATAAATTAGGCCTGGGAAGGGCCAGTAATGAGTCAGTAATTTATAGACTATTAAGATAGTTAGAAGTGATCCTGAGCATGTCGAATAGAGAACACATGTTTATAAAAGACAAACAGATTCGATACATCTCTTTGGCCTAACCAAGCCCAATCAGTTAACAAAATGGGATGTCTTACTTTGTGTATCTCCTACTTCCCAAAAATAGAATCACTAACCACTCGCTAACCACACCGACTTTTTAACGGACAGAATGGTTGCTATAGTTTTGCCACCAGAAATATTCAGATTAAGCATTCTATTAGATTGTAGCCAGCAGAGTCTACAAAACAGGAAGAAGGCTCTGCTTGCTTTTTGCCTCCTTTCCTTGTTTGACTTGATGTGATAATTCATTGCAGATTTCTTTTTCTTTGACAGAATGCCTACCGCAGGAGTGGGATGGCTTTTCTAGCCTGCTGATGTGACAACTGTGATGTGCCCGCAACAACAGGAAAGGCAGTGTTATATTAAGGTGATTTCTTGTGAACAAAATAAAATGCAAATTTACCTTTCTTTTATCTGAGGGAGTGGGCTGGTTTGTTGTGACTACCAACTTGCTGACTCCTGCTCTTTTCCAGCCCCTCAACCATCAGTCTTGTTTACTAGATGGGCTGTTCAGCTAATTAATGGCAGGATGTTTAGGATAGTGTGTAGGTGGACAAGAATGCAGATCACACAATTTTGAAATTTTAATTTGAGTAGATTTACTGCCCTCAGTTCACATATCTTAAAAGCAGTGGTTGCCCCGGTCCAGTCTTTTGTCAGTGTTTTATTTGATACATTTTATAATCCAGGTTTGGAATAAGGAAACAAAATTAAAAGGACAGTGAGTTTTCGCCTTCCCTTATACCATCAACTTTACTTTCCAACATTTGTTGACTACATGTATTTTATTGACAGCTATCCACTTTATAAACTTACAGTAATCAAAGATTTAACAGACCTGATAAATCACCTGTTCCCACCTCCTTTCCCCTTCACTCCACTTACAGTATGTGTGATTTTCAATGCCTTCTTCCCAACTTCCTGCCATCTGCCTTTCGTGTGTGTTTTTCCTCACACAGAACCTCTTCCTCCATCTTCATTCCCCTCCTTTTCCTGTTTCTCCAATCCCCAGACCCACCACTCCTGCACATGCCATACACATTTAGAAGCCAAGTATTCAGAATTAGTAGAAGGGGAGCAGGGTGATTTCTTGCTTCCTCCCTTCAAAGCACTACCACACCTAGACTGGAAATGTGGGCTGGGTAATTTCTTGCTGTTAGCAGCCGAGCTACCCTTCTGGCAGCTATACTTTCTCCAGTAAATGAGGAACCGTAACTCCTCGGAACAAACCAGAATATAGCAGACGTAAGTGTATAGTTCCTGATTAAACTTCAGTTGCAAAACAAGAAAGTTATTTCTTTAATTCTGTGGGAGTTTTGTATAATTTTACTTTTATCATGGATTTTACACACACTTGAAACACTCTCTCTAAAGAATAAAAACAGAAATGAGAAATATGAAAGATCTTTTTCTTGTGGCCAAAGCATTATGAGTCTCTGTTAATATGATTATGCCACATTATTTACATTTGTTAACTGTCATTTACCTGCTCTATGTTAATCTTTTTAGAAAAAATTTGAATTTCAGAAACAAAATCACAGATATATAATATTAAAATATTCCCAAAGGGTTTTGATGTTCCATCTATGCTTGTTAAAATGTATGATTAAACTTTTATTTTTATCATCATTCTTATTTTCCTTGTCATCCATAATCATGGGAAATTATAAGCTTGCAGTAAACATGCTAACTTTTAAATAATAGCATTTATTGTATTTGGTTTTGATCTGCCATGCTTATAGATGGTATAAAATTTTCGGGGGCTAATTTATCACATCAAAATTCCTTCTCTCCCACATTATACATTTTAAAGTACGCACAAAGCAGAAAATACAGGGTTTGGGTTTTTTTTCCTTCATTTTATTCTACCTGATCTCCTTATAGTCCCAGAGAAGGAAGACTCAACGTACATTTCTCTCAGAAATATGACAGGTCTGTGTTTTTGTTGGTCTGGCGTATGTTTGTCTATCTTGAACAGTCTGACAGGTAATTATTTATAAAATCTGGTTTTGCCAAGTTCATATAATAACCTTTCATTTTTCATCATAAGCCAGTAAGCTGAATTTAGAATAAAGCAAGGTCATTTATGTCTGTCCTAAACCAGCCTACATGTCCCCATAGTTGCTCAATATTTTTCATTCCTTTTTCTATTTTTTATACTTAGGTTCTTTCTCTGACTCTTTGCACAATATTAAATTTGAAGTGAAATAAAATTTCCTTCAGCAGTGACTATAGAAATAAAAGAAAATTTACAGAAGAAACATTTAAGAAAACTTGACTTCAATAAATTATTTTCTCAGTAATTGTAATGTTAGAGCAGAAGACAGTCTTAGAGATCATTGAGAACAGCTGCTTATCTTACAGATGGAAAAACCAAGGCCTAGAGAGGAAAAGTGACTTTCCTAAGATCACTCAATAATGGTAGTGACAGAACAGAGAAAAGAACCGATGGTCCCTAATTTTCAGTCTGGTATTATAAAGTATTTTCTGCCATACTGGGTTAGTAAGAATATTACTAAGACATGTTGGGGTTTTATGGTATATTTATCCTTGACAACAATGTAAATTTATTTAAAAACTATACTAATTATGGATACATCCTAAAGCATACGTTTATATAGTAAAATCTTCAATGTGACTGTGGTATTAAGTAAACAGTCTGTTACCTTACACATCAGGCTAAACTCTAAGTCAATAGGGAATATACAAAGCTAATTTCTATTTTTTGTCCCTTGTATTTTAGAGACTGAATTTGAAAATAAATAAGCCAATAAATAAAGAGCCTCTCTTGATACTGCTTCTTAGATTTAAGGGTAAAGAAAGTAGAAATATTTCTCCCTTCACCTAAATTTGGAAGTATGACTTTCTGAATGCGCCATTTAGAGGTTATGTCATTAGCTTTCCTGCCTTCTTATATTGTAATAGTTGTGATTCAAAAATACTGTTTCAATTTTAAAACCAAGACTTTTTATTTGCACACCATCAGAAGCACAAATATTTTTAAATGGTGTATATAATTCCTGTATCTGGGGAGAACCCTTCATTTATTGCTGTTCTTTATTTTTTAAAAATAATAAGCCATGTCTAATGCTTTTACCATGTAGAAGACAAATAAACATAACTGGTGATTCTTGGTCTGAAAGAAAGCACGTTTACTTGTTTAGAATTATAAAGTTTAATTTTATGAATTTTTTTAGATAGTTCTTAAATCAAGCAATGCTTTCCAGTTCATATAACCTCTTGTGTAAAACGGAATCACTAAAGAGAACATATTCTCTCATCTGCCCCCTGGAATTTGGATAGAACCTTTCCAGGCTACATTTAAAATTCTACCATCAACCATGTATACATCTCATAAAATATTTTACAGTTTCCTGTATGCTCTGGCCGAACATTTCATAGTACATAAACACTTCTGCAAATAATCTAAGGGCATCAAGTTGAATATGTCATAGCAATGGCCACTACATAAAGCTAATTCTCCAGCAACATAGTTTCTTATTATTTTACCTTCTTATTTGAAATTCAAGATGAAACTTTACATGCTATTGTTGTACAGTGGCAGGGGTGAGAAGACAGCAGGGAACTCTAGCAGTTTTTGTGGAATTGTGTGCATTAAAGCAAAGGCTTTCTGCAGAGGGCATCTAGCCAAGCTTAAACAACAAAACTATGCCTGCAGGAATTGGATGTAAATGTGATGGTTAAATAAGGGCCAGATGTCGTTAAAAACTCAAATATTAGAAAGTCGTATCTCTTAAAGTAAGTCTCAAGTGTTTTAAGTCGGATACTGATACCATGGTACCTAAAGAAAGAGACTTGCGTTTGTTTTCCGGAACAAGATAGTAGGTATTCAAGCTGTCATAAGTCATGGAAGTTTCGGCAAATGAAGCATATTTTAAAGCAATCAATTCCTGCAAAGTCACAAGAACGCCGCATACATATTTCATTGTTGGGAGCCACTGTAATTACCTGTACAGCATTGTGTTCATAATCCCTTTTCTGCTCATCACCACCCAATATTGACTATGCTCATTTTTTTCAAAGGAGGGTAAAGATAGAAAAAAAAAAAGACGGCAAGGCTCAAGATGATCAAAATATAGTTTTACTTATACCAGGTAACACTCTACTTGCTATCAAATATGATGATATATTGTGTCAGTATGTTAATAAGTTATGACATAATAATTACAGCACACCATGTGCTACCTTGTGTACTAAGCAGTTTGTGTGATTTATCTCATTTACTACTCACAGCCCCACTACCAGATATGCCCTGTTGCCCACAGGCAGGAGAGAGGAAACTGAGGAACAGCAGCTTAAATGTCTTATGCAGAATCACCCCAGGTGTAGCTGGCATTTGTACCCAGCACTTTGATCCCAAAGCTCATGCTGTTAACCACTGTTACACAACGTGGACTGTACTGGAGTAGAGATTTCTGAGAACATATGAAAGAGAATTGCTGCCTGACCTTGAACCTAGAAGCACCTCTCAGAACCAGAAAATTTGATTGCAAGAAAATTGTATTTTAACTTAACATTCCTTCTGTAATGCCAAGTATTACGTATATAATAGAATATCATATCATGTATAATAGAATATAATTATATAGGATCATGCCAAGTTTTTAAAAATGTCTTAAGCCTTAAGAGAAATGTATATAATCAATGAATATACTAAAATTCCCTATACAAATTATGGGAAAAACTTCCTCAGAGATCCATGCATACAAAGCTTCTCTCCTTTCTGAAAACCAGATTTCCCCAGAAGGCTCTATTTACACAGGCTACTGTTTCATGCTTTCATACAAGGTATTTATCCATGTTGTAAAATAATTCCCATCTTGTTTACATGTGTTTGCAGTGGCAGATACAGAAGTACATATGGCAATGCCCTGAAACTTTAAATAAATGACCCTTTTAAAGACCTGCTCATTAATTCATTAATTATATAGTAGTCATAGTTTTTCCCAGCCTGACATGTTTGTGTGTGAGGCAGGTCCGGGGGAGGTGATGTATGGAGATAAATAGGAAAGTGGAAAAAAGCTACCGTGCACAATTTGAATTACAAAGGATAGTTTTCCATTCGACTCAGTAGTTAGCAGCAGTTTTTTTATAGAGAGTCAGGTCTCTCTTTGTTGCCCAGGCTGATCTCAAACTCTTAGTCTCAAGTGATCCTCCCACCTTGGCCTCCCAAAATGCTGGGATTACAGGCATGAGCCACCACACCCAGCCAGAGCTTCTTTAATTCAACCCTGTGTTTGTTCTGCCTCAGGACAAGCCACCTTCTGAATTATGTCCTTTAAGATTCCAAATAACTGCACCAGCCTGTGCTACAACTTTTCTGAATTTTTTTTTTTTTTTAAGATGGGGTCTCCCTATATCACTCAGGCTGGTCTCCAGCTCCTAGGTGCAAGCAGTACTCCCACCTCAGCCTCCTGATTAGCTGGGACTACAGGGACAAGCCACCGCACCCAGCTCTTTCTGAATGGTTTTAATTGCATCTTCCAGCTGCTTCACTTGGGAAAAGTTAGTTCACCTGCCAATGCATTGGCCACTTCTTGTCAACCCTCCCTGACCTAAACATATCAGTCAGTCAAGCAAGCAGACACTAAGCAGCAGCAACTACTACAGCTGTTGGATTGGCTTGCCACACTTCCATAGGTTTGGCCTGTAAGGAGACAGTGAGCCCAAATGGCTTTAGACAGTTTGTTACACAGCTACATAAGCAAGATTGGCACAGTGTCAACTTCCCATGTTCCTAATCCCACAGGAAGATACCAAGCCAGAGGGGCCAGTTGACAGAAGACATGAGTGAGTGGAGGGTTACCATGTCATGGAGGAGCCAACTCTAAACCACAGCCAAGCAGTTTTTTGGTTTTTTTGTTTTTTGTTTGTTTGTTTTTGAGACAGAGTTTCACTCTTATTGCCCAGGCTGGAGTGCAATGGTGCGGTCTTGGCTCACTGCAACCTCCACCTCCCGGGTTCAAGCGAGCCTCCTGCCTCAGCCTCCCGAGTAGCTGGGGTTATAGGCACGTGCCACCACACTCAGCTAATTTTTTGTGTTTTTAGTAGAGATGGGGTTTTACTATGTTGGTCAAGTTGGTCTTAAACTGACCTCAGGCAATCCACCCGCCTCGGCCTCCCAAAGTGCTGGGATTACAGGCGTGAGCCACCGTGCCTGGCCAGCCAAGCAGTTTTATAGCTTGCATTCACATCCCAAAGGGGGTTGAGGTGGAAGGACCTTTGCCTTACCAGAACTACGGAGGCAGATGCGAAACTACCTGTGGCAGCTCCTCACAAGAGTGGCTGTCTGGCTGTGTTCCTGTGACGATCACAGGCAAAGGTCCCTATGGCCTAGGTATGGCTGTGTGGCCTATGTGAAGATGAGGTCTCCTGGGAGCCCTTCCACGGCAATGCGTAGAAGGTCATGTGTTTCTGTTAGCAGTATGCAAAATCAATCTGCCTCTTCTTTCCTAGGTTTTTATGGTGGTCTCTTTCCCTAGCTCTTTCCCATAAAGTTTCCTGCCTGTCTCAGCACACAGCACCCTTTGCTTCCTCTGAACTCTTTAAGCCCTTCTTGTTCTCTGTGCTTCCTATTTAGTGTCCCTGATCATCTGTCCATGTGCCTTTAGACTGTGCCAGATTAAGAATTTCTTGAGGGCAAGTCTTGAATTAACACCTCTTTGTCATTCTCACATACACAGATACTCATAAACATTTGTGGTTTGGTTGATAGAAAAAAAATGCTTTTTTTTTTTAAATGGAGTCTCACTTTGTTGCCCAGGCTGAAGTGGCTCACTGCAACCTCTGCTTCCCGGGTTCAAGCGATTCTCCTGTCTCAGCCTCCAGAGTAGCTGGGATTACAGGCATGCACCACCACATCCAGCTAATTTTTGTATTTTTAGTAGAGAAAGGGTTTCACCATGTTGGCCAGGCTGGTCTTGAACTCCTCACCTCAAGTAATCCACCTGCCTTGGTCTCCCAAAGTGCTAGAATTACAGGTGTGAGCCACTGCACCCAGCCAAAAAAATGCATTTAAATGTGAGCTCAGAAAACTTTTTTAAAAATCTTTCTTTAATCTCATCAATTCTTATTTCACTTATTTGACTACACAGCTCATGAACTTTAGATGACCACAACTTTTTCCTTAAAGACAATGTCTCGGGG
Organism: Papio anubis; assembly: GCF_008728515.1. Classification (NCBI taxonomy): domain Eukaryota; kingdom Metazoa; phylum Chordata; class Mammalia; order Primates; family Cercopithecidae; genus Papio; species Papio anubis. The sequence continues at coordinate 43,226,638 of NC_044981.1, read as the reverse complement.
GCGGTTCCAAGATGGCCAAATAGGAACAGCTCCAGCCTCCAGCTCCCGACATGAGCGACACATAAGATGGGTGATTTCTGCATTTCCAACTGAGGCACCAGGTTCATCTCACTGGGGCATGTCGGACAGTGGGTGCAGCCCACCAAGTGAGAGCTGAAGCAAGGAGAGGCATCGCCTCACCTGGGAAGCACAAGGGGGAAGGGAATTCCCTTTCCTAGCCAAGGGAAACCATGACACACAACACCTGGAAAATTGGGTCACTCCCACCCTAGTACTGTGCTTTACCAAGGGTCTTAGCAAACAACACACCAGGAGATTATATCCCGTGCCTAACTCACAGGGTCCCATGCCCACGGAGCCTCCCTCATGAGCTCCCATGCTGAGCTCCCTCCTGCTAGCACAGCAGTCTGAGATCTAACTGCAAGGCAGCAGTGAGACTAGGGTAGGGTGCCCACCATCGCTGAGGCTTGAGTAGGTAAACAAAGCAGCCGGGAAGCTCGAACTGGGTGGAGCCCACACAGCTCAAGGAGGCCTGCCTGCCTCTGTAGACTCCACCTCTGGGGACAGGGCGTAGCCAAACAAAAGGCAGCAGAAACCTTTGTAGATTCAAATGTCCCTATCTGACAGCTTTGAAGAGAATAGTGGTTCTCCCAGCAAGGAGTTTGAGATCTGAGAATGGACACACTGTCTGCTCAAGTGGGTCCCTGACCCCCGAGTAGCCTAACTGGGAGACACCCCCAACTAGGGGCAGACTGATACGTCACACCTCACACAGCTGGGTACCCCTCTGAGACAAAGCTTCCAGAGGAACAATCAGGCAGCAACATCTGCTATTCAGCAATATTCACTCTTCTGCAGCCTCTGCTGCTGATACCTAGGCAAACAGGGTCTGGAGTGGACCTCCGGCAAACTCCAACAGACCTGCAGCTGAGGGTCCTGACTGTTAGAAGGAAAACTAACAAACAAAAAGGACATCCACACCAAAACCCCATCTGTACGTCACCAAAGGTAGATAAAACCAAAAAGATGGGGAAAAAGCAATGCAGAAAAGCTGAAAATTCTAAAAATCAGAGCGCCTCTCCCCCTCCAAAGTAACGCAGCTCCTTGCCAGCAACAGAACAGAGCTGGACAGAGAATGACGTTGATAAGTTGAGAGAAGGCGGCTTCAGACGATCAAACTTCTCCGAGCTAAAGGAGGAAGTTCAAACCCATTGCAAAGAAGCTAAAAACCTTGAAAAAAGATTTGACGAATGGCTAACTAGAATAACCAATGTAGAAAAGTCTTTAAATGACCTGATAGAGCTGAAAATTGTGACATGAGAACTACGTGACAAATGCACAAGCTTCAGTAACCTACTCGATCAACTGGAAGAAACGGTATCAGTGATTGAAGATCAAATGAATGAAATGAAGCAAGAAAAGAAGTTTAGAGAAAAAAGAGTAAAAAGAAATGAACAAAGCCTCCAAGAAATATGGGACTATGTGAAAAGATCAAATCTGCGTCTGATTGGTGTACCTGAAAGTGACAGGGAGAACGGAACCAACTTAGAAAACACTCTGCAGGATATTCTCCAGGAGAACTTCCCCAACCTAGCAAGGCAGGCCAACATTCAAATTCTGGAAATACAGAGAACGCCACAAAGATACTCCTCGAGAAGAGCAACTCCAAGACACATAATTGTCAGATTCACCAAAGTTGAAATGTAGGAAAAAATGTTAAGGGCAGCCAGAGAGAAAGGTCGGGTTACCACAAAGGGAAGCCCATCAGACTAACAGCAGATCGCTCGGCAGAAACTACAGGCCAGAAGAGAGTGGGGGCCAATATTCAACATTCTTAAAGAAAAGAATTTTCAACCCAGAATTTCATATCCAGCCAAGCTAAGTTTCATAAGTGAAGGAGAAATAAAATCCTTTACAAACGAGCAAATATTGAGAGATTTTGTCAACACCAGGCCTGCCCTACAAGAGTTCCTGAAGGAAGCACTAAACATGGAAAGGAACAACCAGTACCAGCCACTGCAAAAACATGCCAAAATGTAAAGACCATCGATGCTTGGAAGAAATTGCATCATCTAACGAGCAAAATAGCCAGCTAACATCATAATGACAGGATCAATTTCACACAAAACAATATTAACCTTAAATATAAATGGCCTAAATGTTCCAATTAAAAGACCCAGACTGGCAAATTGGATAAAGAGTCAAGACCCATCAGTTTACTGGAGTCAGGAGACCCATCTCACGTGCAGAGACACACATAGGCTCAAAATAAAGGGATGGAGGAAGATCTACCAAGCAATGGAAAACAAAAAAAAGGCAAGGGTTGCAATCCTAGTCTCTGATAAAACAGACTTTAAACCAACAAAGATCAAAAAAGACAAAGAAGGCCATTACATAATGGTAAAGGGATCAATACAACAAGAAGAGCTAACTATCCTAAATATATATGCACCCAATACAGGAGCACTCAGATTCATAAAGCAAGTCCTTAGAGACTCACAAAGAGACTTAGACTCCCACACAGTAATAATGGGAGACTTTAACACCCCACTGTCAACATTAGACAGATCAACGAGACAGAAAGTTAACAAGGATATCCAGGAATTGAACTCAACTCTGCACCAAGCGGACCTAATAGACATTTACAGAACTCTCCACCCCAAATCAACAAAGTATACATTCTTCTCAGCACCACATCGCATTTATTCCAAAATTGACCACATAGTTGGAAGTAAAGCACTCCTCAGCAAATGTAAAAGAACAGAAACTATAACAAACTCTCAGACCACAGTGCAATCAAACTAGAACCCAGGATTAAGAAACTCACTCAAAACCGCTCAACTACACAGAAACTGAACAACCTGCTCCTGAATGACTACTGGGTACATAACGAAATGAAGGCAGAAATAAAGATGTTCTTTGAAACCAATGAGAACAAAGATGCAACATACCAGAATCTCTGGGACACATTTAAAGCAGTGTGTAGAAGGAAATTTATAGCACCAAATGTCCACAAGAAAAAGCAAGAAAGATCTAAAATTGACACCCTAACATCACAATTAAAAGAACTAGAGAAGCAAGACCAAACACTTTCAAAAGCTAGCAGAAGGCAAGAAATAACGAAGATCAGAGCAGAACTGAAGGAGATAGAGACGCAAAAAACCCTTCAAAAAATCAGTGAATCCAGGAGCTGCTTTTTGAAAAGATCAACAAAATTGATAGACCACTAGCAAGACTAATAAAGAAGAAAAGAGAGAAGAATCAAATAGACGCAATAAAAAATGATAAAGGGGGTATCACCACCGACCCCACAGAAATACAAACTACCATCAGAGAATACTATAAACACCTCTATGCAAATAAACTAGAAAATCTAGAAGAAATGGATAAATTCCTGGACACATACACCCTCCCAAGACTAAACCAGGAAGAAGTTGAATCCCTGAATAGACCAATAACAGGCTCTGAAATTGAGGCAATAATTAATAGCAGGACCAGATGGATTCACAGCCAAATTCCACCAGAGGTACAAAGAGGAGATGGTGCCATTCCTTCTGAAACTATTCCAATCAATAGAAAAAGAGAGAATCCTCCCTAACTCATTTTATGAGCTCACATCATCCTGATACCAAAGCCTGGCAGAGACACAACAAAAAAAGAGAATTTTGGACCAATATTCCTGATGAACATCGATGCAAAAATCCTCAATAAAATACTGACAAACTGAATCCAGCAGCACATCGAAAAGCTTATCCACCACCATCAAGTGGGCTTCATCCCTGGGATGCAAGGCTGGTTCAATATACACAAATCAATAAACATAATCCAGCATATAAACAGAACCAAAGACAAAAACCACATGATTATCTCAATAGATGCAGAAAAAGCCTTTGAAAAAATTCAACAGCCCTTCATGCTAAACTCTCAATAAATTCGGTATTGATGGAACGTATCTCAAAATAATAAGAGCTATTTATGACAAACCCACAGCCAGGATCATACTGAATGGGCAAAATCTGGAAGCATTCCCCTTGAAAACTGGCACAAGAAAGGGATGCCCTCTCTCACCACTCCTATTCAACAGTGTTGGAAGTTCTGGCCAGGGCAATCAGTCAAGAGAAAGAAATAAAGGGTATTCAGTTAGGAAAAGAGGAAGTCAAATTTTCCCTGTTTGCAGATGACATAATTGTATAAAACCATAAAAACCCTAGAAGAAAACCTAGGCCATACCATTCAGGAAATAGGCATGGGCAAGGACTTCAGGTATAAAACACCAAAAGCAATGGCAACAGAAGCCAAAATTGACAAATGGGATCTAATTAAACTAAAGAGCTTCTGCACAGCAAAAGAAACTACCATCAGAGTGAACAGGCAACCTACAGAATGGGAGAAAATTTTTGCAGTCTACTCATCTGACAGAGGGCTAATATCCAGAACCTACAAAGAACTCAAACAAATTTACAGGAAAAAAACAAGCCCATCAAAAAGTGGGCAAAGGATATGAACAGACACTTCTCAAAAGAAGACATTTATGCAGCCAACAGACACTTGAAAAAATGCTCATCATCACTGGTCATCAGGGAAATGCAAATCAAAACCAGAATGAGATACCATCTCACACCAGTTAGAATGGCAATCATTAAAAAGTCAGGAAACAACAGGTGCTGGAGAGGATGTGGAGAAATAGGAACACTTCTACACTGTTGGTGGGACTGTAAACTAGTTCAACCATTGTGGAAGACAGTGTGGTGATTCCTCAAGGATCTAGAACTAGAAATACCATTTGACCCAGCCATCCCATTACTGGGTATATACCCAAAGGATTATAAATCTTGCTGCTATAAACACACATACACATGTATGTTTACTGCGGCACTATTCACAATAGCAAAGACTTGGAACCAACCCAAATGTCCATCAATGACAGACTGGATTAAGAAAATGTGGCACATCTACGCCATGGAATACTATGCAGCCATAAAAAAGGATGAGTTCATGTCCCTTGTAGGGATGTGGATGCAGCTGGAAACCATCATTCTCAGCAAACTATCGCAATAACAGAAAACCAGACACCACATGTTCTCACTCATAAGTGGGAATTGAACAATGAGAATACTTGGACACAGGAAGGGGAACATCACACACCGGGGCCTGTTGTGTGGTGGGAGGAGGGGGGAGGGATAGCATTAGGAGATATACCTAATGTAATGACGAGTTAATGGGTACAGCACACCAACATGGCACATGTATACATATGTAACAAACCTGCACGTTGTGCACATGTACCCTAGAACATAAAGTATAATAATAATAAAAAAAAGACAATGTCTCAGAGAAACCAATTTAAAGCACCTCATGCATCAGCTTTCTTGTGGCCTTTGTGAGCAGGTCACTGTGACATCAGTCTTGTGTGAAGGGGTTGAGGACCTCATAAACAGATGACCTTAATCATATTTGCATTACTTTGCACTACTAAGACCTAAGAACCTTTGAGTTCCATCTGAATCTATACAATCTTGAAAAAGAATTACAAACTAGTAGGACTATTTTTGTATATAGTCCATCTTTGAAAACCTACCAGTTCTTCCAGTGGTTCACTGTAAAGACAATGAGCCTTTTAGGATCAAATTTCCCTAAAGGTAATGGAATAACATGTCCACTGAACTTAAAGCAAATATAAAGATCTATTTAGACAAAAAATAACATTTTGTGAACTGGAAGCTACTCCAAAGAGTAGCTTGAAATTAAAATGTCTGTTCTCTTTATAGCCATTCCTTCAGAAATCTTACTTGGCACCTGTGAAAATCAAGCAATCAACATGTAGTCTGCAGGCCCCAAACAGTGAGCCTGAGGGGAACCGTGGAATTACAGAAAGGGGTTCATGAGCCTAAATTATCTGTAGTTTCAATAAAGCATATTTTGCCCATATAAGCACTACTCTTTCATTAATAAATATATACGGATGTCCCATTGTAATTATAAAATGTAAAATCACTTTAAAGTGATACTGAAATCCTGCTAGCTTTTTGACATTACCCTTTTTAAAACTTAATAGATAGCAAAAGCCAAAATGCAGGGATCCGTGAATTTATGTTAAAAAGTGATTCTCAAGCTCAAAAACAAGGTAATTGTTGCTTTCTGTACTTTATCGTAATTGCCATTGTCTCCTCAGTTCTCCAATGGTGAGTAGATTGTGCCTTCTGAAGATTTCAGGCAGCTTTAATGTAGATTTAAGGGTTTTTTTCTTCCTTTGACATAAAGTGTCACTGAAACTTTTTTCATATACCTTATTTTGGGAAAAATTTATGATATTTTTAACATTAGGAAGTTTTGCTTTTCCTGACATTTTATTGCTTTGCCTATTTGAAACATTTCAATCCCAGACAATAAATATTATGTGATTATTGTTTTCATATGGATAGGTTATTTCCTCCTGCTCTTTCTAACCCCCTTTCCCAGCTAATGATACTAAAATAGTAAATTCAGCATTCCCAAAATCACATACAATGAAAATTGAAAGAGAGGCAGGTTTCGGAGAGAGGGGTAGTAGTAGTTAAAATAAAAGTGAGGTATGTGGTTTTCTTTCAGTTGGATCTCAATTTTTTCTTGCTCAGTTGAAATGAAGATTATATTTATTCTATAAACCATTTTTATCAGCAGTCATAACCAATTATCACATTAATGGTATATTTGAATATCATTTCAATGGAAGCAAAATGGGTCTTAACGAAGTAGATGGATGTTAGCTGCGCACACCGTGAGTACTCAGTGTTTAGAAGCATCCACCGTAAAATGCTGCCATCATGGCTACCTTACCTTCTTCAAGTCATACATGAAATATCATGTTACTTTCTCAGACTGGGCACAGTGGCTCACGCCTGTAATCCTAGAACTTTAGAAGGCCAAAGTGGGAGGATTGCTTGAGGCAAAGAATTGGAGACCAGCCTGGGCAACAGAGCAAGACCCAGTCTCTACAAAAAATTTAAAAACTAGCCAGGCACAGTGGCACATTCCTGTAGTCCCAGCTAATAGGAAGGCTGAGGCAGGAGAATCACCTGAGCCCAGGAGTTCAAGGCAGTAGTGAGCTAGGATCATGCCATTGCAGTCCAGCCTGGGCAACACAGCCAGACCCTGTCTCAAGAAAACATAAACCACTATCTCTATCAGACCTTCTCTGACCACCCTTTTAAATATTGAGACCCCAACCCCTGACCTAGCACATCATATCCCTTTCCTTGCTTTCTTTTTCACTCTAACACTTACTGTCTTCTAAAATACCATTTCATAGATCTGTTTATTTTGTTACTGTGTTCTCCCTCTAGAATACAGACTCTGCAATTAAGGATCATGGTCTGTTTTGTCTACTGCTATATCCCAGCACTTAAAACAGTGCCTGACACATAATATGTGTTGAGTCAGTATTGCATGAATGAATGATTGATCAGTACTTAATTCTGCAAGTTCTTGCAATGCTATACCCATGTTATTATACTCTCTGGTTCTTCTCCAGCCTTTAGCTTTTCCTTTTCACTTCTGTCCTGGCTCGTCATCTTCGTATCTCAACATTCAGCTTCCCCTTGACTTTCCAAAGACTTCTGAACTTCTTCAACTGTGTTTTTCAACATAACTCTTTTAAAAAACATTTTTGCATTTTAATACTTTCTAAATCACAGTGCATCTCCAACAAAATAAGAAATTTGACCACTACAAGCAGAAATTAGTTGTGATGTCATTAGGTTTCAGTAATATTACGTCAAATTTTATTTGATGTATCTTTTTTTCTTTTTGAGATGGGGTCTCACTCTGTTACCTAGACTGGAGTACAGTGGCCTGATCCTGGCTCACCACAACCTCTGCCTCCTGGGCTCAAATGATCCTCCCACCTCAGCCTCCCGAATAGCTGGGACCACAGACGCATGCCACCATGCTCGGCTAATATTTTTTTGGTAGAGACAGGGTTTCACCATGTTGCCCAGGCTGGTCTTGAACTCCTGAGCTCAAGTGATCTGCCCACCTTGGCTTCCCAAAGTGTTGGGATTACAGGCGTGAGCCACTGCGCCCAGCCTATTTTGATATATCTGTTTCACCACTGCTCAAATGTTCTTTTTACCACAGCTCCAGGTAGCATTTTTATTAAAAAATCATGTGTTATTTATGACTTCATATGTTGCAGAAGTTCTTTAGATAGGGCACATAGAAACAATATTTTTCCCTTTTTTTTTTTTTTTTAAAGGGTCTTGCTGTGTCACCCAGGCTGAAGTGCACTGGCATGATCACAGCTCCTGGGCTCAAGCAATCCTCCCACCTCAGCCTCCTGAGTACCATGCCACCACGTGCCTCCAAAGCACATGCCACCATGCCCAGCATTTTTTTTTTTTCTTTCTGTACAGACAAAGTCTCACTATGTTACTCAGGCCTATCTCAAACTCCTGGATTCAAACCGTCCTCTTGCCTCAGCCTCCCAAATTACTGGGATTATAGGCATGAATCACTACCCTTATTTCTTTTCAAAATAAAATGCTTAGTCTGATCTAGTTTGCATATAGTAATAAACCCTTTTTATATGTACAGCATAATGTAGTGACTTTTGACAAATGAACAGCTGTGTAATCACCATCACAATAAACATAAAAGAACCCAAAACAGTTTTTTCATGTTCCTTTGTAAGTGATTCCCCCACCTCATCACTAACCCCTGGCAGCCTATTTCTGTCACTGTCATTTATTAAATGGAATAATTCCATATCAAGTTGAATTTCAAGATTTTTGCGTGTCTTTTTTACTTAGCATAATGCTTTCGAGATTCATCTATCTTGTTTTGTTAGTTCATTGTACGTTATTACTGAGTAATATTCCATTATATGGATTCTCTACAATTTGCTCATCCATTCGCTACTGAGTGGACATTTGCATTGTGTCTGTTTCCTTGCTATTAAAAATAAAAGTGCTATGAACACAAATGGACAGATCTTTGTGTGGATTCATGTGTTCATATGTATTGAGTAAATACCTACAAGTGGGATTACTGACTCATATGGTAAGTGAATATTTATTTTTGTAAAAAGCTGCCAAAATGTTTTCCAATGTAGCTGTACCATATGGCACTCCCACCAGAAATACAAGATTTCTAGTTTCTCCATATCTTCACTAGCTTTTGGTATGATCCAGCATTTGGCATTTATTTTAATTTTAGCCATTCTAGTAGGTGCATAGTGATATCTCATTGTGGCTTTACCTGCATTTCCCTGATGACCGACGATATTAAGCATTTTCCATGTGTTCGTTTGCCATCTGTATTTTTTCTTTGTTGAAGTGTTTATTCACATCTTTTGCCCCTTAAAAACATGGTTGCTTGTCTTATTACATATTAAGAGTTATGTCTTTTAGATACAGATCTATTATCAGAAATGTGCTTTTCAAAACTTTCAAGTCTGGAGCTTGTTCTTTCCTAAAGTGCCTTTGGAAAAGCTGATATTTTTAATTTTGAATAAGTCAAAGTTATCAATTTTTATTCTTTTATGGCTTATACTGTATGTCTTATGGAAGAAACCTTCATCTAACCCAAGCTCACAAAGGCTTTCTCCTATGTTTTCTTTTAGATATTTAAGTTTTTAACTTTTACTTTTAGGTTTTGTATTTATTTTGACTTTGTATATGGTATTAATACAAGATAAGAGTTGAGGTCCAGTTTTTTTTTTTTGCATATGGATGTCAGATAGTTTCAATACCACTCATTGAGAAAACTATCCCTTCTGCATTGAATTACCTTGGCACCCTTGTCTAAAATTAATTGACCAAATAATATTGCTCTGCTTTGCATCTTGTTTTGTTCCATTGGTCTATTTGTTTATCCTGATACTACTGCCTGGTTGTCTTGATTACTGTGACTTTTATACTAAGTCATGAAATCAAGTCTTATGAGTTTCTCAGCTCTTCTTTTTCAAAATAGCTTTGCGTATTTTAGGTTCTTTGCTTTTTCATATTTCTACAAAACACTTTCTGAAATTTTGACTGGGATTGCTTATAATATATAGCTTAATTTGGAAAGAACTGACACCTTAGCAACATTAATCCTTCTAATTAATGAACATGATATAGCTCTCCATTTATAAAGGTCTTTTTAAATTTTTCTCCTCAATGTTTTATAGCTTTCAGAATATAAACCCAGTACATAGTTTGTTAGGTTCATGCATGGATATTTCATGGTTGATGTTATAAGAAATATTTAAATTTTTTTCAATTTCCAGTTATTCATTATTCATTTTACTTCATAGAGAAATAAAATTGATTTTTGTATATTAACCTTTTATGCTAAAACTGTGATGAACTCACTAGCTCTAATAGATTGCTGAGGTGGTGGGGGCAGTTATAGATTCTTTGGGATTTTCTACATAGATGATCATTTGGTTTGCAAATACAATGTTATTTTTTTCTTTCTAATCAGTATGGTTTTTATTTCTTCTTCATGTCTTATTGCAGTGACTAGGATCTCCAGTACACTATTGAATAGGAGTGGTAAAAATCGACAACCTTTCTTTTTCCCTGATTTTATGGGGAAAGCATTCAGCCTTTACCCCATTAAATTAGCTAAGATTTTCTTTGATGCTTTTTATCACATTAAGGAAGTTTCCTTTTATTCCTTTTTTGCTGAGTGTTTTATGGATGATGAATTTTATCAAATGGATTTCTGCATTCTTGAAGACAATGAGTTTTTTTTTCCCCAGTGATAAACTATGTTGATTTTTTTGCTTGTTGAACTAACCTTTCATTACTGGGATAAATGTGATTCAGTTATGATGTATTAACCTCTGCATGTGTGTATATGTATATGTGTATTTATATATATTTGTGTGTTTGAATTTTTAAAGAGACAGGGTCACTCTGTTGCCCAGGCTGGAGTGCAATGGCATGATCATAGCTCACTACAGCCTGGAACTCCTGGGCTCAAGCCATCTTCTCACCTCAGCCTCCCAAACAGCTGGAAGTATAAGCACACATCACCATGCATGCCTGGCTTTTTTTTTTTTTTAATGTTTTATTTTGTAGTGACATAGTCTTGCTTGTTGCCCAGGCTGGTCTTGATCTCCTGGCCTCAAGTGATCCTCCCACCTTGGCCTCCCAAAGTACTGGGATTATAGGCCTGAGCTAGTGCAGCCAGCGACATTTTGATGGATCTGATTTGCTAACATTTTGCTAGGTATTTTTGTATCTGTACTCATGAAAAGTATTGATCTGGAGTTTTTGTAATGTCTCATTTCTGGTTTTTATATCAGATAATGCTAAGCTCATAAAATGAGTTTGGACCTGCTGCTTCCTTTTCTATGTTCTGGAAGTTTCTGTAGAATTGGTGGCGATGGTGGTGGTGGTGGTGGCAGCGGTGGCTGTTGTTGTTGTTAAAATTCAGTAGAATTCACCAGGGAGGCTATCAGGGTATAAAGTGTTTTTTTGTAGGAAAGCTTTTAGCTATGAATAATATTAGATAACAGGCTATTTCTTAGATAGATATAAGGTTATCTATTAGACATAAGGTTATTTCTTCTTGAGAGAGTTTTGGTACTTTGTCTCTCAAGTTATGTGTCCCTCATCTAAGTTAACAAAAGTTTTGGCATAAAGTTGTTCATTATCTTATAATCTTTTAAATGTCTGCAGGATCTGTAGTGACACTCCTCTTTTAAATTCCTAAGATTGGCAATTTGTTTATTCTTCCTTTTCAGTTTCCCTCTAAACACTACTTTAGCTATATCCCACAACCTTTAATGTGTTTTGTTTTCATTTTCATCCAATTCAGAACATTTTCTAATTTCCTTTCTGATTTTCTCTTTGACTCATGGCTTATTTAGAAATGTGTTGATTAATTTCCAAATGTTTGAGAATGTCCTAGGTATCTTCCTGTTACTAAGTTTTAGTTTAATTTTATAATAGAGACATACTTTGTATGATTTCAGTTCCTTTAGGTTTTCTAAGGTTTGCTTATGACCCAGAATATGTACATATGCACTTGAAAATGTGTATTCTGCTCTTTGATGTAGTGCTCTATAAATATTAGGTCAAGTTGGTTGATAGGTTGGTGCAAAAGTAATCGCGGTTTTTGCCTTTGAAATAGTAATGGCAAAAACCATGATTACTTTGGCATCAACCTAATAGTATTATTCAGTTCTTCCATATACTTACTGATTTTCTACTTTTTACAATCAAGTACTAAGAAAGGAGGGTTAACGTCTTCAATTAATATTGTAGACTTGTCTGTTTATCCTTTGAGTTTTATTAGGTTTTGCTTAGTATATTTTGAAGTTCTGTTCTGTTACGTACACACATTTAGGAATGGCATGTCTTCTTGATTAATTGTTCCTTTAGCATTGCGTAATTTTCCTCTTTATCCCTGAAAATATGTCATGTTCTGAAGTGTACTTGGTCTGATATTAATAAATCTACTTCATCTTTCTTCAGTACTTACATTATACATATTTTTTCATCGTTTACTTTTATTTCTTTAAAGTATCTTTTTCATTGATAGCCTATAGTTAGGTCTTGCTTTTTGACCCAGTTTATAATCTCTGCCTTTTAATCCCACTCTTTAGACTATATCTAATGTAATTATTGATGTGGTTACATTTAAATCTGCAATCTTATCCTCATCATAACTCCTTAACATGCTAACTTGTATTTCTTGGTTTTAACTTATTTTTGTCATTTTAACTCTTTAATTTGTTCTTTACCACCCTTATTATTTTTAAAATATTCATTCATTGCAAACTAGCAAAAAACTCAGAAGACTCAGAAAAGCACAAAGAATGCAATTAGAATTAGCCATAGTCCTTTAACTTTGAGACTACACGTGACTGACATTTTAATACACACATGCATACACACACACACACACACACACAAAATATGTTCATAAAGTACATACTTCTTTGTAGCCTGTAGTAACACTTTCTCATAACTTTTTTTTTTAAGACTGCAGAGTATTTCTGTTATGAAAAAAATTTGAGGCCGGGCGTGGTGGCTCACAACTATAATCTCAGCACTTTGGGAGGCGAAGGCAAGTGTATTACTTGAAGCCAAGAGTTTGAAACCAGCCTGGCCAACATGGTGAAACCCCATCTCTACTAAAAATACAAAAATTAGCCAGGTGTGGTGGCACACACTTGTAATCCCAGCTATTCAGGAGGCTGAGGCAGGAGAATTGCTTAAACCCAGGAGGCGGAGGTTGCGGTGACCTGAGATCATACCACTGCACTCCAGCCTGGGCAACAAAGCGAGACTGTCTAAAAAAAAATAACAATAAAAATAAAATTTTGAGACTGTAACGCTGCTCCCACCCCCAAACTGGGAAGATGCCAAGAGACCAAAGAACAATTTGGACAAGTCCAGCTTGGTGAGCAGATGAGTTTATTAAGACTTACAGACGGGGCACTCCTGGGCAGCAGCAGAACAGCTCTAGAGATCCGCACTGCTTCCCATCTCTAAGGCTGCTTTTAAGCTAATTTTCTGGCTCTTTGCCTACTGTGTGTGTGATGGGACTGTTTTCCTTGGTATGTTCCCAGATACTCACCGGGAAGTTTGGATTCTCAGGGACACCTGCTCCTCTGCTGGGCACCCTGGACTTGGATCACTGCCTGGCCTTCAGGGTTCAAGCAATGAACATATACCCCTAAATAACCTTGTGGGAGACCTGTCACTCTACATTTCTTCATACTATGATGGCTGGTTCGTTTTCAATTGTATCCTATTTTTAGATATTTCTCTTTTCCTAAAGTTTTGCCATTATTATAAAATGTGCATTATTTTTCACACATCAGACTTACATCCTTCTCTTTTGGCCTCTGTCATTTTGGTTGTCAGCCTCATTGTTGGTAATGTGCCTGCTTTTCTCTGGCTGCTTTTGAGGTTTTTTACAGTTGTAGTATGACATGCCCACATGTCGTTTTGTTTTTCTCTTTCTTAGAATTTGTAGAACTACTTGAATCTGTGGCTGGATATTTTTCATCGATTTTTTTAATCCTATCCACTTTTCTTCAAATATTTCTTTGTGTCTTCTAGGATTTCAATTAGATGTATGCCAGACTTTTTTTTTAACCATACATTATATGTCTTCTGTATCCTTTTCTATATTTCTCATTTCCTTTTCTGTCTGCTTCAATATGAATATTTTCTACTGACCTATCTTGTATTTATTGAACTTCCCTTTTAAAATTCTATTAAGCTTATCTACTGAAATCTTTTTTTTATTTTTTAATTATACCATCACCATTTGATTCTTTTTTGGAAAAAAAAAGTTCCAGTTCCAGTCCCTTCCTTATTACCTCAATATTTGGGTTGCTTGGGGATGTTTCTGTTGTCTGTTTTTTTGTTTTTTGTTTTTATCTCTCTCTCTCTTAGTTTTCAGTGCCTCCTGCTTTGCCTGTGAGTTTTTTATTGAATGTCAGACATCGTATATGCAAAATATATAGACACTCTGAGCTGGGTGCGCTGGCTCACCCCTGTAATCTCACCGCTTTGGGAGGCCAAGGTAGGAGGGATGATCGCTTCAACCCAGGAGTTGAAGACCACCCTGGGCAACAAAGCAAGACCCCGTCTCTACAAAAATAAAAATTAACTGGGCATGGTGGCGTATGCCTGTAGTAGTCCCAGCCACTCAGAAGGCTGAGGCAGGAGGATCCCTTAAGCCCAGGAATTTGAGGCTGCAGTGAGTTAACGATTGTGCCACTGCACTCCAGCCTGGGTGGCAGATCGAGACTCTGTCTTAAAGAAGCTCTGGAGGTGATTTCTTCTAGAGAGGGTATAATTTTCTGGCAGGCAGCTGGGGTACAGTTGGATCAAGGTTGATCTATTTCTGCTTTGCCTTTATTCCTAGAAAACATCCCTAGGGTCTCAGCTGAGAGCCTATGGTGTTCACCAGACCCCTTCAGCCTTGGTGAGCTCTGAAATCTAACCCCTAACCCAACAAGATTGATGGAATTTTTGCTCACCTTTTTAGCCTTCCATCTGCTGCTCTCACCCCCCACCCCACCACATGTGTAGCTTTGGAGTTGACATATGCTTCAAGGGGAAATTGCATGCAGAATTATAGACTTATTTCTCTGCAGTTTCCTCTCGTCAGGGAATCTTGGTTCCTCAACTGCCTTGGCAGCCCCAAACTCCAACCTCTGCTTCCCCAGCCCAGTGATACTGCCACAATTCCCAGATGGTTTGGCCTCACTTCCTCTCACAGTTAATTGGCAAATTTCATAAGAAAAAAGAGAACCTGACTTTTCTCTAGTATCTTATTTTCTCAAGTCCTGGCTACACTGGCTGTTTTCTGATGCTTCAAATAATTTGTACCCCTACCCCAAGATGTCTATATCCAAATCTCAGAACCTGTGAATATATTACATCACATAGCAAAAGAGAAATAAGGGTGCAGATGGCATGAAGGTTGCTAATCAAAGGAAATTAAGATGGAGAGGTTTTCCTAGATTATCCACGTGGGTCCAGTCTAATCACCTGAGCTCTTAAAAGCAGAAGAATGGGTAAGAGAGATGCAACATGAAAATGACTTGACGTTCTAGCTCTGAAGACAGAGTAAAGGAGCCACAAGCCAAGGAATGTGGTGGCCTCCTAAATGGCCCCAGCTTACAGATCATTCGAAAATGGATGGCCTGAAGAAACAGAAACTTAGTTCTCCCAACAATCTGAATGAACAGGAAACAGATTCTTCCCTATAGCCTCCAGAAAAAGCATAGCCTGACAACACTGACTTTAGTCTAATGAGACTTACACAGCACTTCTGGCCTATAAAACTGTAAGATAATAAATGTGTGGTATTTATGCTACTAAGTTTGTAGTAATTTGTTATGGCATCATAGAAAACTATTACACAACTGCATTTGTGTTTGTTTTCCAGTTTCTGTAGTTGTTTGCAGTTTGAAAATCAGTCTCTCATACCTAGAGGTGTCAGTCAGGGCACAGCCACAGAATCAACACCACTGTGTACTATGGGAGGAGGACTACAGGAATCAGACCTTATACAGTTGTCAGAAGAACTGGGAGAGTGAAAGCATAGGAAGGAAGTTGGAGGATCAGAGGGAAAACAATGACCAACCCATCAATGTGAGAAACAAAGAACAACCAGGTGCCAAAAGTGGCTGCAAAGTGATGGCTCGTGAGAAGGTGTGTAGGAAGCCATGCTTCTGTATAACTGCCACCTTGGCAGGCCCACCACTGAGTGTCTGGCATAAGCTGGGAGCCACTGTTGGTCAACAGGCTCTTCAGTCAGAACTGAATGTAGAGTAGAAGAAAGTGAAGACAAGGTAGAACCTGTCAGCACTTCGGTGCCTTCTCTGTACCTGCAAGACTTTCAAAGATCAATAGCTGCTTCATTTCCACCCTCCACATCTACATACATTTCCCTTTTGGCCAACTCTAACTCACAACCCTGTAGGGAAGGGGACTATGGGAAAGTAGTTTAAGTTTCACCAAGTTGGCACACTATCAATGACTGCAGTCTGTCTACCCTTTATCTACTTGGTACCCATACATACATCTTTTAACAATGTTTAACCTTCAAATAAAGTCAACAGCAAAATGCTTCCACCTAACATGATGCATGCTAACCCTGTCCTCCAAAAAGGATATAAACACCTTTATGGTCTTCTTCTCAGTAACCCATAACCCCATCTAATCTTAAGCATCATACAAATCTCACTTGAGGGGCATTACAGAGTACCTGACCGCACTCTTCAAAACTGTCAAGGAAAGCCTGAGAAACTATCATAGCCAAGAGGAGCCTAAGAAGACATGATATAAATGTAATGTGGCATCCTGGATGCAATTCTGGAGCAGAAACGAGACAATGGATGAAAACTAAGGAAATCTGAATCAAGTATGGGCTTTAAGTAATAGCATACCAATATCTGTTCATTAATCGTGACAAAGGTATCATAATGTAAAATACTAATAATAGAGGAAAGTAGGTGTTGAGTATATGGGAACTCTGTACTGTCTTCACAATTTGGTAAATGTAAAACTGTTCTAATATAAAACGTTGGGGTTTTTTTTTGTTTTTGGTTTTGTTTTTTGTTTTTTGAGATGGAGTCTCTCGCTCTGTCACCCAGGCTGGAGTGCAATGGCACGATCTCAGCTTACTGCAGCCTCCGTCTCCCTGGTTCAAGTGATCATCTTGCCTCATCCTCCCAAGTAGCTGGGACTACAGGTGCATGCCACCACACCTGGCTAATTTTTGTATTTTTAGTAGCGATGGGGTTTCACCATGTTGGCCAGGATGGTCTCAATCTCCTGACCTCATGACCCACCCGCCTTGGCCTCCCAAAGTGCTGGGATTACAGGCATGAGCCACCGCACCTGACCAAAAGTATGTATTTTTTTAAATAAAAGGCTATTAAGTCCTTTATGACACATCCATTTTGGGGTGATGTTTGTTCCTCTTTTCTCTGAGTCACACTCTCCCTTTAATATCCTGTAACCTAAATACTGAGCTATATGGCTAGCCACTATAAACACATCTTCTATATAGATAGTGAGGGAATGGAAGTGGGGGAGTAAAGAAAATTAATACCAAAAAAATGCTGTATTCACATTAAGAAAGAAATGCTTACAACCACTACTGTCATCATTTCTGTAACTGGTCCAATGGTCCCTGCTAGTATTTATAACTTCTGTCTTCTGTTAGCCAGTCCATATCGCCTTTACCCTTAGTAAACAACTCAGCCGATGTGCTTCCTTGCCTCATGGGGTGATCCTGCCTATTTCTGTTTCAGTTATCTTTTGCTGTGTAACAAACTACCCCAAAACTTAGTTGCTTTAAGACAACATGATTTTTTTATTTCTCATGATTCTGAAGTCAGGCATTTAGATGGTATTTAGCTCTTGTCCAGAGCTGCTAAAGGAGAGAAGTACACTCAGTTTGGATCCACAGGCCCAGTCTCGGTTTCTGGTCAAAACTACACCAACAATACATTTGGCCTCTTCGCCACAAGGTTTGTTTCCTCAGTGGATCTGGCACTAAGAAATTAAATCTATTCATAACTCTTGCCTGATGAGTAACTTGGATCCTAAATTCTCCCTGCCCTTAATAGCTGTGTGGTGTTTGAGAAATTGCTTTAACTTTGGCGTCTTGGATTCCTCATCTATTAAGTGGGAGCATTGAACTTCTGCTAGATGACTTTAAGACATATTTTTTTACTCCTGAAATCTGTTATTTAAGAGGGGCATTTATGGAGCGTGGATTATGGAAAAACCATCATAGGTGGGAGTCAAAACTTTAAGAATTTATTTCAGCCTAAAATGCCTATTTTTGAAGGCAACCTAATCAAAGCTTTTTAAAAATAGTTTTTAATTATAGGTTTGAAACTTTGTGTTATTTGTAATACCTTTTTAGAAGCCTGAAAATAACATTTCTCTCTGTACCAACTTTGTGCTTTTCCATTTGGTAAACACTGATTTTATTTCTCTCTGTCCCTGTAAGAGTAAACCAAGCCAATTCAGCACTTCCTGTTTACTTCCTTGTCATATGTATCATAGATGGTGACAGACCTCCTCTCAAAACAAGCTTCCTTAGTTTAATTCTGCATTTTCTGCTTAGGCAACCACACTATCAATATACTTGAACAGTTAAACAATTTGGCTACTGAAGCGCTGTCTCTGAATTCCTTCTTCAACTTGTCAGTGGAAAGGAAGGTTCCTTGGTGGAATGGTAGGAATAGTTTTAAGTGGGGTATCATACAGTGCCTTATGATTGAGAGTATCAAAGCATTTTCAGCTCTTAATCTTGGTATGTATGACATGGGTGAACACAAAGCTAGTAAACAACCTTATTTCCTTAGGAGATTCTCAGTGCTCTATCTGTTTTTTAAGTAAGAAGATTGAGTTTCATGTATATTGAGTGACTAAAGTATAAGCTTAGAAATATTTTATGTTTCCATCATAGTTTATTCTGTTCAGCATAAATCATCACAGCCAACCATAACTTAACCATTTACTAGAGCTTTCTCAGAGTCAGTTGTATTACAAGCATGTCAGACACACCTTCCTACAAGTCCCTCAAGGTCAATAGTTTAGAAATTCTGCGTTTTCCTTCCCTTCCCCACTCAACACTTATGGAAATATATGCTAATTGGAACAGAAGCTGCCTACCAAACTAACAGGGTTAGACCACTCTTAACACAAGATTAATGAGAAAGAAGTTTAAGGAAAAAATAACATTTCTCAAGCAGTAAGAAAGTACATGCCAAGTAAAAGCCAACAGTCTGCATCAGTCGGATACCAAACTCTGCTTTCCCTTGACTTTACTTAAAGGAGTTAAAGACAGGGAATCCTGTATGTCCAGCCTTGCCCCAGTCACTGTTGCCAGCCCTTCTGCTCAGTGTGGCTGGCTTCTTACCTTCCTTCCAGCCTCAGCTTAGCAGCCACCATTGTGGAAAACAAGACCACAGACTCAAGGGTTAGAACGAGACTCTACACATTGTTTACTAAGGTGACATGCCAGAAGGAATGATGAGGCGCAAACATACTGCATGTGGCCAGCTGCATTCATGACTGCCCTTTGTAGGCGTGTGATTTATATTCATAAAGGGGGATTCGGAGACAGTGAATGTTTAAAGTCACTGATATTGGCAAGAAATTAAGTTCGTGAATCACTCTATGCTGTTGATGAATGACTGAACTGTGAGTACATCAAGAGCTGTCAATTAGGAGTGATGCTACCGTTCTTTTGGAATAGGTTTAGACAACAGTATTTGCTTAGAAGGAGAAAAGCCTAAAGATCTTATCAATTTGCAGAAACTGTAATTGGCATACTACATGACATACTTACATTATTTGGCAAAGGCAAGGGGTGCCAATTTCTCTTAGAATTCCAACCTTTTCAGGATCCAAAGGCAGCCTTCACCTGTGGCACATGCTTAGCTCTTTATAAGCACCCTCAATTTTTCCAAATAAATTTTACACATTTTAAAAGTGATGATCTTTCACATCTAGTACCCAGATCTTAGTTTCTAAATATCATTCCCCACTGGTATTCAGGGTTCCTTGGAGAAATGCCTGATTCCAGAACCAGGGCAGGGAAAGATGTCTGGAAAAATGAGCCTTGAATATTTTATTGCATAAGAAAATAAGGAATTGGTCACAGAACCATGGGGACATGTCAAAAATGGAGCTGGAAGAGGCTCTTACTGGCCAAATCTGGGACAATTTGAGCATCAAAATAAATAATGATAGTACTAGTTTGTCACCCATAGAATAAAATAGATATTCATGAGTCCATGCAGTATAAATAAGTAAACAGACGAGAAAGTGAAAGGTCTTCTTTGCAGAAGAATGCCAACTAATAAATATAGAAAAAATCGTAGCATTAAAAGATCATCAATGGTAGAGGAAGACTGATAAGAAGTGATTTATGTAGTCTCAAATTGTCTCCCCACAAATTACTGATTAATTGAAAAGGAAAAAATAGTAAAAAAGAAACCTGATGTTCTTTATTTATTTAAGTATTATTAATTAAAATGTTTTTATTGTTTGTGTTCAAAAATAGATAAGTACTCTTGCTTAAATTTTGTGTTTCTGCAGGCTATGCCACTAAATAAGAAATGCAAACAGGGAGAAATTCATTTGTAATAGTTGAAAGAATATCTCCAATGATGGCAAATCCTTTGATAAAATATATTTTGGTTAAATGCCTAAGACAGCTCCTTTTGTTCAGCCTCAATCTGGAAATTGTTCTTCTCTCCAAAAGCCAGAACAGGCTGACACCGTAGCATATCAGAGGCATATGGGAGCTCTCTGCTCCAAGCACTGCGGTTTAAGGGAGATGGGGAGCTACAGCATCATGTGGGCAAAAGGTGGCCATTCCAGGATGGCACCGGAACTCAATCTGTCCCTTTCCCAGTGAGGACCCTGGCCACCTTTATTTCCCCCTTTTTTTGTCTATATAAAACCAGAAACACGGTTTTCAGTTCCTGTGATGGTTAGGTATCTGAAGCAGGCAGGACACCAGTGTCCAGACAGGGCCGACTGGGTAAACAGGACTCATAGATAATGCTGGCTCAGCTGGGCGCCCAACCACCTGGTTATGTGATGAACTGCACTAGCATTCCAGGGAGACCGGACAGGCACCTCGAAGACTACATTCAGACGCTAAAATGCACACCCACAAAACAGCCATCTCAGACTTCTAATCTTACTTTATGACCAAACTGTAATTACATTACACCAATTACTTGAATATTACATTTTTATTACTGTTATGTCATTATGTCTACTAGGAAAAAAATATGCCTACTTTAACCAATAAAATTCTTAATGACTCATTTAAGCTGTGTATACATGAAACCCCTGACTTAGACATTTTGGTCAAAATAATTTTTAGGGCCTGGGAGAAAAAGAGGGTTAATCTCCATCTATATGATTACCCCCAAAGCAAGAAAACTTCCATTCGTAGATGTACGGCTAGAAGTTACAAAGTTCTAGCCAAGGCTAATCAGAAAGTTATGATGACTATATATAAGAGCTGTATTTATACAGCCATCAATTCTTTATCTTCTGTTGATCAGTTAATAAAAAAGGAGAGCTGGGAACTCAGGAAACATCCATGTAGCCGTCCTCCAAATGCATAGAGGCACGCTTACATTCTTCCAGAATGTCAAGTAGGCCCAGCTGTATAAAGACTCTTTAAAGGCCATCTAAGTCAGTTTTTTGGGAGCCAGTGATTTAATTGGGACTCACTAGGGACAGTCCCCCAAATAAAGTTACTAATGTGTAGAACTTCTGTTTTAAAATCATTATAATTACATTTTACTTCATTTACCTCTTTTAAGGTAGCATCTCATTTTCTGTAGGCCAGTGACCTGCAGAGCTTATCTGAGAAATTCCAGGCAATCAGACTCGGTGCATTTTCTCAGCAGAGGGGCCTGTGACCTTAACCACCTCTCAGCTCGCCCCAAATCTATTTATCCCTTTCCCAAGCCATGCAGACTCAGACAAGCATAGGACGCTACCTGTCTCCAAAATAATTCTCTACTTTGGGAGCCAGAATTCAGACACTTGAATTTTGAGAATTTACCATACGCATTTAACTGAGTCAAAATATCCAAATTTAATCACTATTGAAAACTTTTTTCACATACATTTTACATATGCCTTTTCCTCCCAATTTTTATGCATTACACACTTTCCTACAAGAAGATGAAGTAGGTAACAGGTTTTTCTTCCCCTAGGCTTGGTATTTGCTTTATTTAAAAAAAAAAAAATCCTTTTGACAATATATGTACTCTGTATTACTTTGTAAAATCTAATGCCTAATTCTAAAGTTACGTGCATCTGCTGGACATATACACTGTTAAACATTCATGACTGCCTACAAATGTGAAAAGTATTACCAGGTCTATTTTTAACATTACTTTGGCAAGACTGTTGCTGTGGAGAAAAAAATCCTATAGCATCTTAATGAGAAAACTGAATGATTCTTTGAAATGTGGTTGTGATTCCCTAACTTATTAAGTGATGATGTCACTGGTGCCGAGAAGCAAGGAACAGTGGACTCACTCATTTGCCAGCACGCTCTGGAGATACACCAGAAGGGAAATTAAACTCATCTTGAGTGCGGTTTGTGCTGAGCGGCACCCTCCCCCACAGCTCGGAAGGTCACACATGTCCCTGCTCAGGACACGTCTCACACACACACTTGGTCTGTCATCTCTGTGAACCTACATCATGGAAGGGTACACTGATTGCATGTGTTTTTACGGAACTTGATCTGCTTGCTGGCCTTTTTTCTGTTTATTACCCACATTTGTCTTACAGAAAAGAACCACCTTGTTTCACCTGTTGGAGAAAGAAGGGGTGTCCTCCAGCTCACCTGAGTTCCCTCAGTCACTTAATTAGCAAGTGGCAGGAAGTTCAAAGAAGTCTGTCAGGACAGGAGCACAGGTCTAGTGAAGGAGGTCATTCCTCATGCCTTCTTACTCCCCAACTGTCTTCAGACTTCCTGGTCAGTCGATTTGAATCCCACTTGTCCTGTCCTAAGTGGGCACAGGCCCTATAAGAGCAAGGTGTGAGGCTGTTTGGTCCTAGGCAGCAGCAGACAGGAACCAGCCGAGTTGTACAGACTGTGCCCTACACAAAGAAACCAGGCCAGGAAGGCACTGGAGGGGGGCCTAACTTTTATTTTGGCCTTCACTTGCCAAGCCTTGCGTCCTGGCACAGGAGTTGTGTCAGCCAGGAGCAAGATCCACTCAGAGGGAGCGTTGTTTTATCATTCCCTACCTAGAGAAGGCACTTTTTCAAATTCTTCTGCCCTCTAAGGATCCATCTGGCTTGTTTGTACAGAGTCACTGCGTGTGCTTGCAGAAGCCCTGGGGCTGGCCCTGGAGGAATCAGGATTTGTCATACTGAAGGAGCAGATTCTGCAGCTTAAATGCTGGCTGGGTCAGCAGTGAATGAATATAAATGCGGTCATTGCTTCTATGGAAAAAGTGCTACAGAATAAGGTCTTTCATCCTAGATAGCAAGTCTGGAACCTTTCAGAGTTCCAAAATCAGCCACAGCTGATTGAAAATTGAGGAACCATTTTCAGCCAGAAGCCTGCAGAACCCGTATTTAAAGAGAGAGCTATGTGTTCCATCCAAAGTAGGGGCCGGTTTAGTTCTGCACTGGGGAAAATGCAGCCTGAGGGTGGCCTAGCTGGTCTTAAATCTGCATAAAATCATGGAATCACTGAAGTTTAGAGCAGAAAGAAGCCTTGGGCCCTCTAAGATCCATTCACAACTTTCCGAGATGAGCACAGGAACATGAAGTGCTGGTCCCCATCACCCGCAAAGGTGGTATCTTCTCAGCCACGGGAGCCTGCCGCTCCCTCCGCGCCCATTCTTCTCCCATCCTGATGGCTCTAGATATTTTGTGGTGAGGATTCTGATTTCTGGGCATGGACCCACTGGGTGCTTCACTTCCTTCCACAAGTTCTCTGTGAAATATCTACCTGCCACTAATCACTCAGTGATGTCTACCATTTGCACAGAACGACCAGTGGCTCAAATGCTCTTCACTGGTCATCCATGATTGCCACAGACTTCCAGAGGAACTCAGGGCCATCAACCTGCAGTCTTAGTCCAGTCCCTGCCCCAGTCCACTGGAATGATGCAAGGACCCATCCTGTCAATCCCCTCCACCCCTGCCAGGACACTCCTGTTTCCTACCCTTTTATCCTCCGGCTATGATGTAGTTTCAGCTTGTTGGGGGAGGTCCCCAGGAGCCAGCCTCCTCACCACTGCCTCTGCAGAGACTCCTGCCATGCCCCGCTCAGCAGTGCAGACTTGTGCATGGACATCTCACACCAGAGCCCTGTTTATCACACACTCAGGACAGCAATTTGGACTAGAGCTCATCTTCAATGGAGATAGCCCTTCACTTCCCTTTATCTACCCTAACTCCAGAAGCATACATTTTTGGACTACTTCCTCCCACCCAACAGCCTCCACTGAAGTCCCAGCATGTCTCAGAGCTGAGGCTATGCTGGAGATGACACATGACATTTCAGTCCATTCTTGGAAGTTTCTTTGTCTTTGCAAGAAGGATGTTAATTTCGCAGGTTCATTTGGTAAACCTGTAAGTCAAGAAGTAGGACTTTGGCTTCAAATTATTACATTTATAATGCTGCATATTATTTTAGCAGGTTCCACAGAAATAATTCACTCATTGTTACAATTGTGTTTTTATGAACTTCAAAGAAACATGGACTTTCCTTTCAGAAACCGCCTCACACACACTCATATTACATTGTTCTGAACCCCAAGTCTACCTAAGACATGATCAAGACATCGTTTGATGTGCCATCCCATCCTCCTGCCGGAGAGTGTGACCCAAGGAAGAGATCCTTAGGGCTGGTGACCATATTGCCCCTCTCTGTGATGGATTGCATGTGCCACTGCCATTACCTATACTGACTTTGCCCTTAATGATTAGTTCTGATTGGTTAATTCTTGGCAAAATACTCTACAAGGTCCATATCAGTTAGCTACTGCCAGCTAACAAACATCCTAGAACTCAGTAGCTTAAACCAATATGCATTTATTATTGTGGATAAGTCCAGAGATCTGGTCTCAGCTGACTTACTGATGCATCTGCATCTGCATTCTTTGTGTTGGTAGGCAGCTCTGCTGATCCTGGCTGGACACTATCATCTGTTTAGGGGTCAGGTGACTGTGTATGGTATAGGATGGCTATGGCTAAGACAACTGGGCTCTTCTCCATGTAGTCTTACCCTCTGGCCCTGGGTGGTTCATATAGAGGCAGCAGGACTCCATGAGAGGGAAACACACCAGGTCTCTTGAGCCCTAGGCTCAGAACTGGTACAATGTCAGTGTCTCTCCTGCCACGTTCAAGGCCAAAATAAACCACAAGCCCTGCCTAGATTCATGGGGTGGGAAAGTAGGCTCTACGTCTTTCTGAGAGGAACTGCAAAGTGGCACTGCAAAGGCCATGGCAGTAGGGAAGGGTGGTGAAGTGTGGATATTTTTGCAATCAATCTACCAACTCTCTATTAATAACTTTTATTGGCCAGGTACAGTGGCTCACACCTATAATCTCAGCACTCTGGGAGGCCGAGCTGGGAGGATCACTTGAGGCCAGAAGTTCAAGACCAGCCTGGGCAACATAGCGAGACCCTGTCTCTATTAAAAAAAAAAAAAAAAAATCTAAAAATTAGCTGGCTGCAGTGGTGTGCACCTCTGGTCCCAGCTACTTGGCAGGCTGAGGCGGGAGGATCAATTGAGCTCAGGAGTTGGAGGTTCCACTTAGCCATGATCACAGCACGGCACTCCAGCCTGGGTGACAGAGCACTACCCTGTCTCTATTAAAAAGAAAAAAAGCTTTTACTTTTCTCATTCTAGATGTAAGTAGTTAAATGTCTTTATAATTATAAAGCACTTTCTCATGTGATCTTACATAATATATCCAACTCATGCACTTCGTAGACGAGGAAACTAGAGACTCTTAAGAGGTTAAGCTGCTTGCCAAGAACTAGTAAGTGGCAGTATCAGGACTAGAATCCTGATAGAATCCTAGGACTAGAAGACTAGAATCCAGGTCTCCTGGTACAAAGTTCAGAATCATTTCCAAAATTTACACTCGATCCCCTTTGGGCTAATGGTGTTCCCTTAAAATAGCTTCCTCCAGAGGAAAGAGTAATTTGTGGCCATAGGATGGGAGCAGAGGTGGGGCTATACAATCCATATGGAGCCTGACCCCATCTTCTTGGTCTCCTTGCTCCCTAGCATGGTGTTCTAATCCTCCAAGCCAAATAATCCCAGGAAGATGTTGTACCCTACACACCCTCAGACACTTCATTCCAGGCTATGGTTTTGTGAGATTTCATGCTACTTTATTATCTTATTTCTTGTTAACTCTGGCTCTCCCTACCAGCCTACCTTAGAACTTTCGTCTCTTTCCACTGTCACCCTTTGTCTCTAGCTACATATCCCAACCTCAGACCTACTGCCTGAACTTTCCATCTGCTTTCTCCCTTCTCCTGATGTCTTCTTGAGATCTCGCGATTGTTGCCTTTTTTCCCCAGGACTCCAGCTTTCAACCAGTTTTTACAGGACCAGCTGGTGACCTCACTCGCTCCTTGACTGCTGCAGCTCATTTAAATGCAACCAACGGCCTTGGAATTTTAATAAGAAACTTGGAGCTCCTAGTTCTGTTGCGACTTGGTGGCAGCTCAGTACCTGCTAAAGTGTTGCTTCCCCGCTGGCCTCACAGAGGGGCTGTAAAAGGTTCGAGTTCTGAAAGCTTGAGTGGAAGCTGTTGCATGCAGGCTCCTGGGCCCAGAGAGGACTGCTTTGCTTTTCTGAGCCAGCCTCCTTTTTATTTCCTCCTGGCACGTGTCTGCTCTACTGAGGTCTCCACTAAGGGCTCTATGCTCAAGACAAGCAGCGACACAAGGGAGGCCAGGTCTGGTGCGAAGAGAAGAGGTGATGAGTCACTCAGATGTTGCCCTGGACACAGTCCTGCACCTCAGGCAGACACTACCCCACTGCCCTACAGGGTGGGCCCCACAGCGCTCTACTCTGAAGTGATGGGGCAGCCATGGACAGACTAAGGCAAACTTAGACACTTTGCACTTCTTTTGCCAAAAGCAGATTTTAGGTAACAGAACTTCATCTTTCATTTGGAAACCCCTTTTCTTCTTCTAACAGCTATGTGTGTCCCCCTTACAAAAAAGGAAAATGAATCTTCAAAATTCACTAAGTGATGACACTTGGCAAGTCCGAAAGGGAGAATTCTTAGCTCCTGCTCACTGCTCTCAGATTTCCTGATAGTTAAGTAATGATGAAGACAAGGCAGGGAGTGAGAACTGCGTGTTCAGTTGGGGTGTCCTTGGGGATTATAAAAAACAAACAAACAGAAAAGCTTGACACTCAATAAATAAACCATTTATAGAAGCTAAGATAAGGATTTCCCGTGAGCTTCGGAGCCCCTTCTGTTTGCTGCTGTTCTCCAATTAGCCGAGAATGCCGGCAGATTGTGCGAACGCAGCACTAAGCCCCGTGCCAAACACCTTCTCAGGTTTTTTCCCCTCTGCATTTTGCTAATCCCTGGATGAAACATAATCGCAGAGAAATGTTCAAGGTTGGACACAACAGGGAGGAACTCAGTGTTGGCTCCCACCCAGTGGAAATAACATGCCACTGGACTCAGCAAGGCAGGAATAAGGATGTTAAACAAATACACTTCTCTCCAGCCTCCCTAGCAACGGCTTGTTGCTTTCTGCAGAAGCCCTGAGTTTCCTCAAGCTGTTCATTCCGCTCCAAGGTTTCATCACCTGAGATATGTTTTATAAGAGAGAAACAGGGAAGTCAACGAGCAAAAATTCCAATCAGGAAAAGAATGGAAAGAGAATTAAGTCATTTATTCCCCTCTAGGGAAAAATAAAAGTAGCAAAAGTATTTATATAGAATAAGTATATAATTATGTGTAATAATTAAACTCCAGCAACTTGCAGTCATCATTCTTTGTCACTTTCTTTCAAACCAGAGGAAAACATTTCTCCCTATTGTGCTTTCGAGTTAAGATTTCTGAATTAGAAGTTCCAGGTTCCAACTGACTCCTGTCATCTGTGTTCTGAGGATGGAATGGGAAAAGAAATCAGAGAATGGGACAGAACTTTCTGTAATAAAAAGAAAAAGGGGGGAAAAAAATCCTGTCTAAAAGTACTTAAAATATAACACCTATGTCAAATATACACACATATATATTTATATCTCATTTAATCTTTACAACAGTCCTGAGATTGATGTTATTATTCCTGTTTACAGATGAAAGGTTGAGGTGAAGAGGGGTTTAAGGCCACACAGATTGAACCGTGGAGAACTGGAGATGCCTATGCAGTCCTCCTGAACAGAACACGGGGCTCAGAACGGTTTAGGAGAGGTACCACTGGAGATTAAAAACAATCACAAGAGCAAATACTTGTGCATGCTAAAAAGCAAGTAAATAATAGAACACGGCCAAAGTTCTAGACCTCTTCCTGAGGAGTCAGAAAGTGCTCAGTGGTGATTTTGGCATCTCTGTCCAGTTATAGTCCAGAAAGCTGAAGCTTTGTAATGTAGGTTTTCCTGCAGGCATGCCATAAATTTGTGCTGAAACCCAGTCTGAAACAGGTCTCCCCATTCCTGTTGATCTCACTTTCATGAACCCAAATGTGATGGAACCAGGAGGGGCATTAGCATTTTTACTGGCCCTGAAATGGAGAAGATAAAATGGCAGCCTCTCTGATTGCACTTCCTAGAGTGAATCCATGTGGCTTTTGGTTAACTTGCTTGGGGCTTCTTCCTTTTTTTTTTTTTTTTTTTTGAGACACAGTCTCACTCTGTCAGCCAGGCTGGAGTGCAGTAGTGCAACCTCAGCTCACTGCAACCTCTGCCTCCTGGGTTCAAGCAATTCTCCTGCCTCAGCCTCCCAAGTAGCTGGGACTACAGGCGCCTGCCAGCACGCCCGGCTAATCTTTGTATTTTTAGTATAGAGGGGTTTCACCATGTTGACCAGGCTAGTCTCGAACTCCTGACCTCAAATGATCCACCCACCTTGGCCTGGCCCTGAGGCCATGAAGCCAAATATGGCCACTAGCCGAGCACTGGCTTCTATGGCTCTTAAAAGTGTCTGCAAGCATGATAGTCACTCCATTGTCCTGTGGATCATCCAAAACTCTCTCTGCAACAGTCTTTCCTCTTTTATTCATTGAGCCCTCTATGTTCCAAGCACTGTACCACACAGCAACAACACAGGGAGAATGGAGGTTTCCTTAACCAAGTAAAGTGAAGCCCTACTCCACCTAGGTTCACATTAAATGTGTAATTCTCTCACCCTTACAACTTAACAGGGTTTGCTAAACTTCCTTGGACTTGGAGATGATACACAGGAGTGAGAACTACATAGGCTTTGAGTTCTGGTTCTGGTCAGCTGTCTACTCTTGGGCATGTCACTTGACCTCTTTGAGCTTCAATTTCCTCATCTATAAAATGGAGGTGATAATTCCTATCTTGCAGGATTTGGGGTAGTGCTGGTTATGCAACTGGCACAGAACATGTGGTCAGTGAGGGGGACCCATTATTTTGCTACATTCAGTTTTCATCAGCATAAATTTCTAACTCCACTGTTTATTCTGAAGATTTACTCTTTTTTTCCCTTCCACAGTAAGTAATCACTAAAAGCCAGATATTCCATCCACTCTCTGGTTTGGGGGTGTTTTTTGTTCTTCATTTGATAATTTCCTCCAAAAAAGTATCTGCCTGCCTCCTGGGTAAGAATATTCCTGGCCAACTTCTTTGAAAGCCTTTGGCAGAGGCGAACACATTTCTAATAAAATGCCACTAGAAAAGAGAGTAGAGGGAGAGACAATCACACCCCTTCTGTCTAGAAAGTCTTTTACAAGCACAAAGAGCTTTCTCATCCACTGCCTCCCTTCATCTCCCAACAATACTGAGAAGTAATCAGGGCTGAAACTGTCAGTCCATTTTACAAATGAGGAAATTGAGGTTCACACAGATTGTGTGTCTTGCCTGGGGGCACACAGACAAAATGCAATGAAGCCAGCTCTCTAAAGCAAGTCTCTGACTTTCCATCGATGCTCCTTCTACCACAGGGAACCGCTTCTGCGATAAGTCCTTTTTCTTGCTGCAAATTAAAAGTAGGGAGGATTTTTTAATATGGCTTAAGTGCAAGGGGGTGAAGTCGCTGGGAGACCCAGGCCTGCCTTGCTTCCTGCATCTGTGAAGTTCTCCTTACAGTTTCCTTTTCCAGGAACCAAGGGCATTAGGGCTTCTGTGTCTCTACTCAGGAACTGAATTTATCCAAATCTAGAATTATTCGAAGCCCAGAATCTTATCCACCAGCCCAGCCTCCCTCAAGTTTCCACTTGTGACTACATGTGAAACTCTGCATGAGTAATTATCCTGCCTGAGCCTGAGGCTCCTCATCTGTTAATTGGGGATAATAATGCTACCTCTCACTGTTGGGATAATGTATGAGAAAGCAGCTTCCATCTTATGGGCATCTTATGAAGGTGTATTACATGTCAGGAATTATTCCAGGTACTGGGGATAAATGGGGTACAAGACAGAAGGGGACCTTCCTCATAATTATGGAGCTTACCTGCTAAAGGGGGAGGTAGATAAGAAACAAACAAACAATGAATAAGGTAAGTTCCCAGTAGTAACCACTGCTATGGGGATATATAATGTAATATATAAATGAATGAATATTCATTTAGATGAATATTTAAAAATTATTCAAACAAACTGAAATAAATAATCTTAACTTGATATCAAATTGGTGATACAGCCACACAGAGTAAAGAATTACTTCAGGTCACTTTAAAATACAGTATTTTGATTATACATCGCTGGTAAGATATATTATCAGGACAAAAAGAACTGTACAGAGATCTCATACTGCATTCAGGTGTCTTATTGTAATTTTAAATTCACATTGGAAAATCCTTTGTTCTCTTAACAAAGCGTATTTCCTACCTCTATCCATTAAAAAGGCTTAGAAACGGACAACCCAGTAGCAGTAACCTCCTAGATCATGGCCTCTAAATGTGATTTCCTTCAGAAAGAAACCAAACATTCTTGGAGAAATGTTTGACTTCAGGTCTAGTGCAATAAGTATAAAAGATGAGCCTGATATCTTGAACCAGAAAGCAGGGAAACTATCAAAGACTAATTTTAATGAGTCTGCTCATTAAAACAGGACATCGGAGTCTATTTGAAGGGGCTCCTATTGGTCTACAATAGGATAACGTGAACATCAAAAAGATTAAAACACATCCAATAATATATATATATATATTTGATATATTATACACCCATGGGCTCAGAACAATTGCACAATGAAAACTCACAGTACCTTTTTTCAAGTTACTGAGCCACCAACTCATTATTCTGAAAACTTGCTTTTAAAAATTGGGAGGAGGCCGGGCACGGTGGCTCAAGCCTGTAATCCCAGCACTTTGGGAGGCCAAGACGGGCGGATCACAAGGTCAGGAGATCGAGACCATCCTGGCTAACACGGTGAAACCCCGTCTCTACTAAAAAAGTATAAAAAACTAGCCGGGCGAGGTGGTGGGCGCCTGTAGTCCCAGCTACTCGGGAGGCTGAGGCAGGAGAATGGCGTGAACCCGGGAGGCAGAGCTTGCAGTGAGCTGAGATCCCGCCACTGCACTCCAGCCTGGGCGACAGAGCGAGACTCCATCTCCAAAAAAATAAATAAATAAATAAATAAATAAATAAATAAAAATTGGGAGGAATTAAGCATTTATCCTGTCTTTCCTCCTCGAACTGGATTTTGGAGAAACTAAACTGTTATTAGGGAAAAATTTTTAGAAGAATTCCAAATAATAAATGCAAAAAAAGAAATACAGAACTATAAAAATCACCATTTTGCAACTCCTAATGAAATAATGTATGAAGCAACAATCATTGAAGGTCCCAAAATCATCAGATGAAAGGTTGATGGAGAGCTTTCTAGTGGGGGCTGAATCAGTTTTGGCATCAGTAAAGGGGGGACAGCTGAACACTGTGTTTCATAATGTGATGTACTCCCCATGAAGTACTGCCAAACAAACTTTAATCTGATCCTAACTGAGCCTATAGATCTCAGTAGCAGTGTAGAGGAAATCCAGGGGACAGAACAACAAACCAAACAATACCATGAGGAATCAATCAACCAAATCAAAAATACAGAACCTCCTTCAGGTCACATAACCTGATATCTCTGCCAAATCAATGGTATTAAAAAGAGGTGGTAGATAAGGGTGTTTTTAAAGAATAAAAAAGACTTAGGAGATAAAATGACCAAATACAATGTGTGGACCTTGCTTGGATCCTGATTTGAACAAACCAACTGCAAGAAGGCTACAACAAATCAGGAAATGGACGATGGACTGGCTATTACTATTTATTTTTAAACATTTAAGGTATGATAATGGCATGGAGATATACCTTAACGGTTGGAGATCCACACTGAATTATTTAGGGTGAATTACATAATGTCTAGTGTGGCGGGCTGAGTAATGACTCCTAATGATGTCTGTGTTCTAATCCCTGGAACCTGTGAATGTGTTACTTTGCACAGCAAAAGGAACCTTGCGGGCATGATTAAATTAAGGATCTTCAGATAGATCAGCCTGGGTTATCCAGGTAGGCCCGATCTAATCACATAAGTGATAGAGAAGAGAGGCTATAACACAAAGGATGCTGGATGCGGGATGGGGCTGCCTCCTGAAGATGGAAAAAGCAAGGAGACAGATTTTCCCCAGAGCCTCAAGAAAGCACTCAGCACCAAGCAGGGGAGCTTTGTGTTGTTTTCAGTCACTGAGGTAATCTTGTCAGCACTAATAGAAAATGAATACCTGTGGGATCTGTTTTTAAATGCTTCAGAAATAAAAGTGGAGAATAAATGAAAGATTGGAAAAATAGCAACGATAACTGTTGAAATGGGGGATGAGTGCTCAGAGTTTCATTATACTATTCTGTCTACTTATATATTTGAAATTTTCCACAATAAATGGGTTTTTTAAAACTACTACAGGATAGGTAGTGGGTAAAGGAAGAAGAGGGGCTTGTGGGAGACAATAGGAGAGTGGTTTTGTGGTGTGGCATGAGATTGGAGGTCTCAGACCTGCGACCACCAAAAGTGACACATGTCTTGGGTTAGGGAGATGGCTCCCAGGCTCCGTGCTTGGTGCTGAGTGTTTTCTGGGTGCACTGAACTAGAAGTAAAGGGCTCTATCTAGAAAAAACTAATCAATAATTTCCTAAACATTTCTTGAGCATCTACTGTGGCTGTGATCACTAGATATAGCCTCCATGCTCTAAGAACTTGACCTCTACGAAAGCAACGACAGCAAACCCAAATTAAAACCCAACTCATTGAACTCACACACTCCTTTTGCAGTGGAAGTGACTGTGAGCTCTGACTTGTCTCTGATAGTGAGGATTAAATGTCTATAAAGCATTTGCCACACCCTGCCCCATGAAAAGTATCTGTGTGGTCACCAGCTTCACTGGCACCCACATCAGCCAAATGAGCTCCCCGGGTCATTCACACTGCCTCAGTGGGCAAGAAAGAAAGGTCTTCTCACACTGGCTTAAGGAAAAGTGAGTTTGGTGTAAGAAGTCACGGCAGTAAATAAGACAGATCTAATAAGGGGGCTGAGCTGGAACCAGCTAGCTATAGGAAACACAGCAACATCTTTCTCCCTCTCATTCCCCACGCAGCCTCTCAGAGCCTCCCCTTCCTCTTTAACCTTGCACCTCTTTTACTCTCTCTGTCAGTTCTGCCCACCAGCATCCTCTCTCTTATGAGGTCAGATCACATCTTGAATAATTAGCTTTCTTTAGACCTGATCCTATTCAGACAGTGGCATCCACTGTTTAAGGAATGTTGGGGCTGTCAATCTAAAAGGACGGGAAACAAAGAAGCCCTCCTCCATGCCCACCTTTGGAGAAGAGACTTCTGACACTGATGGCGAAAACATTAGTCTTGAAAGCCAGGGCTTTTGACTGGCAAGAACCAAGCGAATGTGGAAGCAAAAGAGTCTGTTGGGCCTTCAATCAGTTTTGTGGTATGGAAACACAAAAGGCGAAATCCTGAACAGGACTGATGCCATAATCCACAGACTGATGGCACAGATGGAAAGAGACCAGCAGACCTCAGAGGTGAATGGTTCCACAGGCCGCAAAATGGATGGCACCACAGGAACATGATAAGGCAAACTGACAGGAGCCAGAGTGGGAAAGTGGAAATAGAGTCTTGTCCAGAAACTGTCAGGTCAACACCCACAGGCTTCTGGTCACCATTCGTTGCCTACCCAGAAGCTCAGTGGGTAGCCTCATTGGTCAGCAAGACTCTCTCCCATTGACGGCAGCCTGCACATGGCCTGGCGATTGTTCCAGCAGGAGTAATGTTCTAACACACTGTTCACCCTATCCTAATTCACATCTACTGTAATGGCACAGGACACTCATGAGCTCCCCGAAGAGAAATGACACCCAGAAGGAGGCAGAGTGTGGAAGTAAAGGCCCCAGCACTGTCTCTGGCATGGAACTGAATCCTGGGATCTTTACCTAAGCAAAGATATTGGTGAACCACTGCCCTCTTATGTTTAGCACAAAAACAGCCACTCCAGGCCCAGAGGCACTGATCAATCAACTGGAGTCACTGCATCTTGAGGCCTCTGTCCTGGAACAGACAATCCAACTGGCTCTGCTTGGGTAAAGTCTATTCTTGTGCCTCTCAGCTGTGGCCAGGCATGGAGTCACATGGCCTGCTGCCTCCTCCCTAAGAAGTATGGGAGCACGTGCTCCAACTCCTCCCTACTCCAAAACCCATCTTCCAAGTCTCCCTCATCTCCTGTCGAGGTCTTCAGGGACTCCACACCGCCAATCCAGTCATTATTTCTCCTTTTCTTTCCTGGCCTCTCAGCAGCATTTGGCACAGTTGATTGCCCCCTCCTTTTTCATCCTCAATACTCTTGACATTGGTGACACCATTCCTGCCTGGTTTTCTCCCACCTCAGTTGCTATTCGTCCTCAGTCTCCTTTGTGGCTTTTCCTCCTCTGATCAAACATTTAACGTTGAGATTCCCAGTGCTTGGCCCCACAGTATCTTCCTAAAAGATCAGATCTAGTCTTATGGCTTTAAACACCATCGCTTTGCCAGTGATTCCCACATATCCCTAGCTCTGACATCGCCAGTGAGCATCAAACTGATACATCCAACCACTTACATGATGTCTTCATTTAGAGATCTCATTTAAACTCCACACGGCCAAAAGATAACTTTTTATCTTCTGCCACAAATTTGTTCTTCCCATTTTCAGTAAATGGCCCCAACATTCACCCAGGTGCTGGAACTTGAAATGTAAGGAGTCACCCTCAATCACCCTCTTCCCCCAAACCCCACATCCAATACATCAAGCCAAAATATCACCCTTATTCATCTATCTCTCTCCATCTCCACAGCAACAGCCCTGATCCAAGACCTCGTTACATCTGACCTGAGCTCCTGGAATCCATCATCATCTTACTAACTTCTTGTTGCCATGCTTACCTTCCTACAGAGCAGCATGGCTGACTCCCTCCTGATTTTATACCTCAGCTCAATGTCACCTCCTCACAGAGGCTTCCCTGACCTCAACTAGCTCCCCTCCACTGGCCCACTCTGCCGTGTCACATTCTTTCACTTTCTTTATATCATTCAGTGTCATCTTAATTTACCTCGTGCTTTTCTGTCTTCCCTCACCGAATATAAATTCTATGAGAGCAGAAACCTTGTGTTCCAAACACCTAGCACAGTACCAGCATTCAATAAATATTTACTGAATGAATGAATGAATCCACAAACTCCTGTGTAGCTGGGGACAGTCTTTCTGTTCCAAAAGTAAGCCCAGGTTAGCAGCGGAAGAGAAGAGTGGGTAGAGCAGGGAGGGAACTCTTTGTCCAGGCTAGGTAAGAAAAACTGTTATATTAACAGAAGAAAATCCAGATTTGAGAATTTGGGAGAAGACAAAGATAGCCGTGCCTTCCATTCTACAGTATTTTCATAGGGTTCGATTGTCACAACGCCCCTCCTTGTGGGAGTGGGGGACATGGAGGAGTACCATTCTTACTTTTTTCACTAATGAAGCAAAGAATGAAGTAATTTCCCAAGGTCACACAGTCAGTTAATAGGATTTGCATCTGGAGTCCTGATCGCCAGACGCCCAGTTCAGCAATCCTGCAGGTCTGCCCTTGGGCCACTAGGAAAGCTGAGCAGTGAACTGTGTGAGTGGTGAGAGTCCTGCCCTCCACACTCTGGGAAGCTCCCCAGTTTGAGGACATGAGCAGGCTCAGGAAGACACCAGATGAGCCCCCTTCCTGAGGGGGGCATTCTCTACTGACTTGCCTTTCCCCAGAGCTCATGACGTAAGCACCCCTAAGCTTCCTTTCAATTCTTTGAGTCACAAAAGGGACACTGGATGATGTGGTCCAAACCTCTCATTCTACAGATGAGGAAACTGAGACCTACAGAGAGGTATGACTTGCCCAAAGTCACATAGTGAATTAGTGGCAGATCTGGGGTGCAACCAGACCTCCTGCATGCAGAAAAGTATAGTAACATACCCACCTCCCAGCTCTGTTCAATTTTTATATTTTGCAAAAATTGCCTACATTTTTTTTTTTTTTTTGAAACGGTCTCATTCTGTTGCCCAGGCTGGATTACAGTGATGCAATCGTAGCTCACTGCAACCTCGAACTCCTGAGCTCAAGGAGTCCTCCCATCTAAGCCTCCTGAGTAGCTGTGACTGCCAAACCCAACTAATTTTTAAATTTTTTGTAGAGATGAGTCTCACTACACTGCCCAGGCTGATCTTGAACTCTTAGCCTCAAGCCATCCTCCCACCTCAGGCCCTTCCAAAGTGTACAGCTTTGATTTTCAAAT
Organism: Papio anubis; assembly: GCF_008728515.1. Taxonomy (NCBI): domain Eukaryota; kingdom Metazoa; phylum Chordata; class Mammalia; order Primates; family Cercopithecidae; genus Papio; species Papio anubis. The sequence goes on along the minus strand of NC_044981.1, from coordinate 43,189,664 downwards.
GAAGCATTATAACACAATCGAGGTTCCCTGTGTACCCTCCCCTAATTCCATTCCCCGCTCCTCTTCCCCAGAGGTTACCTGAATTTGGTATTTATCATTTCCAAGTGTTTTTATACTTTTACAACATATGTATGTATACATAAACAGTACATAGAATTATCTTGTATGTTTTAAAACTTCATATAAACATCACTATACTGTACAAGTCCTCCAACTCGCCATCATGTTCTTGAGATTTAACCATGTTGGGTAAATGCAGGGCTGGTTCATTTGTTCAAACTACTCAGGTGCCGTAATTTATTGACCTCTTTATTGATGAGTATTTATGTTCTATTTCTTTCACTGTTACAAACAATGTTGTAATAAGTATTTGGGGGACACAGTTTTCCAGTTTCCTGTTGATGGACTCATTTTTTTCCCAGTATGTTGCTATCTCTGTCAATGCTGCAATGCCCCTAGACACGTGGCCCAGAGTTTCTCTAGGGAATTCGCCTGAGAGAAGAACTGCTGGGCTTCAGCTTTACTAGATATTGCCAATTTGCTCTCCAAAAGTGGTTGTACCAATTTACACTCCCACCCAGTTCAGTACTCTTTCCATTATGCCAAGCTGCTGCCTTATTCTGCTTTCAATTCTTTATAATTTATGAAAGGAAAATATAAAAGAGGTGCTATTACCTTATTAAAAAATCCAGCTTCCTTTCCCTGCAGAAAGGAGAGGAGAAAAGAAGGGCAATTGCATATTGGATTAGGGCCTGGCATGCATTCATCAACTTTATAGTAGCGCCGGCTTGGAATTTGGGTCTCCTGAGGGGGAGAGTGGGGCCACTGGAAACAAGAGACACTTTCACCACGGCCTTCTCCAGGAACGCAGATATAATTTACTCTAAGGTACAAAAACGTTTGCACTTACAGCCTCCCTGGTTCCAATCAGGACATGAAGGGAAAGTGCCAAGACACCAGAGAATAAGCCAGTTCTCATAAACTTTCCAGCCAACTGCTGCAAACTCTGGAAGGTAGAATCAGGACTGGTAATGAACTTGAGTGCTCAGGCCAGGTCAGCTCTGAGCTCTTCTGAGCAATGCCTGGCAGCCCCCTCACGACTGCAGAGGGCCCTCACTCCCTCCAGGCCCTCACCACTCTGACGCCTTGCAGCAACCTCACACACCTGTGTCATGTGTCTGCCCAGGTGGGGTACCTTCTTCCCCTGGGGTTTTAAGAGAAAGGGGTCTTCTGGCCTCCTCTGAATCCCTTCTTCTTCCCCATTCTCAAATCATCTCTCCCTCTCCTTAGAATCTCATGGCACTGTGCCCACCACTGTGTCATACAACTTACTTAGGACTTAGTCTGCCTGCCTTGATCTAGACTTGTGAGTGGATCCCCCAAAGACTATCGTCCCCTTACAGCAGCGATTATGTCTTTGTCACCTTGGTACCCTGCCTAGTATGCGCCCACTGTTTTGCTCTGGGAGGAAAAAAGAAAAAGAAAGACAAACAAAAACACCACACAACAGTTCATCAGACCCATCTCTGCGCTCCCCACTCCTTCCCATCAACGATTTCATTCTCCTCACTCTGTGCTGGGCTTATTCACCTCCCTGCCTATCTTCCCTACCAGGCTGTATAATCCCCGCTCGCGCCCTGAGAGCGGGGCCATGCTGTGGCAAGTGCTCAGCAGTTACTGCATGGCACATTGTAGGTGTGCACTGAACTGAATGGCATTGGGACTTCATTTTCAACTTCAGATTCCACCCAGTTCCTCTAATCAGCTGCGGGTATCTCTTTATTGGTGAAAAGAAAATATCAGAATTCACTCATGAGAGTTTGGGGTGGAAGGAAAAAATAAGAGTCCTGCTGACTCCCCAGGATGAAGACTGAAGACGGGAGAAAGCCTGAGGGGAGGAGGAAAGAGGCCCATTTTAATTGGACGGCTTTTTTTTCCCTCTTTTATTCTTCATGTTTTTAAGTTCCAGTCTTGGATCCTAGAAATTACAGGCTCCTTCAGCATCGCCTCTGCGGTTGGAAAAAATGCTTATTTCACTTTTAAAACAAACAATGGAAAGTTCCTTTTAAAGGAAAAATCTTATTAGCCCAAGTCCAAGGATATCTGCCGACAGTCAGATCTGCTGGGATTGCCCATTGGGCAAACTGGGCCTCACAGTGGGCAGCCCCAAGACCAGGTCTGGCCGACCCCCACCCAAGGGCTCCCCTTCTCAGAAGAACCCACCCCTCCCCGCAGAGCAGCGCGCAGAAGACCTCCCAGTGAACGCTCGCAGGAGGAAACCGCTCAGACATGAAAGGGAGGAGAATATCCTTTACCCAAATAAACAGCCAGAGGAAGATGCAGAGGGAAGCGAGTCCATCAGACAAAGCCACAAATTAAGATCACAAGAGGGCTTGGGATTCGGGCTCTGTCTTTAAAACATCTTCCAGGAAGCTGCCCCCGGGGCAACCCTGTCATCATGCTGGGCTCAAGTGGCCCTTCCAGTGGGCATCTGCACATGTGCTGAGTCAGTGGGACACAGAGTTGGCGGGAGCCTGAGAAGATGGGAATAGAGGTGAAATAGGCCATGGGTTAGGGTCAAGGATGTGGAACGGGGCCTGTGGAAAGGAGCAGATGGAGCCCTTCACAAAATCCTGGGTGGCACCAGACGACAGAAAAGAGCCTGGGGCCAGAGCTAGCTCTCTGTCCTTGGCAGAGCCTTCCCCACCCACAAGGAAGGCCTCAGGCCCTCCACAAAGAGGCTACACCCCTGGGACTCAAAGTGTTTCAGTTGGTACAGCAGACCACTCAAGCTGTTCTCCCCGTTCCACACTGCGCCCTTTGACGTGGGTCAGCAGTCGCTGGTGTGGCACGTCTCGGGATTAGACAGCCTCCCCGACCCTACTCTACTTGGGTAGTAGAGGTAGTGTGAAGGCATTCTGATGCCACCTGAAGGCTCACCTGGCCTTGTTTAAATGTCTCAGTGCCTGGATGTGAGGACACAGGAACCGCTGCTGTGAATGGGCATAGGCACAGTCGCACTGCAAAGAAATCTGGCAATATTTAAAGAAAACCAAGTATGTGTTTCCCCAAGCTCAAGCAATCATTTTTACATAGCTTGGTAAGGGGATATGTACAGAAATGTTTGTGTGGTATTACTTTGGTGATGGAGAGTTAAGAGAATCCCAAATGTTAACCTCTAGGGGAGTGGATAAGAAACAATGAGGGGCACGCATACCATATCAGAACTCGGGACTGCAGCTAAGAGCAACGTGCGGGCTAGGACACTGTACATGCTTACCTCAGAGAGTAAGGAAGGACCGGGATGAGTGACAGGCTTCCCACTTAAGAAGTCAGAAAAAGAACCACTCAGCCCACAGAAAGAAGAAAGCAGGAAATAAAACTTAAGGCAGAAGTTAAGGAGTCAGAAAATAGATAACAGAATCAACAAAGTCAAAAGTGGGTTCTTAGAAAAGGTAAACCTTGGCAAGATGAATCAAGAAAAAAAGACAGGATGCTAAAGCACTCCATTTGAGGAATGAAAAATGGAGCATGACCCACACGTACTGTAGAGATTAAACAGATAATAAGAGGATACTATGAATAACTTTATGTCTGTAAATTTAAAAATATTCAGATAAAATGAAATAGATAAATTCTTAGAAAAATACAAGTTGCCAAAAGTGACTCAATCAAAAATAAAGAACCAGGGTAATCCTATAAGTACTAAAGAAATTAAATTACTAGTTTAAAATAGCAGTAAAAAGATAACCACAGTCCAAAAGGCTTTACAGTAAGTTCTGCAAATCATTTAAAGAATTGACCATTCCAACACAAATAAAATAATGGAATAAGAGCAATTTATTCCCCCTCTCCAATTTACTGAGGAGACTAAAAAGAGATCAATGCAAATGACAGCATAGTACAAGAAAAAATATTACAGGACAATCTCACTCCAAACATCCTGAAGATTAGCAAACAAATATTTTATTACACATAAATTTTAAAACAATACATCCTGACCAAGTTAGAATCCATTAATTATATAATTATATTAACAATTAATAATAAATCATTACATTAATGTTATATTAAAGGAGGAAAACCCTTATGATCATCTCATTGCTTTTTAAAGCAATGAATTCCTTATAAAGCATTAGGTAAAATTCAAAAATTTACAATGGGAAAACAAAAGCTTTTTGCAAACTAGGATTCGAAGACCTGTTCTTGAATCTGATCAAGAATGTCCATAAAGAACCTGCAGCAAACGCCATTCCCTGAAATCCCAGAAGCCCTCCCTTTGTGATCGCAGAAACACGGGACTGTCCCTTCCTACTCCTGTTCAATGCTGTCCAGCTATCTCCACAGGACACTCAAAGAAATGTCAGCATTGGAAAGAAACAAAATTACCATTATTTGCAGATGATTTGGTTTTCCACTTAGAAAACTCAAAATAATCTTGAGATAAATATTAGAGTTAACAAAATGGACTTTAAAAGTGATATTATGGCAAAAACCACAACTACTTTTGCACCAACCTAATATGTAAGCTGATTCCCTTTCTATATTCCAGTAAAAAAACAGCTAGGCAATGTAATAAAACACTACACTTAAAACAGCAACAAAAATATATCCAGAAATAAATCTACCAAAGATGTGAAAGTCCTCTACAGATAAAGTTATAAACATGTATTAAGAGATACAAAAAAGACCTAGTTAAGATTACCGTACTTAGATAGGAAGACTCTAGATCCTGAAGTTGTCAATATTCTCCTCAGATGATGTACAGTCAATGCATGTGCAAGCAAAATCTCATTACGTGTGTGTATATGATGGTGGTGGCAGGGGGGACAGCAACTAAACAAGGTGGTTCTAAAAATTTATATGGAAGAACAAAAGGTCAAAAATAACTTAAAGAAGAAAAACAAAATGGAGGGACTTGTCCTACCAGACATCAAAACTTTCAATAAAGCTATAAAAATGAAGACAGTGCAGTATTAGCACAAGAAGAGACGAAGAGACCTGTGGAAGAGAATAATCAACCCAGGACCAAACCCAATACAAAACAGGCATTGCAGGGTGGACTGATCAATGTAACTAAGACAATGTGTTATCTATGTGAGATAAAAATAAACTTAGAGCCTTACCTCACACTCTACATTTAAAAGCCACCAACTTTGGGTGGGTTAAAAACTTGTGAAAGGCAAAAGTTTACATCTTTCAGAAGACAATGGGAGAGGCTACCTCTATGATCTCAGAGCCAGGAAGGAATTACTTAACAAGACAGGTAAATGCAAACCATATAGGATCATACTGACAAACCTGACTATATTAAAATTAAGTTTAACATAAAGAGCTGATATCATGCAACAGTAAGAAGCAGTGAGCTAAATGAACATATAATCACATGGATAGTCCTCAAAACATAGTGCCGAGTAAAAAAATATGAAGCAGAACAAAAATTATAGTATATTTCCATTTATGCAAATTAAAAACATATATACACAAAACAGCAAATATTTTACAAAGATACAAACAAATTTAAGGATATTCAAATCATTCCAACACAGTAGGGTGAGTATTCAGAATAAATGAGAACATGTGTCAGAGAGAAGGGGGAAATGGAATAAAATGCAATGAGAGAAGGGCTTGCCCAGGCTAGTGGAGACAGTGTACTACCAACTAGAGAGTACAATTACCTCTACTCTGCTGCTCAAGTTCAACAGAAAAAACAAAACAAGCAAATAAAACAAAGGTTGCCAATGTTACCTCAACCATGAATCTCTCAACTTTGTATTTAAGGCTGTTTCATTCTTTTTTTTCCTGGTATCCATGACGATTTCACAAAATGCCCCAAAATTCCATTAGGAAGTAAACATGTCTTGAACGAGCACCACTTCATAATTATTAGGTGTTTTAGGTTGAGTTTCTTAGAAGCAGAACCTGAGGCAAGAATTCTGTGTGTAAATGTTTTATTGAGGGAGTGAAGAAAGCAGGACAGGACAAGGGAAGAAGCTAGGCAAAGAAATGGGTTCAGAGGAAGTCTAGTCTGTCTGATCCCGTGGGGAGCTCTGAAGTATGAATTACCACCCAAAATGTATGCCACTTACACAAAAGGATACTAGCCTCTTATATCCCAGTATCAGTCAAGGGTACTCCAGGTCACACTAAGGGGCACTTGTAAGTGACATGACTCTGAGTAAGAGGACATCTTTGAGGCAGGCTATCCCAGTCTACCCTCTAGCCTTCCAAAATTCACTTCCCTCCCACATGCAAAATACACTCTCCCCTTCCCAAGTTTCCCAAGAGTCTCATACCATTATGGCATCAGATCAAAGTTCAGAGTCTCTTCATCTAAATGAGGTCTAGGTGCTCATGGGGTTCCTTGAGGGTAGTTCCTTAAGTGAGCTCCTTGAATACACTACTTTTGATTTTAAAACCTTCAAACTAGACAGATAAGTTATCCCTTCCTCCCACAACACTTGATGTTGGAACATGGATAGGATAATTTCTACAGGAATTCCTGTTCAAAAGCAGGGGAAATGGGAGGTACAAAGGAGTCACTGGCCCATAGCAATTCTGAAATCTCATGGGGCAAATTCCCTGATTAGGAATCAGTCTTATTTCTGATTGAGTCAGAAGCCAGAGAACAATTCTCCATGGCTTTTGACTCTAACATCTAGGCTCTTAGTTCCAGCCTCTGGGCTCTTGATTTCCCCCTGTGAGTCATTCTTTCTTTCTTTTTGTTTTTTTGTTTTGTTTTGTTTTGTCTCACCCTAATTCCTGCCAGAATTTTGCGGTCCAAAGACCTTTATTTATTTTGTACTAATTCTGTCCCTTTCAGTACAAGCTGGATATATTTTTGTGATTATCATCTTTAAAAACTTGTAGCTTTCCTATGAATGTCATTGGGGGTTTTCTTCATTAGACAAAAGCCACCTACTTACAAATCTCTTTGAGATAAGCCTTTCTCTACCTTGGGCTTCTACTGCAATCAGTTAGCTTTACTCTTAAGCTTCTTAGAAACCTTAGCAAAAGGTGCTAAAACACTTTAGCACCTTTTGTCTATCTGAATGGTACTCTGAAGCATCCCTTAGATCTTTCTGAAATCTTAAAGAATTTTACAGCCACAGCCTCAGCTTTATTTTTAGACCATGTTTTCCCAGCAGTGCCCTTGATTTGATCTTTAGTTGAAAGACATTTCTTAATTTTTAGCATCATTTGGCATCCAGAGATGATAGAAAGTGTCTAAATCACAAGTCCTTGCTTCTTTTAGTTTAATGTTCTTTTAGCTTATCTCCCTCCTGTTGCATTTTAGTAGAAGCATCATGAACCAGGTGAAACTTCTAACACTCTGGCTGGAAATATCCTTACTAGATCACACAGTTCATTAGGTGCACTTTCTATTTCCACATGACTATAGGTGACACTTTTGCTACCCTTTCTGCCACTAGTTACTCAGGATTTCCCTTTATCCAGCTTCCAGTAACATGTTGCTTTGTTCCTGTTAGGGCCTATCAGCAGCCTTCTCATCCAGACTGTTCAAGGCACTTCAGGCTTTCAGCAGCACTCTCTTCAATGTCCTTCCAGCTTCCATTTACCTCCTGGTTCCAAAGCCACTTCTACCTCTGTAGGTATTTGCTATGGCAAACTCCTCTTGCAGATACTAAAAACCTGTATTTTTGATTGTCATGTAACAAATTAACCCCAAAACATTTATTATGACAGTTTCTGTGGTTCAGAAATTCAGGGGCAGTTTAGCTGAGAGGTTCTTACTTGGGGCGCCTCACGTAGCTATAGTCAGAATGTTGGCAGGAGTTGAAGTCACTAAAAGGCTTGACTGCAGTTGGATGGCTCCCACACATGGGAGTTAGCAGGAGGCTCAGTTCCTCACCAAATGGCCCTCTCTACAGGCTATTTGAATGTCATGACAACATGACATCTAACTTCCCCAAGAGCAAGTGATTCAAGAGAAAGACTAACTTTATGTTTTAACAAGAATCACTCTGGTTGCTGTGTGGAGAATAGACTGCAGGAGGGCAAGGGTAGAAATGGAGAACTTATTAAGAAGCTAATACAATTATGTAGGCAAGAAATGATGGTGGCTTGAACAAGAGAGGAGCAATGGAGATGGTAAGATCCTGGATATATGTTGATATTTTGAAGGCAGAGCTGGTAAGATGCACTGCTAGACTGGAGATGGAATCTGAGAGAAGCACCACGGAGATCAACCAGGTTTTGACCTGAGCAAACTGGAGGAATGAGATCACCATTCACTGAGACAGCCACCCTCCATATGATTTAGGAACCTTTATTATCTGTATTTTAGAAGTGAGGAAAGTGAAATTTTGAGTGCTTAAGTAACTTGCCGAAGGTATCCCACTTATGGCTAAGTGACATAGCTGGTTCTTAGTGATGTGGTATACTGGTTATTAACTACTGTACGCTACGGTCTACTGAGCCAGGAATATTACTAGATGGATCACTTGCCAACATACTTTGCTAAAAGCAACTGGCAGATGTCTGTGTGCTTCCAGATGACTTGCTCAGCAGTAGGGGCAGGGCATCAAGGGAATACACATCCCTACATTCACATGTGTGTGGTCACAGTGCTCACTGCCCATGCCACTCTGGCCAGGGTCTGGTGCTGAATATGAGCCATGCTAATGTGGAAGCTTCCAAACATGCACTCCGCACTCCAGAGAAAAGGCAAGGTCAGGGGAATCTTGTCCCCCACATGCCACCAGGCTGCCTGCTTTCCAGCCAGTAACTGTTAGTACTTTAGGAAATCACTGCTAGAGCCATCTCTTTACTACAAACCTGCTATGGGCTCTTTGCTACATTATGCCAAGGGCAGGAGCCTGAAACATTAAGCCAGGGCCCTGGGACATTCATTTCTACAGTTATCCATATGTGAACTGACAAGGGAGGCAGCATTTAGCATTGTCTACAGTCTGGATTCCTTCATGAGCAACTGGATTTTCTGTTCCTTCTCTAACTCAGTTTCTACCCTCACTGCCTAAGCTACATCCCAATTCCTGATAAGGACTAGGAATTCCAAGTGGCTGCCCTGGGACAGAAGGAATCCTGTTTCCAGGCTGGTCTCCGTTAGCCCTGCCCTTGCTTGAAAAACCCTTTACAGTCTTGTGGAGTGAGAATCTTTTCCTTTTTCCCTTTCTTTTCCTTTTCCCTCTCTATAGGAGAGTATATAATGGCTGCTTTATATACCTAGCAAAATTTGTGGATAAGTCCTCCCAAAAACAATGTTTCTTTGATGTTGTATTGAAGAAAAAAAATACTTTAAGCGGGGAAAGCAAAGCACATTTCAGTGTTTTCATGCAGGGCCTAATTAGGGAGAATTTCTGGGAGGTGAACCTGGAAATAGGGGGCCTCGGTGTCTCCTGCTGATCTCAGAAGGGGTCTGGGGCGTCACCACTTTCTAATTTTAATAGAGAAAACACAGACAGAGACCAAATCTCCAAAGGGAATAGATTCTAAGTGGGGACCGCAGATCTTTGGGTTACTGAGACACAGACTTTGAGGGAAAATGTCCAGCCTCACTTAGAAGAAATGCAAACCAAAACAAGTCACCATTTGTCACCTATCAAATCAGCAAGCAGGTTTTAAATGATACATCTGACACCAGTGAGACTGTAGAATGACAGCTATTCCCATGCAGGTGAAAGAATAAATTGTTATAAATTCTTGGTAGGCAGTTTGGCAGTTTGTATCAAAAGCCTTTCAATCAGACCAACCCTTTGAACCACCAATCCCTAAACTACAGGTTTGCCATAAAGAAATATTGCTAGATGTGCACAGGGCTTTGGGTAAAACAATGCTTGCAGCAGCTTTTCTTATTTGAGAAAAAACTTAGAAACAATGATAGGAAAGGGGTTAATAAATCATTATGCCTCCAAATGCTGACATTAAAATGTGTTGTAGGAGAATATGTTGTGATGTAGGAAAATAAGTATCTTATATGGTCAAGTGAAAAAGAAAGATATGAAAAAGGGAGATATATAAGAAATATTTTATTTATATATATATATATGTATATATATGTATAAAATCAACAGCAGCATAGCAAAATGACTAACAGCTCAAACTCAATATTCGGATAACCTGGGCAACTTAACTAATTCTCTCAAAGTCTTAGCTCTTCGGCTATGAAATGGTAACTAAAGGCCCTTCTTTCTTCATGGAGTTATGAGGGCTCAATGTGAAGCCCATGGCACAGTACCTCCACCTGGTGAGTACTTAACAAACAGTAGCAGAGATGTCTCGCTACCAAAAAGTAACAAGTGGAATCTCTGGGGTATCAGTTGATAGGTTACTTCTCTCGGTTGTTTTATTTGTGATTTTCTGTGTTTTCTATTATTTTGGGCAGTAAATATGTTGTACTTCTGCAACCTGAAAATCAAGTAAACCCTTATAAATAAAAATGAACTCTAGGCTCAGAGCAGCAGCAGGAGGTGAATCCTGCAAATGCCTGGGTGTCTGGCCACAGAGGCCATGAGGGTGCCGGGAGCCCCTGGTGGGTCAGAGGTATGCCCCCGGCAGGCCTCAGGTCTGTCCTGCCCCTGGCCCAACTGGGGCCCTGGCTTTAGTCAGCACTGGGAAGGGAGGGCACCTCCTCTTGGGTGCTGTTCTCATCCCAGAGGGCCCGGCCCAGGCCCCTCCATGCTGCATTCAGTCAGTGAGTGCAGGAACTCTTCCCGTGGGCCTATCACAGTGAGGTGGAGACAGTAAGTGCCTGCCTGAGCCAGAAGGTCCCCACCGTGCAAGGACCTCCACATTCCTTCACCCTGGTGGGCTTACCTGCCTGGAATGCTACTCTCCCTCATCTTCTCTCCCCACTTCCCTGATCCTTCTCAACCTTCCGGGCCCAGCTCGAGCCTCACTTCCATCAAGAAGGCCTCTTGGGCTGCCTTAGCCTCCACAGTCTCTTCCTCCCCTGAATGCTTTTCACCCCTGCTGGGCTCACCAAGCACAACCCCATGCATTCCTTGGGAGATGAGACACTCTCTAACTCTTCAACTCTCATCCCAATCAATCAGACTCGCTCCAGGCTTACCACATGTATGCCCTGCACGTTACCTGACCTCTCTGGGCCTCCATTTCTCATCTATAAAATGGGGATAATTGCGCTGTTTTGCCAGCTTGTTGTAGACACTAGAAATAAAACATGAAAGGCAGGTACCACTCAATAGCCATCATTCAATAAATGGTAACTATTATTAAAAGCTAAACATCGCTTTTCTTTTGCAAATCACCCTCCCTGTCGACAGAAGAACTAGCAGGCTGTGAACAGAGGCCAGAGGCGCTCAGCATGAGTGAAGCATGTGATCTCAGGCACACTGACCTCTGGGAAGTTGGAGAACTTTTCTGCTTCCTTCTGAGAGGGGAGGAGATTTTCCCCAACGTGTTCTATGATTTAATCATGTATGTGGGTTTGTTCCCTTTTTGGAAAGTGTGTTTTATATACCATGTCACACATCCCGAATTTGTCTGTAACTCTCCAGTACTTTCCAGGTTTTGCAAACACTGCCCTGTGACAGAATGTCCTACCTTGAATGAGCTATTTGGGGAAGTGGCGACGGCAGAGACCACCTTTATTTCAAGCACAGATAAGGATCCAGCATGTCTCTTGAAGGGCTCACCAAGGAGACTGCAGGTGTGGAAATAACAATCGAAGCCAGAGTGGAGGCAGCCAGAAGGCCACTCCAGGGGGAGGCAGGCATGGGTGGCTTCCAAGGCCAGGGCCTGAGCTACACAAGGAGTTTAGGCTTGAGCTAAGAGTGTGTGCTGTGAAGGTCACAGGTGGCCTAATGATCTCCCAAGCTAGGCATTGCCATGTCTAAGACTCCCAATGGAGTCTTTATTCCTCTGAGTTGAGCTCTGCTGCCTCTTTAAGCATGGCCATACTCTGGATAGGGTTAATTACTCAGCTTACTTGTGCCTATTTACACTACGATGTTGCTGAAAAAGCCAACAACCCAAATGAAAAATAGCCAGTGGATACAGTGAGTTAACAGAAAATGTATATAAATTGCCCTAAAACATATAAAGAAATTGGTCAATCTCACTCATAATAAAAATGCATGTTAAAACTCCATTGAGATACCATTTCTCATCTATTAGGTTGGCAAAAATCCAAATGTTTGACAAATACACCTAGAGATGTGCTAGTTTTTGTTACTGACCCTCAGCTCCAAACCCACCCCTCTTGCTTCTGCTTTGCAATGCTGGGGCTGGACTTCTGCAAAACCCTTCTCTGATTTGACAGCTATTGATGTCTTAGGCTCTGCCAAGAGGGGGCACTAGACAGAGACTGCAAGGTTGGAGGGGGCAGAGAAGTTAACTCCTTCCTTCCTATTTTGCTACCTGTCTGCCTCTTTGTGGTTACTGTTCTTGAGAAGATTGCCCAGCCCCTTCACTGACAAAATTGGTGAAACTGGTGAAAGCACAAAGTAGTATAACTTTTATGTGGAGAAACTTCACAATATCTAATAAATTACAAATTCAATCACCATCTAGCTCAGTAACCAATCCCTCTTCATTCTAAATGGCACATGTTCAAGATCACCTATTGCAGCATTATTTGAAATAGCAAAAGGTGTCCATATATAGGGGACTGGCTAAATAAACTATGGTATGTCCATATAATGGGTACTCTGCAGCAGAATAAAAGAGAAAAACTTACATTGTTAACTTAAAAAACCAAAGTAAATAACCATGAATGTAGTGTTCAGCTTTCATATAACAAACAGCATAAAATTAGAAAATATATTTGCTTATAGTTACATATAGAAATGTTGGAAGGATACACAAGAAACTAGTCAGAGCAGACATCTAGATGGCTAGGTGTGGGGTGCTGGGAGACAATTGTCTGCATGTCTTCTGAGCAGAGACCCTGACAGCATATGTTGTAGATTATCATTCCAATAATGTGTGTATAGAAACAGGCTTAGAAGATATAGAGTCTCTCTCCAGAGCAGAAAAGAGGTTTGTTTGCTGTCTGGTAAAGTAAAATAATGTCTTCCTCCAGGGCAAATATTGGGCAGGTATGTTCTCAGCCCAATATAAAAGATTGGGGTTTCCTAATCTTGGGATTCCTGAGTTATGATGCAAACTTACTGCATGCATGGCACCCACCCTGGCCACTCCACATGCCCACCCTGGGAGACACAAGGAACTGGTATGAATATCAAATGCATGCTGCCTGCTGTCCCATGAGTAATGAAGTCTTTTGTTTCTTACCTAATTCTTACATCTTCTGCCTGTTTAACAGTGGTGCCTTATATGTTAGCTTGCAAGCAGGTTAAAATCAAACTGTTCACAGTTCTGGATGGGGGGAGGAGGGAATTGGGTGGCTAGAGATGGAGCAGGACAAGACTTCTTACGTGTATCTTTTCATATTGAGTTTTGAAGTACACAATCGTATTACCTCTTTAATCATAAATAACATTTAGTTTGAAATTAAAATGTTACTCTTATAAGTGGGCCACAAAATTTTAGAATGCTGGGCCTGGCAAGAACATAGAACGATGCTGAGTATGACCTTGGACTCTTACAGAGAGGGCAAAGACTGAGGGACATGGCATGACCTACCCAGCTACTTACTGGAGGATCCTGGATGAACCCTGACCTCCTGACTGCCAGTTCTTTACAGTGCCCAGGCTGGATCAGGGAGATATAGGTGAGACAAGGATGTTGAAAACAGAGGTAAAGATCATGATTTTGACCTCACAATTTAGCCTAGAACCAGCCGTGCCTGAAATTAAGTAATCAGGCTGTCCCGGGGAACTCTTAACCTTCATTTCTTATAGTAACATCTACTGCAGTATATGTGATTTAGTAAACTGCCTCAAATTATGTTTGGGAGCAAACAAAACGTTTTAAAAGGCATGCTGATACGCTAATTCAACCTAAAACACTCTCCCTATTACAAGCAACTATGGAGAGAAGGCAGGTTTGAGGCTCCCTTAGAATCACTCAACATTCCTAATAAGTCAGTGGCAGCATAAGCAGACAAGAGAAATGTGGGGTACAGGAGTTTGGGTGGTCTTTTGTAGAAAGATGACCAGAGGCCAAATATCTGGTACATCTATTCAGGAATCATATCTGACCCTTCAAAAGTAAGGCAGCTATAGAAGGTTTTTAATAAAGGTTTCTCAAATGAATAGGGGAGAGAAGTATGTATTGCCGTCACTCAGGCAAATTTCTAGAATCAATATTATCAGGCTGCTAATACTTGAGAACCAGAAAAGGATCACACGATTGTTCCTACTGCTGTGGAGCTTGATATGGCACGGAGAAAGGGTGGAGGATGGGCCCTGAGAAAGTGCCTCTTCAATCAGACCAGCTCCACCTGATTCCTTCCTTTCATCCATCTGTCCCCCTGTCCATCCATCCATTCATTTATCCATCCATCCACCCACTCAACCATCCATCCACTCACCCAGCCAAACAATTATCCATCAATCCATCCATCCATCCATCCATCCATCCATCCATCCATCCATCCATCCTTCCACTCACTCACTCAGCCACACAACTATCCATCAATCCATACATCCATCCACTGCCCCCCTAAACAATCCCTTGTCCTATAAGATCTTTGAGAGTATTGGGCTTTTAGGGGAGATATACAGAGATTATTGGAATATAGTTAGAAAAGTGCCAGAGTGCTAATATCTATCGCAGATATGCATGAGATGGAAGGGTAATGTTGCTTGTCTATTGGCCTGGTCTGTCTCCCTTAAACAGTGAGCACCTTAAAGGCAGTGAACTGCACTTTATTTATTTCTGTATTTGGGGGCTCAAGACAGCACACAGTAAGTCAACGTATGTTGAATGAAAGAATTAATGTGTGTTAGAGAGTATCAGTAAGAATGAACTAGATTATGCTCTCATTACCAAAACCTCAGTGACTTAGAATGATTAACAAAAGGTTGATTTCTTGCTCATGAAACATGTCTGTCAATTGGCTGGGAGCTCTAAAATATCACCGCACTGGAATTGGTCTGACAGAGTAGTCACCATCTGAAACAGTGTCTATCATCATGGCAGAGGGAGAGACAGAATGGCAAATTGTTCGCTGCTCAAAAGTGACCCATATCAACTCCATTCATGTTTCATTGACCAAAGCAAGTTCTTCCCGCCTTAGGAAGACAATCTGTAAGCCTGTGCAGACCCTTGGTGGAGGTCCCAAATCCCTGGGCAACACAGACCAAATATTCTCATCATTAGGTCTACATTGGATGTGTGTTTTTTCCTGATATTAATGCCTGTGACAAGTTATCTGCCCCATATCCCCAATGTACAAATGTGGTGTAGGGGCAGAATGACACTCCAGTCCTAAAAGGGGAATGAAGAATTTAGCAGACAATAAACACCTGCCCTGCCCACCTTGAGGGCACCTATCATTGGATGGGGATTGTTTCTTGATTAGGCCTTCATTTACAGCTCTAGGAGAAGCTCCCATTGTCCACTGCCCTCTGAGATCTCTGGATCAGCCCTCTGGAATATTCTTTCTCTTTGGCCAAGTCAGGAGTGAGCTCTGGAGACTGTGTCCCCCTTGGAGGCTAAGCAGCTTTCTCAGAGAAACCACTGTCTGATACAGTGGTGGTTCCCATAGCAGAAGGAAACCTCCAGCATGGAAAATCACACACTAGTTCTGAATGCTTCCACCCAGAAGTGACACATACCACTGTGGTTCACACAGCATGTCACATGGCCAAGCTTGGCTCCAAGGGCAGGGAAATGTAATACTTCCATGTGCCTGGAAGGAGAATTGGAAGTACTAGGTAAATGACATTTGCAGTGAGTGAATTTCCTCTGGCACTGGAAGTCAGACTGTCATAGCCCAATGGGTTCTTTCTTCCTGCTGCCCAGAAAAGACCATGCACTAGGAACAGCAGGTACTGCAGCAAAGAAAGAGTTGAATAATTGCAGGACCAGTCAAGTGAAAGGATGAGAGAGAGGATGCTGTTTCTCAAATCTGCCTCCCTGACAATTCAGAAGCTAGACTTCAAACTATGAAACTATTACAAGAAAACATTGGGGAAAATCTTCAGGACATTAGTTTGAGCAAGAATTTCTTGAGCAACACCCCACAAGCACAGGCAACTAAAGCAAAAATGGACAAATGTGACCATATCAAGTTAAAAAGCTGCTGCACAGCAAATAATACCATCAACAAAATGAAGAGATAACCCATTGAGTAGGAGAAAATATGTGCAAACTACCCATCTCACAAGGGATTAATAACCAGAATATATAAGGAGCTCAAACAACTCTACAGGAAAAAAAAAAAATCTAATCATCCGATCAAAAAAATGGGCAAAAGATTTGAACAGACTTTTCTCAAAAGAAGACATATAAATGGCAAACAGGCATATCATATTAGTCCATTTTCACACTGCCATAAAGAAATACCCAAGACTGGGTTATTTATAAAGGAAAGAGGTTTAATTGACTCACAATTGCACATGGCTGAGGAGGCCTCAGGAAACTTACAATCATGGCAGAAGGTGAAGGGGAAGCAAGCGCCTTCTTCACAAGGCAGCAGGAGAGAGAACATGTGAAGGAAGAACTGTGAAACATTTATAAAACCATCAGGTTTCATGAGAACTCATTATCATGAGAACAGCATGGGGGAACCACTCCCATGATCTAATCACCTCCCTCCCTCGACACGTGGGGATTACAGGTCCCTCCCTCAACACATGAGGATTACACTTCGAGATGAGATTTGGGTGGAGATACAGAGCCAAACCATGTCACATATGAAAATGTGCTTGACTGCATTGATCATCAGAGAAATGCAAATCAAAACTACAATGGTATCTCATTTCACTCCAGTTAAAATGGCATATATATAAAAGATAGGCAATAACAAATGCTGATGAGGATATAGAGAAAAGGGAACATTTGTACACTTTTGGTGGGAACATAAATTAGTACAACCACTATGGAGAACAATTTGGAGGTTCCTCAAAAAACTAAAAATTGAGCTACCATATGATCCAGCAATCCCACTGCTGGGTATATACCAAAAAGAAAAGAAATTAGTATATCAAAGAGATATCTGCACTTCTATGTTTACTGCAGCACTGTTTATGATAGCTAACATCTGGAAGCAACCTAAGTGTCCATCAACAGATGAATGGATAAAGAAAACGTGGGACAGATACACAATGGAGTACAATATAGTCATAAGAATGAGATCCTGTCATTTGCAACAACATAGATAGAACTGGAGATCATTATGTTAAGCGAAATAAGCCAGTTATAGAAAGATAAACATCGCGTGTTCTCACTTATTTGTGGGATCTAAAAATTAAAACAATTGAACTCATGGACAGAGAGAGTAGAAGGTTAGTTACCAGAGCCTGGGAAGGGTAGTGTGGAACTGGGGAGGAGGGAGGATGGTTAATAGGTATAAAAAAATGGAAAGGATGAATAAGATCTACTTTGTGCTATTTGATAGCACACCAGGGTGACTATAGTCAATAATAACTTAATTATGAATTTTAAAATAATTTAAAGAGTGCAATTGGATTGTTTGTAACTCAAAGGATAAATGCTGGAGGGAATGAATCCCCCATTCTCCATGACGTGCCTGTTTCACACTGCATGCCTGTAGCAAAACATCTCGTGTACCCCTTAAATATAGAGACCTACTATGTACCACTAAATTGTTCAATGAAAAAATATAAATAAATAAAACAATCCAGAGGGTAGGGTTTTTAAGAGTACTTTGGTGAGCAGGGGATGGGAGAACTGAAACAATTGATTGGCTTAGGATGCAATCACAGTGGTGTCTAAACTGTCTTCATGCAGCTGAGTTAGTTCTCAGTGGCAGGGTGTGGGGAGGGGGGTCTCAGGACCGGGTGGCATCTTTTTGGTTTACCAAAATGCTAAATCTGAAAAACATCTCAAAGATCAGTTCTTTAGGTTTCACAATAGTGATGTCATGTATAGGAGTAGTTGGGGAAGTTATAAATCTTGCAATCTTTGATTATGTGACAGTGGGGTAGTAAGCAATTTATAGAAAAGCAAGCTAAGCAATAGCAGGTTACTATTCATGCCAATTCCTTAACAAAGTTTAAGCCTCCGCCGCAGTTTTAGCCTTGTCTTATGAATGTGGCTTCAATCTCTGGACAAGGAGAGGATCAGATTTCCTTGCTTCAGACTGTACCTATGAACTAACGTCCTCTCATAGTTATATTGGCCTCAACACTAGAATAAGCAAAAAAAAAAAAAAAAACACAATAATTTAGCCTGTGAGGTTAGAAGTAAGATGGAGTCAGTCATGTTAGATTTCCCTCATTACTTGTAATTTTGCAAAGGCAGTTTCAAGACCAGCTTCCAAAAAACGGCATTTGCTTAACTTAAAGAAGGTGCAGAGAAGGGTAGCTTCGGTCAAGGTGAAGCAGAGAAGGCAAAAGGAAGCCTGAATATGAGGCTGTGAAGGAAAGGGGCTGAGACTAAAGCTGGGAAGCGTGCCCTCCAGAAGAGAACACCCAGGTCTTGTGTCCCCACCACCTGACCCCCAGATCTGGGTTGAGGCTGCAGAGTTGAGTTCTGGCAAATAAAAGGAAGGCTGATCTCCCAGGTGGGAAAGTGTGGAGCGTGTACTGCCAGCTGGGGAGCTCATGGCTGACCTGCATCGTTTCTTCAGTAACACAAAGGAGGCCCGTGAATCCGGAAGCTACAGATATTTCAAAACGTCCCTAACCTCTTGAGGGTGATGTTACCACAGCTCCCCGACACGTTTCTCCTTACTCAGGCCCTGGCCCTGGCAGAGGGGGACCCGGGACTGACCTGGATGGCAATCGTTATGGGCCGTGTGAACTAACGGAAATAAATGGAATTTATTAAAACTCTCTATTATAGGCTGTTCTTAAAGAAATCAAATGCTAGCTTTAAAGAAACTTAGTTTAATTTTTTTTCTATGGACAAACAGTATAACCTGAAACAAGCTATTGGCAAGTAGGGGCTTTAGAGCTTCCTTTGGTGTCACAAAGAATGAAGTGGAATTAGCACATCAATTGGTTACAGGTAAAAAATGGGTCTAAAGTATTTAAAAGCTATTTGTTCTCCTAAGGCGGTTAAGCATTCCCCTCCTCCCTGCCTTCCTCTTTTTTTCCCTTCCGAGCTCTTCCTGCAGTTAGTAAAGAGGGCAAGCTCTGACCTGGCCCCTGGCCCAATTATTGCCACTTCCCAGCCTGTGGATTCTCCTCAGCAGAGGTTTTGCCTGCTAATAAGTATCATTTTCTCTAGGCTGGCTTTTACACTTGCCCAGAACTGTCTGAAATTGTAGGCTGTTTCTGTAATCAGCAGCAAAGACAGATGTCTGAGGCTTCTGGGCTTGATTTTTTTTTTTTATTTAAGTTTTCCTACTTATTTGTAAAATTGTATTATATATTAAGGATATTAAATGTACAGGTTTATTACAGAGGTATACACGTGCCATGGTGGTTGGCTGCACTCATCAACCCATCTTCTGCATTAGGTATTTCTCCTAATGCTATCCCTCCCCTAGCCCACCACCCTTGACAGGCCCCGGTGTGTGATATTCCCTTCCTTGTGTCCACGTGTTCTCATTGTTCAACTCCCACTTATGAGTGAGAATATGCAGTGTTTGGTTTTCTGTTCTTGTGTTAGTTTGCTGAGAATGATGGTTTCCAGTTTCATCCACGTCCCTGCAAAGACATGAACTCATCCCTTTTTATGGCTGCATAGTATTCCATGGTGTAGATGTGCCACGTTTTCTTTATCCAGCCTATCACTGATGGGTATTTGGGTTGGTTCCAAGTCTTCACTACTGTGAACAGTGCTGCAATAAACATACGTGTGCATGTGTCTTTATAGTAGAACAATTTATAATTCTTTGGGTATATACTCAGTAATGGGATTGCTGGGTCAAATGGTATTTCTGGTTCTGGACCCTTGAGGAATCACCACACTGTCTTCCACAATGGTTGAACTAATTTATACTCCCACCAACACTGGAAAAGCATTCCTATTTCTCCACATCCTCTCCAGCATCTGTTGTTTCCTGACTTTTTAATGATCGCCATTCTAACTGGTGTGAGATGGTATCTCATTGTGGTTTTGATTTGCATTTCTCTAATGAACAGTGATGATGAGCTTTTTTTCATAAGTTTGTTGGTCATATAAATATCTTCTTTTGAGAAATGTCTGTTCATATCCTTTGCCCACTTTTTGATGGGGTTTTTCTTGTAAATTTAAGTTATTTGTACATTCTGGATATTAGCCCTTTGTCAGATGGACAGATTGCAAAAATGTTCACCTATTCTGTAGGTTGCCTGTTCACTCTGATGGTAGTTTCTTTTGCTATGCAGAAGCTCTTTAGTTTAGTTAGATCCCATTTGCCTATTTTGGCTTTTGTTGCCGTTGCTTTTGGTGTTTTAGTCATGAAATCTTTGCCCATGCCTATGTCCTGAATGGCATTGCCTAGGTTTTCTTCTAGAGTTTTTATGGTTTTGGGTCTTACGTTTAAGTCTTCAATCCATCTTCAGTTTTTTGTTTTGTTTTTTTTTTTTTTTTTAGCATTTGTATATTTTAATTTGCAGTTCGGAATAAGGCAATGGATTAGACATGAGGGAATTCAGCTTTAGACTCAGTCCATGCCTGCTTTGGAAGCACCTCTATGGCTTTGGAGTTGTCATGCATGATCATATGGAGGTGCCAGAAGGACACTTGCTTGACATTGTTTTCACGAAAGGTGAGATAAGTTTACATCATCTAGTCCTTCCCATCTGATCACTTTTCTAAGACCCAGGGAAGTGAAATATTACAGATAGGAATTTTGGAAGCAATTGAACCTTTTGAGCCAGACAGGTAGCATTACCTAAAAAGAATAAAATCTCAGTCAGATCCCAAACATTAAGCCAGGTTCTACTCTTTCCTCTGAAGAGACAGGGTAAAACAAATTGCCAAAACCAGATCCAACATGTTCTCTGTTCATTTTCTAAGATCACTAGTTTAGCAAGAAAATGTCCATATATTTCACAAGAAATACTGACATTTCCATTAAAATGTTCTCACAGAAGAAAAGGACAGACTCGAATTCCCCCACAGATTTTCTATGGGTCTTGTTCAGACACATATCTATTTTAACTCAAGCACCTCACAAACTGGATGTAAGTGGGGGTGGCTTCTATGTGGTGCATTTCTGTCCTTCCTCTTCCTCTACCCACAACCAACTTTGCTACTATGCACCTGTTCTCAAAGTCCTTTTCTCTTTTTCTTTTTTTCCCATTATTATTGCTTTTAAGTTCTAGGATCACATCAATAGAATGTGCAGTTTTGTTACATGGGTATGCATGTGCCATGGTGGAGTTGGCTGCACCCATCAACCCATCATCTACATTAGGTATTTCTCCCTAATGCTATCCCTAACCCCCAACTTCCCCCAACAGGCCCCGGTTGTTGGTATTCCCCACTACCATGTCTATGTGTGTTCTTGACTCCCACTTATGAGGTGAGAACATGTGGTGTTGATTTTCTGTTCTTGTGTTGGTTTGCTGAATGATGGTTTCAGTTTCATCCATGTCCCTGCAAAGGACAAGACTCCTTTTATGGCTACATAGTATTCCATGGTGTAGATGTGCCCGTTTGTTTTCTTTATCCAGCCTATCACTGATGGGTATTTGGGTTGGTTTAGTCTTTGCTACTGTGAACAGTGCTGCAATAAGCTTATACGATATTGTGTGTGTCTTTATAGTAGGAATAATTTCTAATCCCTTTGGGGTATATACCCAGCAATGCGGAACTGCTAGGGTCCAGAGTGGTATCATTTCTGAAGTTCTAGATACTTGAAAAATGCATACACACTGTCTTCCACAATGGTTGAATAGTTGCTCTCCACCAACACTGGAAAAACATTCCTATTTCTCCACATGCTCCATCTGTGTTGTTTCCTGACTTTTTAATGATAGCCATTCTAACTGGTGTGAGATGGTATCTCATTGTGGCTTTGATTTGCATATCTGATGAACAGTGATGATGAGCTTTTTTTCATAAGTTTGTTGGCCACATAAATGTCTTCTTCTAAGAAGTGTCTGTTCATATCCTTCACCTACTTTTGATGTTTTTTTTTTTTTTGTAGATTCCGGATGGTGGCCGCACATTCAGATGGATGGAGTGCAGGTACCGCTTGATCTGTAGGTTGCCTGTTCACTCTGATGGTAGTTTCTTTTGCTGTGCAGAAGCTCTTTAGTTTAATTAGATCCTATTTGCCTATTTTGGCTTTTGTTGCCATTGCTTTTGGTGTTTTAGTCATGAAATCTTTGCCCATGCCTATGTCCTCTGTGATACTGCCTAGGTTTTCTTCTAGAGTTTTTATGGTTTTAGGTCTTACGTTTAAGTTTTTAATCCATCTTGAGTTAATTTTTGTATGATACATAAGGAACGGATCCAGTTTCAGCTTTCTGCATATGGCTAGCCAGTTTTCCCAGCACCAT
This sequence comes from Papio anubis, assembly GCF_008728515.1. Classification (NCBI taxonomy): domain Eukaryota; kingdom Metazoa; phylum Chordata; class Mammalia; order Primates; family Cercopithecidae; genus Papio; species Papio anubis. The sequence continues at coordinate 43,167,186 of NC_044981.1, read as the reverse complement.
TTCCCCACTGCTTGTTTTTGTCATGTTTGTCAAAGATCAGATGGTAGTAGATGTGTGGTGTTATATCTGAGGCCTCTGTTCCCCATTGGTCTATATATCTGTTTTGGTACTAGTACCATGCTGTTTTGGTTACTGTAGCCTTGTAGTATAGTTTGAAGTCAGGTAGCATGATGCCTCCAGCTTTGTTACCAATATCGTGAAAATGGCCATACTGCCCAAAGTAATTTATAGATTCAACACTATCTCCATCAAGCTACCATTGACTTTCTTTACAGAATTAGAAAAAACTACTTTAAATTTCATACGGAACCAAAAAAAGAGCCCATATAGCCAAGATAATCCTAAGCAAAACAAACAAAGCTGGTCTTGATTTTTCAGAAAATTTAAGCATCACATCCATGTGGAGGAAACCCTTCCTGTCTGAAAGATGTGAGGGAAAAAAAGAACTTTTATCTGGGGAATGTGAGTCCTTTTAAACTATTAGACCCAGAGAGGCATTAAAATGAGGCAGCAATCACATCCTACTCCCTCCCTTTTGAGACTTGTATTTATCTCTTGAAACTGCTTGTTACTGCCACAAACAGCTATAAACTAACCTAATAATGCTGCTCCAGGCACTATAACCCACACCCTATAGCTTAACAATGTATAGTCAATCTACAGGTTATGTTATTTTAATGTACAGTCTTGGTAAACAACTTGTTACAGTAGGTAGTCAGGCAGATATGAGCAGGGCAGGAGAGCCTGCCCCTCACAACAAGGAATGTCAGGCGACCATCAGGTGACGGCCAGGCGGTTGTTAACTGTCTCTCTAAAATAATAATTGGTCACAGCCAGTGCCAGGGAAAAGCAGTCTCCCTATAGATTAAAAAAAACTAGAAAAACAAAAAAACTAGAAAACCGGAAACTGGTGATCAGCAGCTTCCTGATAAGATTTCAGGAGTTGGATGAGTGGGCTCACACATGTGTACTAAGAGGCAAAATGGTGGAGTTTAACTGGTATATGACCTTCTGTGGACATTCCACCAGTAAGGGAAAAACATGCCTCAAGTGAGCATGTGTACAACTCCAGTACACACACTGTGTATGCTTACCTCCCAAATGCTAGCAGGCCACTGTGTGTGCAGACAACAGACCCTAAGGGAACAATCAGAGGAGAAGGGATGCAAGACCCCAGAAGTAAGCCAATGTATAAAACCCCAAGGCAAAGGTCAAGCTGACTACTTGTCCTTCGAGTCGCCCACCTGGACCTCTTCCAAGTGTACTTTCCTTCCTTTCATTCCCGTTCTAAAGCTTTTTAATAAACTTTCACTCCTGCTCTAAAACTTGCCTCGGTCTCTTCTTCTGCCTTATGCCCCTCAGTTGAATTCTTTCTTCTGAGGAGGCAAACATTGAGGTTGCTGCAGACCCATATGGATTCACTGCCAGTAACTCAGATGCCTGCCACTGGTAACAAACTCAGAAATGGACTCTTCTTTCCCTTTCACCGTGTACTTGTAACTGCTGCCAACTGGAGAATATATTTGGGACAACTCGAATCAATGTTCCTGGGTTGTAATCTTCAAGCTGGGCCCAAATAAACTTTCTACTTTTATTAATTTTGCCTCAGCTTCTTCCTTTTAGGTTAACATGTCTAGCATAAATCAGCAGAACTCAGAGTGACTCCCCCAGACCCCAACCACCTGGTGTTTCTCTCCAAAAGCAGCGCTTGGTACCAGCATAAACACTCTGTCTTCAGAAGTCCCGCTGGGTGTTTCAGATGAGTTTTCCTGAATTCAGACCTCTCACTCTTTGGTTAAAGGTCTAGACTTTCTTTGCACCATTTTTCAAACCCTCTCTTGAAGAGTGAGGGCTTCAGTCTCTGGAGAGGAGATTCTGGTGGAGAGCTCTGTGGGGAACTGCCTTTGTTTTCCACTTCTGTCTCACAGCAGAATTTCGGGTCAAGGTTTTTCCACCTCTGCCTCAGGACCAGAGGTTCGGGTCAAAGTTTCCTCATCTCTGTCTCAGGACCAGAGGTTTGAGTCAAGGTTTTTCTGCCTGTCTCATAGCAGAGATTCAGGTCAAAGGACTGACCATTAGGCACTGGTGGTTTCATTTTACATAGTATGCTTTTAAGATTGTGGCTGTTTTCTATCTCTTGAAAATTCAGGATTAGCCTTTCATTTGTGACTGGTTCCTGTTAGTTCCTAAGTGAAAAGTGTACCCCCGTTTTGCTCTTCCAGACTGTTATAAGATAATGGTCTGGCCCCACATACCTTTGGCATTCTGCTGCCACCTGGCACTTAGACACACTGAGAGACTCATCACACTTTGACCCTAAACACATTCCCAGCCTCACTTTTGAAAAGTTCCTAAATGATGGGAAGTCAAGCTTCAAAATCTCAATGCTCCTTTTAGAAACACCAGCTAGATTTATCTAGACCATTTATGGGGTGCCCTCTTGTAGATATCCAGGAACGTGCACCCACCTAACCTGGGATGGTCATAAGCAGCAATGACCAAAAATGAAGGCCTTTAAAAATACCAAAAACAGGCCAGGCACAGTGGCTCACACCTGTAATCCCAGCACTTTGGGAGGCCGAGGCAAGCGGATCATGAGGTCAAGAGATCAAGACCATCCTGGCCAATATGGTGAAACCCTGTCTCTGACTAAAATACAAAAATTAGCCAGGTGTGGTGGCATGCACTTGTAGTCCCAGCTACTCAGGAGGCTGAGGCAGGAGAATTGCTTGAACCCAGGAGGCAGAGGTTTCAGTGAGCTGAGATTGCGTCACTGCACTCCAGCCTAGGCGACAGAGCGAGACCCCATCTCAAAACAAAACAAAACAAAACAAAACAAACAAACAAAAAAAACAATTTATTTGTGTGAATAATTAGAAAGAGCTGGTTTTAGAACCAGACAAATTGAATAGCAGACTTATTTCCAATACACCTTAAAACCTCTGAAAGAAACTCTAACAGAAAAAAAAAATTGCCTACTCCATTCAACAGGTAAATAAAGGGATATTTGAAACTATTAAAATAGACTTCACAGGCTTTTTTCCTTTTGCCTCTCACTGCTCCTTCAGATAAGACCTGTGATCTGAACTCAGGCTTTCTCCCTTTCACCTCTCACTGCTCCTTCAGATGAGCCCTGTGATCTACTCATCGCTTTCTGCTTGTTCCCTCAAATCCCATACACCTCTTAGCCAGAGATGTTCTGGAATTTTACAGTGTACACATTTCCTTCTCTCAGAAGGGGGAAATGAATTTAAATTTAGAACAGAAGGAACAACTGCAGAGTGGAAATAAATCTACTGTGATTATAAAAATGCAGATCGAACAACTTTCCTAAACCAAGACTAATAAATACACTGATTTACTGACCCAATATCAAACAATACCCTTTAAACTTTATCGCCTTTGAAATGCTAACATCCAGAAAATGAGCTAAGCAGCAGTTCAATTCAGATCAGATCAGAAATAAAAATAAAAAATAAAAATAAAATCCTTTAAACACTCAAACGTCCTGCTTTGGATCCCCTGCAGGATTGACACACAAAAAAGCACTCCAGCCTGTAGTCTAGTGGCCAGTGTGGTCCAGGTTCAATCTCTGCTCAGGGAACTAGTTCCATTTGTTTAAAATTATTCGCATGATTCATGAACTTCTGGGATACTCATTTGTCACTGGTCCTTTTCCCTTCCGCGGAGAGCTATTGGGCTCCTGTCTTTTTCCATTTGTGGGGCATATGGGGCTCTTGGGTCTTTGTGCTGAGGTGCTAGGCTGAAAGGCTGAGATCCCAGAAAACATGGCCAGACAGAAATATGAGTTTACTGCATTTGCAGCTAGCAAAACTTTCCTTTCTTTGAGCTGTCTTTGGGGTAGTTCTGGATCTTGTGAGGGCTGCTTTGAACTTCTTTGGAGATATTTCATGAAACCAACAAAGATCAAAAGAGACAAAGAAGGCCATTACATAATGGTAAAGGGATCAATTCAACAAGAAGGGCTAACTATCCTAAATATATATGCAGCCAATACAGGAGCACCCAGGTTCATAAAGCAAGTCCTTAGAGACTTACAAACAGACTTAGACTCCCACACAATAATAATGGGAGACTTTAACACTCCACTGTCAATATTAGACAGATCAATGAGACAGAAGGTTAACAAGAATATCCAGGACCTGAACTCAGCTCTGCAACAAGCAGACCTAATAGACATCTACAGAACTCTCCACCCCAAATAAACAGAGCATACATTCTTCTCAGCACCACATCACACTTATTCTAAAATTGACCACATAATCGGAAGTAAAGCACTCCTCGGCAAATGTAAAAGAACAGAAATCACAACAAACTGTCTCTTAGACCACAGTGCAATCCAATTAGAACTCAGGATTAAGTAACTCTCAAAACCGCACAACTACACGGAAACTGAACAACATGCTCCTGAATGACTACTGAGTAAATAACGAAATGAGGTCAGAAATAAAGATGTTCTTTGAAACCAATGAGGACAAAGACACAACGTATCCGAATCTCTGGGACATATTTAAAGCAGTGTGTAGAGGGAAATTTATGGCACTGAATGTCCACAAGAGAAAGCAGGAAAGATCTAAAAGCGACACCTTAACATCACAATTAAAAGAACTAGAGAAGCAAGAGCAAAGACATTCAAAAGCTAGCAGAAGGCAAGAAATAACTAAGATCAGAGCAGAACTGAAAGGAATGCTGGGAAAAAACCTTTTAAAATAATGAATCTAGGGCTGGTTTTGAAAAAAGATCAACAAAAATTGATGAACCACTAGCAAGACAATAAAGAAGAAGAAAAGAGAAAGAATCAAATAGATGCAATAAAAAATGATAAAGGGGATATCACCACCTATCCCACAGAAATACAAACTACCATCAGAGAATACTATAAACACCTCTATGCAAATAAACTAGAAAATACAGAAGTGGATAAAATTCCTGGACACATACCTCTCAGAGATTTAAACCAGGAGAAGTTGAATCTCTGAATGCCTGTCTTGAATCTGAAATTGGGGCAATAATTATGCTTAGGACCAGATGGATTTAGTCAAATTCCACCGGGGTACAAAGAGGGCGGTACCATTCCTTCTGAAAGTATTCCAATCAATAGGAAAAGAGGAATCCTCCTAACTCATTTTATGGGAGAAAGCATCATCCACGATACCAAAGCCTGGCAGAGACACAACAAAAAAGAGAATTTTGGACCAATATCCTGATGAACATTGATAAGAAAATCCTCAATAAAATACTGGCAAGCCGAATTCAGCAGCACATCAAAAGCATCCACCGAATTAAGAGTCGAAACTACATCATTGGGATACAAGGCTGGTTCAGCATGTAAAATCAATAGGCGTAATCATGCATAAACAGAACCAATGACAAAACACATGATTATCTCAACAGATGCAGAAAAAGCCTTTGACAAATTCAACAGCCCTTCATGCAAAAAACTCTCAATAAACTAGATATTGATGGAACATATCTCAAAATAATAAGTGCTATTTATGACAAACCCACAGTCAATATCATACTGAATGGGCAAAAACTGGAAACTCTCCCTTTGAAAACTGGCACAAGAGAGGGATGCCCTCTCTCACCACTCCTGTTCAACATAGTGTTGGAAGTTCTGGCCAGGGCAATCAGGCAAGAGAAATAAATAAAGGGTATCCAATTAGGAAATGAACATTCAGTTAGGAAATGAGGAAGTCAAACTGTCCCTGTTTGCAGATGACATGATTGTATATTTAGAAAATCCCATCGTCTCAGCCCAAAATCTCCTTAAGCTGATAGCAACTTCAGCAAAGTCTCAGGATACAAAGTCAAAGTGCAAAAATCAAAGCATTCCTACACACCATTAACAGACAAACAGAGAGCCAAATCATGAGTGAACGCCCATTCACAATTGCTACAAAGAGAATAAAATACCTAGGAATACAACTTACAAGGGATGTGAAGGACCTCAAGGAGAACTAGAAACCACTGCTCAACAAAATAAAAGAGGTCACAAACAAATGGAAGAATATTCCATGCTCATGGATAGGAAGAAACAATATCGTGAAAATGGCCATACCGCCCAAAGTAATTTATAGACTCAATGCCATCCCCATCAAGCTACCAATGACTTTCTTCACAGAATTGGAAAAAACTACTTTAAAGTTGTTATGGAACCAAAACAAAAGCCCGCATTGCCAAGACAATCCTAAGCCAAAAGAACAAAGCTGGAGGCATCATGCTACCTGACTTCAAACTATACTACAAGGCTACAGTAACCAAAACAGCATAGTACTGGTACCAAAACAGATGTATAGACCAATAGAACAGAACAGAGGCCTCAGAAATAATGACACACATCTACAACCATCTGATCTCTGACAAACCTGACAAAAACAAGAAATGGGGAAAGGATTCCCTATTCAATAAATTGCTGGGAAAACTGCTAGCCATATGTAGAAAGCTGAAACTGGATCCCTTCCCTTACACTTTATACAAAAAAAATTAATTCAAAAGATGGATTAAAAGATTAAATGTTAAGACCCTAAAACCATAAAACCCTAGAAAACCTAGGCAATACAAGTGAGGACTAGGCATGGGCAAGAACTTCATGACCTAAAACACCAAAAGCAATGTAACAAAAGCCAAAATAGATAAATGGGATCTAATTAAACTAAGAGCTTCACGCACAGCAAAAGAAACTTCATCAAGAGTGAACAGGCAACCCTGAAATGGGAGAAAATTTTTTGCAATCTATCCATCTGACAAAGGGCTAATATCAAATTTAGAAGAACTCAAATTTACAAAGAAAAAAAATCCCATCAAAAAGTGGGCAAAGGATATAAACAGATACTTCTCAAAAGAAGACATCTATGCAGCCAAAAGACACATGAAAAAATGTTCATCATCACTGGTCATCAGACACATGCAAATCAAAACCACAAAGAGATACCATCTCACACCAGTTAGAATGGCAATCATTAAAAAGTCAGGAAACAACAGATGCTGGAGAGGATGTGGAGAAATAGGAATGCTTTTACACTGTCGGTGGGAGTGTAAATTAGTTCAACCATTGTGGAAGACAGTGTGGCAATTCTCAAGGATCTAGAACTAGAATTACCATTTGACCCAGCAATCCCATTACTGGGTATATACCCAAAGAATTATAAATCATACTTCTATAAAGACACATGTACATGTATGATTGTTGCAGTACTATTCACAATAGTAAATACTTGGAACCAACCCAAATGTCCATCAGTGATAGACTGGATTAAGGAAATGTGGCACATCTACACCATGGAATACTATGCAGCCATAAAAAAGGATGAGTTCATTTCCTTTTTAGGGAGATGGGTGAAGCTAGAAACCATCATTCTCATCAAACTATCACAAGGACAGAAAACCAAACACTGCACGTTCTCACTCATAGGTGGGAACTGAACAATGAGATCACTTGGACACAGGGTGGGGAACATCACACACCAGGGCCTGTTGGGGGGTGGGGGCTGGGGGAGGGATAGCATTAGGAGAAATACCTAATGTAAATGATGAGTTGATAGGTGCAGCAAACCAACATGGCACATGTATACATATGTATCAAACCTGCATGTTGTGCACATGTACCCTAGAACTTAAAGTATAATAATGATAATAATAATAAAGTCATACCTTGGTTAAGCCTTATTGGTTTTGGTGAGTCACTTGGGAGGTTGCCTTTGGTTAAAACAAAAGTTCAAATGCCAGAGCTATCAGCTATTTTTCCTGGCTAAAATCTGATAATGAGAGATATGCAAAGACTTTTTTTTAAAGCTCTATGGTCAAAAGTCAGCTTAATTAAAAGCTGATATTCAAGTTCCTCCTTCCTCTTTGTCGTCTTTGGTCACACATGAAATAATCTAGAAGAGACTTCTAATGACTCAAATTCCCTTAAGGAACACAGAAAAGAGTACCACTAACCCTCTTTTTGGGGTATTCTGTCTTCCTGTGGAGTCTGAAGAGTCATGGATGAGTTCCTCTCAGGTCTAAAACTCTGCTTTCTTTTGTACTGTGTTACTTGATCTCTTTGGCTTTGAGGGATGCCAGAGATTTCTCTGTACTGTGAGAGAGTGCTTGACCTTTGTATGTGTGATGGCTGCTGAGTCAATGGCAAGAGCTGCAGTTTTGGAGGTAGCTGACAGCAGCTGTTTAAAATGAATGGTTATTTTCTAAAAAGTTTTAAATTTTTATCTTTGCTTTCTTTTTCCTCTTTCTTACTTTAGGGAGTAGAATTAATGGTTATTATTACAGAGGGCTTCTCAATTCTTTGCATGTTGAGATTTAAAAGGCATGATTTAAACTTAAAGAAATGTGTTTATAGTGAAGTGCACTGTGAAAGCATTCTGTGTGGCACAGTCCCATGGCATTCTCCTCTTTTGGGGGACTCAGGATAAACTGTAAAAGTGGAGTCCTTGATTTTTAAATATCTAGATGCTCTGCCTCCCAACTGCACCTGCTTTTCACATAAATTATTAGGCCATTAAAAATTACAAATGCTTTGTTGGCCATGTTTCTTAATGGGCTCTGCCCTGAACATAGCAGTCCAGTTGGAAAACAGGCTAAAGTAAAAGCTATTTATGTAAATAAAATTGGTCTCCTTATAAAATGCTATGGCATTTTCCTATCGTTTGTGTTACCTTGGCATCCATTTTAAATCTTTCTCTAACACTCCCAAACTCCTTCTTGGAAAAAAGCCAAATTCTTTCTCATCTCTCTCTCTCTCTCTCTCTCTCTCTCTCTCTCTCTCTCTGATGTGAGAAGTAAATTTGCTATCCTGTTTCCCTAAAACTCAGTAAGGGCTTCAGCCCTGTGGGAGAGAGAAACTTTAAACTTTTCCATTCACAAAGACACAGTTTGAATCCCACCATCCTTTTAAACTAGTGACTTTTACAGGTCTCATGGTTAAGAGTTTTAAATCAAAGCTATAATGTCTTTATTTGTGCCTCTCTGTATTATGTGTGCATGTATACATGACTGTTTGTATATTGGCTGTGATACCATTGACTTATAAATAAATGAGGGCTCATACATTAAATAACCCAAATGCTTTTCAGGTTCCTGTGACTTTAGTAATCTTTGGTAAATAAAGATAGTTTTTAAATTATTGATAAAATAATAGAAATGTCTTCAAGATTTTAGACATTTTTGCCTGGGTCTACTGGTCAGATATGTTTATAATGTCTCTACTAGATATTTTGAAGTCATAAAGCTGTTGCTTTTATGATATTTTTGATGCTTGCTTAATTTGTCTGTGAGCTTATGTCTTTGGATTTGGCCTTTAAATTATGTGGTACAGACAGTGGCCACAGTGAGGCCTGGGGACAGTGCCTGGGCTGCATCCTCCCTGGGTCAGCTATGCCTCTTGGCCATGCTGGGAAGGGTTGGATCCACCAGGTAGTATCTCCACAGCTCTATCCTTTGTCCTGGGATCTGCATCTGACACATAAGTAAAATCGGTTCCTAGGTTTTTCACTGAAAATCAGGGTTACTAAGAGTTAACACTGGAATTAATATATGCAATTAAAACTACTAGGTACAAGACAAACAATTTTATATACAGAGTATATAATGAAAATAAGATGCAAAAATAGTTTTTAAAAGAGAGTAATTTTTTTCCTTTTACATGAGAGAACTTCATGTGGTCAAAATAAGAGGGCAAGGAAAGTAAATGTTCACCTAAGGTAGAATGCCAACATAAAAAAAGGATATATAGCACAAAACTGAAGGTTTAAGCAAGTTGTGGAAGGCCTATAGAAGATTAATCTCATGAAAAGAATTTTACGTGTGATCAAGTTGGCTAAAATTAGAAGGGGATTATTTTTTCTAAAAATGGAGCATATCAAAAGTACACTGATGCAGGGGCAGAGTTAGGCCCCTGTGTCAAAATAACAGGTTTCTCTTGGAGCATCAATCTGTTCTTTAATAGAAAATTGTAAAGGTTATAAAAGGTTTACAGAAATCTTGTGCAGTCAAAACTGAGATTGGATAGATTTGTTTATAAGATTTAATTAAAATTAGCTTTAACATTAATAATATACTGATGTAAAGGTAAGATTTGTTTTTCTCTTTTGAACAATATTGTTGCGAAGTACTAATAAGGATTAATTTTTACCTTCTGAGTAAAAAAAGAGGGAAAGACATTTTTTCATCCAATGCTGTCTTTATTAGGTCTTTTGATTGCTTGGAAAACTGAGTTTCCTCTCTATCAAAGAGTAAAGGTGTTTTTGGTTTTTTTGTGGTTTTTTGGTCCTATTTATATGCAAAGAAGGTTTTTGCTTTCTGAAATACTTGAATTATCACTTTGGTTAAATGAATGACTATTATTAGTGACCTGTAATCCTATTTTGATCTAGTATTTAAGCCTTTAGTATTTGACATACTCCCAAAATCAAATTTCAAATTCTAAAATTAAGTATTTTCCAGAAGAAAACCCTGAAGCCCAAGAGAGATATATTAGGCATATTTGGTATATTAAAATCATATGGGAAGCACTGTCAAATAAGAAATAGTATTTAAACTTTGAGTTATATTTGTATAGATATGTTAATATGTTCCAAAATTATATGAGATTCCAAAATTTCAGATAGGTCTTGGTATATGTAATCAGTCATGATTACGATTACTTTAAACTGCTGTATGCCACAGGAATAACCAAATTTCCTTGTCAATTGTGTCTTTAATCATAGCTATTCTAAGTCTTTTGTTATTCACAGACAATTAGTATTCTACTTTGATCCTTCTGAAAAAAAAAAAAAAAACAGAAAACAAAAAATGGTTTAAAGCAATGGCAATGAAAGCCAAAATTGACAAATGGGATCTAATTAAACTAAAGAGCTTCTGCACAGCAAAATAAACTATCATCAGAGTGAACAGGCAACCTACAGAATAGGTGAACATTTTTGCAATCTATCCATCTGACAAAGGGCTAATATCCAGAATCAAAAAGAACTTAAACAAATTTACAAGAACAGAACAATCCCATCAAAAAGTGATGAAGGATATGAACAGACACTTCTCAAAGGAAGACGTTTATGCAGCCAACAAACATATGAAAAAGAGCTCATCATCACTGGTCATCAGAGAAATGCAAATCAAAACCACAATGAGATACCATCTCACACCAGTTAGAATGGCAATCATTAAGAAGTCAGGAAACAACAGATGCTGGAGAGGATGTGGAGAAGTAGGAACACTTTTACAGTGTTGGTGGGAGTGTAAACAAGTTCAACCATTGTGGAAGACAGTGTGGTGATTCCTCAAGGATCTAGAACCAGAAATACCATTTGACCCAGCAAAGGATTATGAATCATTCTGCTACAAAAACACATGCAGCCAGGTGCAGTGGCTCATGCCTGTAATCCCCGCACTTTGGGAGGCCAAGGCGGGGGGATTACAAGGTCGGGAGATCGAGACCATCCTGGCTAACATAGTGAGATCCTGTATCTACTAAAAAATACAAAAAAATTAGCCGGGCACGGTGGCGGGTGCCTGTAGTCCCAGCTACTCAGGAGGCTGAGGCAGGAGAATGGTGTGAACCCGGGAGGTGGAGCTTGCAGTGAGCTGAGATTGCACCCCTGCACTCCAACCTGGGCGACAGAGTGAGACTCCATCTCAAAACAAAACAAAACAAAACAAAAAACACAACACAAGGATACATATGTTTATTACAGCACTGTTCACAAAATAGCAAAGAGTTGGAACCAACCCAAATGCCCATCAATAATAGACTGGATAAAGAAAATGTGATATATCTACACCACGGAATACTATGCGGTTGTAAAAAATGATGAGTTCATGTCCTTTGCAGGGACATGGATGAAACTGGAAACCATCATTCTCAGCAAACTAACACAAGAACAGAAAACCAAACACCACATGATCTCACTCATAAGTGGAAGTTGAACAATGAGAACACATGGACACAGGGAGGAGATCATCACACACCGGAGCCTGTCAGGGGTTGGGGGGCTAGGGGAGGGATAGCATTAGGAGAAATACCTAATGTAGATGAAGGGTTGATGTCTGCAGCAAACCACCATGGCACATGTATACCTATGTAACAAACCTGCACGTTCTGCACATGTATCCCAGAACTTAAAGTACAATAATAAAAATTTTTTTTAAATTTGCTATAATCCAAAATTTGCCTTTTCTTCAAAGACATTCATGAAAAAGGGCCCTGACAAGTACTCTTAAGTACAGATATCTGATAACTTCAGAGATCATACCATTGGACTAAGTAAAAATCTTCAGAACTCACTAATGTGTTCATGAAGATTGCTAACCCAATATCAAGCAGAACAAGAATTAATTATGTGTCGCTAAACTGATAGAGAACTGAAATGATTTTTAAGACTTTTTATTTCAAACATTGCTGATTTAATATTTTGTCTTCCAGAGTCAAAAACACATTTTTCTTTCGGGCTATTTCTAGCTTATAGCAATTGGGCAATATATCTTTATAAGCAAAATCAAAACATTTGCCTTTCTCTCTACTTGATTTTCCCCAAATTTGGACACTATTCATGGGTATTCTTATTTCATGGCAATCTAGTAATCTGCATTAGTTCAATAAAAATCTGTTTTCTGTAACAGGACACAACTGAAGACATTGTTTGTTGGTGGTGGTGTTTTTAACCAGACTTTGACTGGAATGGTATATTTTCAGAGATGATCAGACTGCTTTGAGGAACTGAGGTTGACTTTATAGAGCTGATAAAAAGCCTCTTGGAAAGACTGGCCTGAAACTTTATCTTACATGGTTCCCTTACAAGATTTCTGTCCTTGTGGTAAGTAAAGAATGTCACTTTTAGACAGGTTTGGGAACCTCAAGATATTTTGGGGACTTGTGAAGAGAGGAATTTACCAATTCCTACAGGTATTACAATGGCAGTCTAGTGGTGAATCCTTGGTTTGATTCCTAACCTCAAAACTTTTAACAGTGTAATCCAAAAGTTCCAGCGAAGTCAACCTAAAAGAGGCTATTTGGCCAATCATCATTTTTCTTGCACTTTATGCAAGTAATCAGACCAAGTATAACATTAAAATTTATTTTACAAATAAATTGGTCCTACTAAGATTTATCTTTGGTAAAAATGGGGGCTGAAAACAGAAAAATTATGTTTCAGAAGAAAACTACAGTACACCTGTTATTAGATTCTAGCCTTGTCCATTGTTCTGAGTTTTTATTATCTTCCTACAATTTGGATTACATCCTGAACTACTTCCTGGATACAAGTCTGTAAAAAAGGACCAGGCTTTAATTTTCTTCATGATGTTTTTAATTGACTTCCCCAATGGAATAGGTTTATTAAAAATTTTGGCATACACATTTTGTTCTTTATTATAATCCTTATGCATATTATATTTCTACTATATATCTCTCATTGTTTTACTACTTCTAAGAAAACTAGATTCATGGTACTCTACAGACTAGAGATGATTTAACAAGTGACAGCAACTGTAGATCAATGACTTTGACAGGACTACCCTAAGAACCAGACTTTCCAGCAATGAGGGACACCTTGACACTCAGATTTTGATCATCAATGCTTTCACAAGAAGAAATATTTTTTATCAAAAGGGGGAAATGAGAAAAGAAAAGAAAATTTATCTGAGAAATACAAATCCTTTTAAATTATCAGACCCAGAGAGGCATGAAAATATAACGGCAATCACATCCTACTCCCCCACACTATTTTTAAGCTATGTATTCATCTCTTAAAACTGCTTGCTATTGCCACTAGTAGCTACAAAGTAACCTAATAATGCTCCACCAGAAACTACAACCCAGTCTATAGCTTAACAATGTATACTCGATAGCTTATGTTATATTAAGGTAAAGTCTTGGTAAACAACTCCGGAATGGCCTCTTCCTTCGCATTTGTAACTGCTGCTAATTAGATAGTACACTCAGGGCAATTTGAATCTATACTGCTGGGTTTTAATCCTCAGACCTGGCCCAAATAAACTTTCTACTTATACTAATTTTGCCTCAGCTTCTTTACCTTTTAGGTCAACAGACAACAGGGACTAGAAGCCTTTTTGGAGTAAGGAAGTGGCATTCACAGGTGACAGTGCTGAGGAAGGAGCCTGGGGTCTCCAGGGATATAGCTTACAATTCCTCTCTAAATCCTGGATTCAAAGAGCTGGGCTCCCAAATGTCCCAGGAAAGCTTTCTTGTGGCAACACAAACTTGCACCAGCCCCCTACATCTGAGCCATTTGAGGTGATTTATATGAAGATGATTGCAGGATAATTCATTGAGACACGAATTCAGGCTGTATTTCTCCCTCTGTTCCAAGTGGGAAGCTTCTCTGTGCTCCTGCACCTCTGGGGAGCCTGTGGCGTGGGCTGGGGGTAAAGGCTGGTTAGAGACAATCAATTTCCTGGCCTTTGCCTTCCAGGAGCCAGAGCAGCTTAATAGGATCATGCAGTAGACAAGAGGGCAGAGAGAAGGAAGGAGCCGCATCCAAAGGAGCTTGTGGAGTTCCCCTCATAAGTAGAACCAGCAGCCCTGCTAGGGAGGTGGAGGACTTCCAAAAGTACTGGTTACCAGGATGGCCAAGGACAGGCCCGAGTATCTGGCTTCCCTCTAAGCCCAAGCCTAGAACCTGGACTTCTGTGTCAAAGATGCACCATTCTTCCACCAACACTCTCCTGCATCCTTGCAGCTATTAAGGGGAAGGGGACTCGGCTCACTCTTGGAAGCTGGCTGCATCACTCCAACCACTTGGACAGGATGGAATTCCTGAGCAGCTTTTCACTCATTCGCTGGCTCACTCAAATAACCAGTGGGTCTGGAGAGCAGACCAGCACTCAAAGCAGAAATTGCTTCAGTGCATGTGGACTTTTTGAAGCTTGGTCCAACACCTAGGGGCTGCACGGGGTACACTGAGGCATCAGAAGGCATTAAGGAACCAGCTAGGCATCCCCATGCTTTGAGGAAGCAAATCACCTAAACCCTATCCTCTGACCCAAGCCAGGTGAGAGAGACCACCAGGGGGCTAAGTCTCCCAGCTAAGGCAATGTCTGTCAATGTCTTGTAAGAGAGCTATTTGAATACAAATGCCCACAGAAGCTGCTGACTCTCCCCCCGTGCCTTACAAAGTGGTCCAATCCTGGTGTCAGCTGGGGTCATCTGTCCCTTAAGATCCAGACCTGACTGTCTTGAACTCCCTCCACCTCCGCCCCCCGCCCCTGGCATGTCCAGTGCCCTCACCAAGACTTCTGGGAATTCTCAGAGATTGGCGCTTCTTCTACCCTCTTCTGGCTCTGATTTCAGAATTCTGCTGAATTATCCTTCTTCTTCATTTTGTGTCTCTTCCTCCCAGCACAGACCCGGAACCTTTCCCTGATCCCCAAGCCTCTGAGTACAAGCAGGCATGAAAGTTGGATGTAGACATTTTTCTGAAGATTTAGGGGCAATAGCTGGAAACGTACATCTCACTCCAAGATGCAGGGAAAATTAAAAGTGGACTTAAGTTCTTAGGTAGCCCCTGGGCATTTCCTCCCCTTCTGCCTCAGTTTCCGGTTGCTGCAGCCCTCTCTTCTCTAATCCCCTCCCTGAGCCCACCACCACCAATTCTGGTCCTTTCTCATGCAGACTAGGATGGTTCTCTATTCCTCTTCGTACTCCAGCCTCCCCTAAGGGCCCCTCCCACTCCCGTGTCCTACTGTGCATTTTACTAAACTAAGATCATTCCTTTCCCGTGTAAAACTGGTACTGGTTGTGGTAAAATAGTAATTTCCTACCTCTGAAAATAACATTATTTTACAGATGAGGCCAATTGAACTCAGTAGGTTAAATAAATCCGTCAAGATCACATAGCAAGAAGAGTTGGGATGGCACTGGGATCTGTCTTCACAGAAAGTTGCCTTTCGTTCTGGGCTGGCTCTGGTTTGGCTGAGGTCTTGGCCTGCAGGAGGGGTCTGCTGCAAGAGGGACAGGTAGTTCTGAGAGGGGATCTTCATGACCCAGGCGGGAAGCGAGAGTGCCACTGCCTTGTCAGAGTTCCAGAAGCAGTGGTGTAATCCTGAGTTCTAGGGAGCCTATGTTAGGTGGCTGGACCAAGACCACCAGGCCTGACTGTGGGGTTAGGGGCTGGCACAGAAGGCTGGGCTTTTGCTCCCAGGCAATGAAGAATGAGAAACCAGGCAGAGCTGGGGAGGGCTAGAAGGAGCCTTTAGCCGTAAAGCAAAGTTACTAATCTTGGGTGCCAGAAGCAGTGCTAAAGCCTTTACATTACATCATTTCTAATACACACAGTGAGCCCCAGAGACAGTCATCCTTCCGCTTCACAGACAAGGAAGCTGAGGGTCTCAGTGGTTGAGTGACTTGCTCAGAGCCCCACAGCTAGTAAGTAAACAGGCAGCCAGAATGCAAACTCCACACGTCTGCTTCCTAGTCTCACACACGCCATGTGGGTTCTGGGAGAATATTCAGCTGCTGGGGGTTGGTAACTTGCATGTCTGTTCCCACCTCAGGGACTCTGCTGCTGTTCTGGAATACTCTCCTGCCAGGTTTCAGTACAGCAGGCCCCATCTTGTCTTTGGGACTAAGTTTAGGGGACTTCTCCTTGCAAAAGCCTTGCTGACCTCCCAATCCAAAGAAGCCCTCAGGCCCTCTCCCTCTCCTCACTCTGTCATATTTTCTTCTTGGAATTTACTTGAAATTTTCTCATTTATTTATTTATTACTTATTATCTCCCCCATGCCCTAAACGTGAAAGTGGGCTGTGTCTGTCCTGTGTTCCCGAATCCCCAGCACCTAGGTCAGCCAGCACTCACATACAAGTATCTGGGAAGAAGTGAAGGAGGCGGCAGAGTCTGAACACCAGCAAAAGCCATCTCTTGCTCGTATCAATAACCCTCTCTCCACAGCCCAACCACCTCAGTGGCAGCTTCTCTACTCCATCTCCCCATGAAGAATTGCTGCGGGAGGAATGACAACTGGACCAGATGTCACCTGACAGGAGTCCAAGGCAGCTCCTGCTACCCTAGCTGGTGGGTCTCCAGACTGGCAGATCTGCCCTGGTCCTTGGGAGGTCCTCTACCCCAAGTCTGCCCAGGAATTCCCTTCCGCCTTTCTACAACCTCTCATGCTCACTGACCTCTAGGCTTTAGGGAAACAAAAACAGTTCTGCCCTATAAAGATGTCAGGACCCTGGCTCCAGGTGGCCAAACCCTTGTCATGAAATGGAAGGAACGCAGGGCCTGGAGGTGGGCCACTGGCTGGAGGCCTGGGGATGAGGCCCAGACCCTGAGCTAGGGACTCGAGGCTCCCGGTTCCATGTGCAACATGCTCAGGATCACTGGCTGTGGCTGAACTCCACCTCTCTCAAACACATTCAGTGATGGGTTCCCTTTGTCTACCCTGTGGGGAGGCCAGAACACCAGTGAAATATGAAATCGAAAGCACATTGTACATCTCAGATGAAAAGTGCCACAGTCAGAGAGATTCACAGCCGTACTGTTCACTCGTGCTGGTCAAATGGCTTTGGCTGGGAAATTGTTTTATGGGTATGAGTTTTAGGGTTTAAAGAAAAAAATATGGCTTGTTTCATAGAGCCATTATGGGATTTTGCTGTTGAGGCACACAGTCTCTGCACAGCCCTGAAATGTTTTGACAGCTCAGGCAAATTCTCAGGAAAACCTGAGACCAGAGCCTGCCAACCAGCCGCTTATCACTCGGCTCCCACAGCCCGGACGCTCGGCCGGAGCTTCCCCTGCTGGCTCCTCAGCAGGCCCGGCCGCCACCCTGCCCGCGGGACCAGCCGCACGCGGCCCAGCTATGAATCAACCTTGTCCTCCCATTCCAGTGCGGGAAATGGGATGATGAATTCGTTTCCATCACCACACTGCCCATAAGTCACGGCTTGAAGGGCATTTTTTTTCTTTTAAAGTTTCCAATGACAAAGATTTCATTATCCAAAGCAATAATTTTTACCCGGAGCAATGCAAGATTTCACTCTACCTGAATTAGGCCCATATGTGAAAGGGCAGCCTGAGAACGTCAGTGTCTGGGGGCGGAGAGGAGGGTGGGAAAGGGGGAGGCTGGTCTCTGTGTTCTCGCCCTGCCCCCACGTGTTCCCTTTCTCTCTCTGTGTGGATGTTCGCTTTCTTTGTTCTCAGTCTCCTTCCTCCTGAGCCAACCTCTCTCCTTGTCACGGAGCACCCCCATGATCCTCTCCCCAGGGCATAACCCTTCCTCCTGTGACAGCCCCAGGCCTGGGCTCACACTCTCTGTTTATTCTGCCTGCCTGTTCTCCCCACTGCTTCACATCCACACCACCCTCCCAGCCCCCGCCCCCCCTCCCCCACCCCATATCAGAGCCAAAGAAGGGCAGAGAATCACCAGCACTGCTCTCAAATGGAGGCCAAAGGGTTTTCCTTCGAATCAGAAAGGCAATTTCAAAACTGCACTACAGAAGTGTGCTGCACTACAGAAGATCCCCCGGGGGTTGGCTCATTCTGAGGCTCTGGATGTGCCACCTTCTGCCAGGCCCCATCTTTTTCCCCTGTTAGTTTTCACACTGAGGCCTCGTTGCTCCAAAGCTAAAGCCTAAAGTCACAGGAAGCATAAATAAGAATCTAAAGAAGGAAATATGGGACCTTCTACAGCAGCACAGGAGGAGCCAAGACAGGGCCCTCTGCTCTCAGCCCTCCTGGAAAGCAGCATTTGAGGGGTAGGGGGTTCTTTCAGGGACTGGCTGGTATCTTTTGAGGGCTGGCCTGGCCAAGGAAGGCCAGGAGCGCTGCTGAGAAGGGCTTACCCTTCTCAGGGTAAGGCTGGGGTGCCCCTGGCATCTCCCACTGTCCACATCCCAATCCCACAGAGCCTCCTTCTCCACCTGCTTTCCCACTAACACGGCCACCGTCAGTCCGGGGACAGGCCCAGGTCAGATCACCTGTGACAAGCCCAAGAGGAAATGCTGGTATCAGATTTGAGGGAGCCACGTGCAGCCAGTCTACATTTAAACAGCAACTATTAATTATAGAATCCCACCCAAGTACAAAAGATAAAATAAATGCATGAATGTATTTCACTTCCTCATAAAGCAAATACAAACTAGGGCTGATATTAACTACCAAAATGACAAACTTTCATATGACTGACCTACATCCACACACAGGTAGATTAAACACCAGGGAAGAAGCCCAGACAGTGACCTCAGGGGTTTCGGCAAGCAAAGGAAAACTGGAGGCTGGGTCAGAGAGTCTTCACAGAAGAGTGGTGCTCTGGTGTGGAGGAAGTAATAGTCCCAGAGTCTTCAAGAGAGTGTCAGAGGAGTGAGGTGTCCTCCCGGAGGGGCAGAATGATGCTAGGAGTTAACTGAGCCCATCCATGAAGTTTGGAAGCCCAAGCTAAAGATCTAGACTTCTCATTACTTCCCAATCAGTGACAAAGAAAGTGTTTTGAAGCCATGTTAGCCCCCACAGTTCTCAGCTACCACTATTATATATTGTTAACTCCTCCCACCAGGTACAGCAAAGCATATTATGAATGTTACGGTGAGCACGGGGGCCGGGAGAGAGGACAAAATTGAAGATCTGTGGTGATGCCTGTGCTGGGGGGCCTCTAGTGCACTCACTGGCTAAGAAAGACCCCCATGCCAACCCCCTGACCCACAGCCCAACTGCAGGCCAATCTTCAAATTCCTGCCTCAATAATCTCATCAACCACCTCATGCAGGAATCTGGAGCTCTGAGTTAACAGGTGGAGTTGCGGCTGATATACGTGACACTAGGGTGCTGTGAGATTTGCAGGCAGTGACAAGTTTTAATTAAAAATTTTTCTTAGGCCAGGCACGGTGGCTCATACCTGTAATCCTAGCATTTTGGGAGGCTGAGGTGAGCAGATCACTTGAGGTCAGGAGTTCAAGACCAACCTGGACAATATGGCAAAACCCCATCTCTACTAAAAATACAAAAATTAGCCAGGTGTGGTGTTGGGCACCTGTAGTCCCAGCTACTTGGGAGGCTGAGGCAGGAGAATTGCTTGAACCTGGGAGGCGGAGGTTGCAGTTAGCCAAGGTTGCCCCACTGTCCTACAGCCTGGGTAACAGAGTGAGATTTGGTATCAAAAAACAAAAAAAAATTCTTAGAGGTGAAATTCACATAACATAAAATTAACCATTTTAAAGTACACAATTCAGTAGCTGTTAGTACATTCACAGTGTTGTGCATCTACTACCTCTATTTAGTTGCAGAACATTTTCATCACTCCCAAGGAAAAACTCATACCCACGAAGCAATCAGTCCCCAGTTCTCCTCCTCCCAGGCCTTGGCAGTCACTGATCTGCTTTCTGTCTCCTTCCAGATGTTTCATATAAGCAGAATCATACAATATGTGACCTTCAGTGTCTGCCTTCTTAGCATGTTAGCTTGGCTTAGAAACTTAGCATGTTTCTGAAGTCCATCCATGTTGTAGAATGTATCAGAATTCCATTCCTTTTTATGGCTGAATAGTATTTCATTGGATGTATATACTACACTTGTGTAGCCATTCATCTGCTGATGGACAACTGTTTCCACCTTTGGCTAGTGTGAATAATGCTCCTATAAGCTTGTATGCCCAAGTATTTGTTTGAGTCCTTGCTTTCAATTCTTTGGGGCATATGCCTAGGAGGGGAGTTGCTGGGTCATATAGTAATTCTATATAATATACTTTTGAGGAATGGCCAAAGTTCTTTCCACAGGGCTGCATCACTTTGCATTCCCACCAGTGGAAAGGTTCTGAGAATTCTCAGACTGATGGATAGTGGTAGGGGATGCATCTGATGGTTTTGTTTGAGTCAGGGTTAGGGGAGGCTGAGCTGGAGCTACTACCTGGTACTCTCATGGCACCCAAGTCCTCTGCCACTCCTAGAGCCCAGAACCATGTGTGGCTCAGAGCAGGTCCTCAGACTTGAGGTGTAAAGGAAGCAGTGAAGACTAGGAAGGTGGTCACAATGGTGGTCCTGGGTCGCAGAGTCCTGAGACACCACAGCCACACCATAAAAATCAAGGCTGAGGACCTGAGACTACACAGGCTTCCCCACTCGGGCTCCTGCAAATAGCAGGCTGGGGAGCTGCACTCCTCTGCAGATCCCATTACTGGAGATAGGACTGCAACATGAAATGATGAAAACGTAAAACATCAGGGAACATGCTGTAAATCACTTATTGGCAACCTGCTGCCTCCCAGACATGCCCAATTGGAGTGAGATGCTGCAGCAGCTCGGGATTTCCACATGGCCTAGACCAGGCTTTCCTTCAGGCGCCAAGACCCTGACCTAAGAACTGAAACCATGTGGGGAAAACACCTTGGGGGCCTGACTCATCCTGTCCTCCAGCCTACAGCATCGCCCCCAAGTCTTCTCCTGGCATCAAGCCCACCAGCTCCAGGCCTTGGGAAAACCCCTTTGCCCCTCCATGCCTGTGTTTTCCCAATTTGAGAAATGATGATGCCTTGGCTTGAACAGCCTCCCAGGCTCCCCAGCAGATTCCAGATGTATCTGTGATTCGTGGAATTTACCCATAGTCTTGGCTGTCCTCATCTGGTCTCAGTGAAAAAAATCAAGAAACAAAGAAAAGAAGTGGCCAGTTCCACAAGGCCCTATGAACAGGCTTCTCAGGGCCAGTGTCAGCAGCAGGGCTCCTGAGACCGAGGCTCCTGCCATCCACCTGCACTGGCCCAGATGGGAAACGGGGCTGCTCAGGAATGCGTAGGGTTTCATTCCTTCAAGTGTGCAGTATGAGGTATGGCCCCTTAGAAGCAAAACCCACATTAAAAATCAAACTAAGAAAGAAAGTGAAATGATAGGCTGTTTGCCTGCTTTCCCAAGGACTCCCCTCAGGACAAAGCTTTAAATGCTTTAAGTGGAACTGCTTCTGCCCACTTTTGCAGTTTCATGTATACTGTCTGAAGCAGAGGTTAATGTATATAACCTTGTTGCAACTGGGTGGACTTTCTCAGTTCCCTGGTCGCTTGGCCACGGAAGCAAGCCCTGAGCAGGAGGGTGGAGGGCAGGAAGAGAAAGAGCACGGGAGCTGGGGGCTCAGAGGATCTGCGAACCACAGCTGAGCTCTGGCTAATACCAAGGCCAGTGATGGAGGAGCTATAAACCTTGTGTGCCCTCCAGCGAGTCCTTCTCACCTCTGGGCCTCGGTTTCCTCCTTTCAACAGTGAGAACATCAGACCAGACAACCTCTGGATTGCTCCAGCTCCAATATTCTAGGCAGTGGGCCTTCACGGAGCAGCTGAATATTCATGAAGGTGTGAGCAGGTCAGTCCTCGCCAGAGCCAAGCAGATGCACTAGCAAGACCACCTCCCACCCACTAAAGAGCAATGATGGTGTGTCACAGTCCATCGGCTGAGTAGGCCACTCAATTCTCCATCTCGTCTACCTTCTTCGATCTGAAGGTCACACAAATGGTTCCCTTTTAAGCACATGGGGAATACTGTCCTGCCACAGGAACAGCATTTATCAAAGCAGGGGGCCCGAGGTGCCCAAAACCATCATTATAATAAAGTAAAAGATCAATGTATCCAACAATGCCACCCTGTTTGCCAAATTTATCAGCCACAACAGCTTTGCTGTGAGGTGAAATGTTGGGGGCTGGGTTGGGGAAATCAGTCGCCTTTCCTTACTATGCGGCAGTGTAACCATAATTCTTCCTTAGACTTACTGCCTGTAGCAATCTTGTCTCCTCAGATTCTCATTTCTTAGTCAGAATCCTTTCATGATTATCCCATAGTGCCTAAAACAGGGCTGGGCACACAGTGGGTACTTAATAAATGTATGTGGATCTGTTTTCAGGAGTGTCCAGGGAAAGAAGACCAGTATTTCAGTTACCTGTGGCTGCAGAACAAGCTACCAATTTAGTGGCTTATAACAATGAGTTATGATTTCTCATGAATCTGTGTGTTGACTGGATTCAGCTGAGTGGTTTGGCAGGGCTCATTTCGCAGCTGCATTCATCTGGAAGCTTCTTTGAAGCTGGAATGTCCGAGATGGCCTCTTATCCTCCAGAGCTTCTCTCCCATGTCCCTGCATTATCCACTGGTCTAGTCTGGACTTCCTTTCAGCAGCAGGGTGGCTGGGTTCCAAGAGGAACTGTTCTAAGAAGACAAGCCCATTGCACAGGCACTTATAAAGTCTCTGCTTGGATCATACTTGTTAATATCCCATTGGCCAAAGAAAGCCACATGGCTAACTCCAGAGTCAATGCAGGAGAGACCACACACAAGTGTGACTTCTAAGAGATACAGTTCATTGAATGCCACAAAGCAATGATCTACCACAGCTGGTGAATCCCCCCCGATGGGAGATAGAGCCATGATACCCTGAGCCATCCTCTACTCTCCCAGGAAGGTGGAAGACAGGACAGGTTTCTCAGCAGAAAACCATCCTCCAGAGCAGGTGAGGAAGTCAAGTCACCCACTGTCAAGGTGGGGAGGGAAGGTTCCTCGAGTCCCATCATGGTCATGCTCAAAATCTAGCAAAAGCTGGACTATCTTTTCAGATCCTGGAGGACAAGTGGGACCTGTCACTTGCATTCATTTACTGAATATAGCACCTGAGCACTACCAGCATGGAGCACTTGGGATCAAGGTGTATCAAGGGAACCCCTGCTACCAATAGCAGGAGAGGAACATGTGCATTTCCTCACATGTCCTTGTCAGCCATGGGGATCGTCTTTTTCCATGGGGAGTAATAGTGTGGTGCAGTGGTTAATTGCATGGACCCTGTTGGCAGATGGCTTGGCTTCAGATTCTAGCTCTGCCACATACCAACTCTGCTGACCTGGGCAACCTGCCCAGCCCTCCTGAGCCATGGTTCCCACGTCTAAATTCTCATGAGGGTTAAATCACTTAATCCATGAAAAGCACTCAGAACAGAGGTTGGCATAAAATAAGCATCAGGCAAGCATTTGCTAATATTATTCATGAGTAATCCTTACATAAAGAATTCTTTTTTCAAATTACAAACCTAATAATATACTCAATGTAAAAACAAACCAACCTTGCAATATCTGAAAAAAGAAAAAAGGGAAAACCCACTCACACAATTCCTCAACCCGAAAAGAATCCTATTAACCTCCTGGCATGCATACTTAGTGTTTTCCTATGAAATATGTACACATAACCATTTTTTTCATTACAAAAAAATGTCATACTGTTTGTAGCCTGCCAGTTAAAATGTAATAATATGTCAAAAATGTTGGCCATAAATATTATTCTACAATTTGATTTTACTGTCAGCATGTATTTAATGATGTAATCTATCCTTTCCTGTGGGCTATTTATATGATCTGTGATTTTCCACAAACAGAAGTAATGCTGTGATACATATCCTCATACACATCCCTCATTATGTCTTCAGAATAAGTTCCTAGAAGAGGAAAATGCTGGGTTTGAAGGGAATCCTACCTGTAGGCTTGATTCAGATGCTGCTGTCCTGGCCTGGAGAGAATGAGTGTGCCTGGAAGGCATAGTAGGAGAGGAACATGTACCTGTCCTCCAGGTCCTTGTCAGCCATGGGGACTGTTTTTTCTCACTGGGGAGCTATAGTATCAGCCTCTAGGCCAGAAACATTCTGCTGTGATGTGGCTTCACCTCTGCATCAAGCAAAGCCAGAGCCACCTTTAGAGCCTGTGGAGGCCAAAGCGACTCCATCTTGGATGCTACTCACCATGTTGACTTCTGATTATCACCAGTTCTGGGAAGGCCTCTAAGATTTCCAGCACATCCATTGTTCCTTGTGTAAGAGCAAGTACTTGCTGTAAATCCTGGGTCAACTTTGATGTTATCATACTTCAACTGTCCTATACTTCCCTTCTGAACCACTCCTCCCTGTGGTATATAAGCCCTGGGTCTTGGGGGTAATGGTATGTGGATCCACCATCTTCCGTCACTGCCACCTGAGACATAAACACGGCTTCTTTTCTGAAGTTTCTATTAAATGTTTCTAAGAAACTGGATTTGTCAGCCTCTTTCTTCAGCCTCTCAGCTTCTTCAGACTTTGGAAGTGGGATTGCATATACCTGCCCATTGTAAACAGAGCCCCAGGTGCCTTCTGCCTGCCTGTAACCACTAACTTCCCCAGGTTTCCACCTGGCCCTCCTGCACCCCTCTCTACACATAGAGTTTCAGTGTCCCAGAGAGAGACTTTGGCAGGAAACAGACCTGGCTTCAATATCCCTTTAGCGGGTGACCCCAATCCACGTATCCCGCTCTGATGCCCATCTCCAACCTGGACCTGTATTTCTGCCTGACTGTTCCATGGGATCCTCAAATTTAGCCCCACCTAACCCACTCTTCTTGTCTGCTTTCCCATCATCCGTTCCAGCAAGCTGTTTGAGCAGGTGTCCAGGCTTCAGGGGTCAGGCAGCATGGGTTTAACTATGGCTTTGCATTTACCAGCTGGGTGATTGTTGGCAAATGACTCAACCCCCTTGATCTGCAGTTTTTCTTAACTGCAAATTGAGGACTTTAATACGAGCTTCTCAGAGTTCTGAGGATTCAGTGGGGTGACAACAGGTCCTACAGAGTAAATGTTTAATAAATGATAACAAGAGCAATACTGATATTATTTTTATCCTTCTACCCACTCCTCCAATTGAAAACCTCATAGTCATTCTTCCTTCTTCAAGGGTCTCTTCTCTTCCACAAACCCAGGAAGTAAACTTCAGAAATGGCCCCTGAACCCCTGCTGCTGCCCTGCTGCTTGCACACATGCATTAAGTGGTCTCCTTACCCCCTTGCTATCCTGTGGATAGCACATAGCAGATGCCTGGAAAGTTGCTTGTGTGAAAAGTACAGTGGTTCCCAGCAGATCACTTCCTTTCTCTGGACCCTGCTTCCTCATCTGTAAAACCATCTCCAAGGGCCCTTGCAGCTGGGAAACACTGTGATTCCCTATCCCTCTACTGGTTCCTTGCCCCAGGGAACAAGGGAGCCTGGCTGCATCACTCAGGCAGGCAGATTCTTAGTGGGACGGAGCGAGATAACAGCTACACAGATGACTTCTCTTTTTATTGCCTGAACCATCAAACCCTCCCCAAGATTTCTGGACTACTGTCCCTTGGCTGGCTCAGAAATTTCTTAGCTCTACCAATATTTTCTTTCGTAGTTCTGTAAAGCAAGCTCAAACTCAGCGAGCACTGCCTATGCAAAGACCTTAAACCACATGTTTATTTTCCTAAGCTATAAAAAGTTTATGAGGGGAGCTGGACTTCTTGTCCAGCACCATGCTTAGAACTGCTACTGCATTCCACAGGAAGACAGAGGGCTCTGTGTCAGTCCAGGGGGGCTGGAGGGAAGTAGGTGGAGTATAGCCATCCAGCCTCCAGTGGAAGGGGCATAGGGCATGGGAAGGAACAACTGAGTGGCAAATTCATGGGGGTAGTGAGAGCAGTGGAGAAGAAAGATGGGGGAAAGATTTGAGCATGGTTGCAGGTGGTTTAATCCAGCATTCTGCCTCTCAGGTCCAACTCCAGTCAAGGCAGCTTTGGGCCACTGAGTCAGCAAAGTCACTGGGGTTCACCCTGGCTGAAGCTCACTAAGCCAGCCCTTCTGACATGACACAGCCCCTTCATCCAAGAATATGAAGTCATTGAAGCTTGATCCTGGAATAAACTGCCAAGAGGAGACACCTTCACTTAGTTGCCTCTAGTTTCCTAATGATCCCAGCCCATCAATTTACTTCATTCCACCTAGCCCAGTGCTTCTTGAGGACCAGATGCCATGGAGTCATTCAGAACTCCAGCACCAGGGTATGTTCTGAGATACAGTGTGTTTGTCCACCAGCTTGGCATTTCTGGGGTCCCTGATATTGACTGAGCCTCTAAGGGTATTTTCTCTTGCAATGCAGGTCTAGGTTTTCCACTGAGCTGATGCCAACCTCTTTAAGTGGATGAGATCTTGAATGGCTCTTGGATCCCAATATCTATAATACCACATGCCAACATCTGGTGAAGCTCACTCACTGCACCTGGGCCCTTGGTCATTTGGGCTGATTTCCCACTTGGTTCCATCCTGGGAACTCCAAAGAGTCACATCACAGGAGTAAGAGGTGTGTGAAGGTCCTTGGTCCTCCAACTGCAGGGATCTGAGTACTAGATGGAGTGGGGAAAGGACCGAGTGACACTCAAGATCTCCTCTAACCCTGAAATCCTGTGTTTTCTAGGAAAAAAAGGAAACTGCCATTTGCTCAGAGCAGTGATTCTCAAACTCAATGCCTCTATTCTGTTACAAATATATCATAATACTCCCTTATTATCCTGAAATAAAAGTAAAGGTAATATATTTATACTCATAATTTTAAAAGGTCAAACATCTTAACTGTAAAAAGGGTAATTTATGATAAATTAATGTGTATTGCCATACGTAAATGTATGGGCATGACTACTTTGGAAGCCCTGATGAAGCACAGTACCACACCGCTGAACAGACTCCTGGTGCCAGCAACATCAGCAATGCAGAGTGACGAGGCGGGTCAAACTGGGCTTCCAAAACTACATGCGGCATTGCTGTCAGATACAATGCTTTCCTATACTGTGAACACTGTTAAGTACAATCTTAATGTAAATACTGGTTGCATGCATTCAATGTTTTCTAAAACCATGCAAACCTGTATTGAGTCCTGGTATAAGATGATAAAGCCAGGTTTTTCACCTCCAGAATTGTCCAACTAGTCATTTGACAGTTGTGTAGGGCACAGGACAATTCTTCATTTTGTAGGACAGTCTCAGGAATGGCAGGGTATTGGGTATCCTTTGCCCAGTGTGCAAAATGCTAGTTGCCCCTTGGCTGGTAGTATCACTTTGTTCAAAATGGTTGAATTGAAGCCTCCTCTCTGCCTGGAGACACAGGAGATGGGGACACTAGTCATCACAGTATTAAGGACCTGTGGAGGTATCACTATGGTTTGATGAAGGAGCCATGGTAATAACCCGTACTGCTGAGGACTTGCGGTGATCAATGCCCAGCTTTGCCTCTCATGTGGTCCTTGGCCTCCACCCCAGCCTCAATATCTCAGTTCTCATTTAGCATACAATCAACTTATAAACCAGGTTGGTGGCAGCCCTCAGGGCTCAGGAGTGACCTTCTCTTGTCTGAGATGCTTTCAAAAGAACCTGCAGATCCTCACTTTTGGACCAGACACTGCCCATGTACCATTTTGCAGTGGTTGTTCTTTTACCCTCTACCCCAATTTAACATAGAGGCACTTACAAATCAGAATGGTTAAAAAAAAAAAGAGGTTCAGTGACCTGAGAAAGTTGCATAACTTTTCTGTGACTCAGTTTCCTCATCTGTAAAATGGGAATAATAAGATGGATGGATACCATTAACCTTACAAGGTTGCGAGAATTACACTTCGATAATATTAATGAAAAGGCTTTTCAAACTTGAAAGCAACAATATAAGGTATTACTACTTTTTCATTTTGTAGTACTATTATTATCGCCAGTTCACTAAGCCTCTATGACGCATATCCAACATGTGCTGACCACAGCCCATCTTTGGCCTCAAAGGAAAAGGAGGCCTGCAGAGCCTGAGTCTCCCACTGCCTGGCCTGGCCAGTTGTGCACCCGCTCCGCACCTGCAGGAGACTAGGTGGTCTCCCAACAGAAGGCCCAGGGTCAGTAAGGCCACTGTGGGAGAGCTGGCTGTTCTTTCCAGAGGGCAGGCCTAGGCTTGAGACATTCATTCCGGGGTACAGTCCAGGAGGTGTCTGCCCCAATGCAGGGGACATGACCAGAGCTGCGAGTGTGAGGATGAAAGTAGTGAGAAAGAGAATGAAGAGGCAACCTAGGACCAGATGATGCGAGGCCTGGGAGGCCTAACCAGAAAAGGAGAGAGGGGCACCTGGTTGTTTAATTGGCTTTACTGTCCTTAAGTATTCAAACCTGGCTCTCATTTCCACAGGCCTGACGCCATCATTGCCCCAGGCAGCAGGAAGCTGGCTCAAGACCTGCTCAGGCTGTTTTCCCTTCCACTCACCTTGCACTTCTGGATCCTGGCCTTCCTCCTGAGGTCCAGTCTCAGGTCCGAGCCCTCCTGCTTCTTGCGGACCCGTGATCATCCTTCTGGCTGCCAACTGCAGATACTATTGGGCAAACCACCGGGGAGTCGCAAGGGTACAAGTACACCTAACACAGGCACGCCCACCTGCGTACCTCGTGCGTACGCGTTTGTGCTCATGTGCGAGCATCGTGCGGGCTCGCCTCCGAGCTTCCAGCGAGCCTCCGTGCGTACGCGTGCGTGCTCGCCTCCAAGCTTCCGGCCAGCCTCCGTGCGTGCGCGTGCGTGCGTTGTGCGGGCTCGCCCTCGGGCTTCAGGTGAGCCTGCCGCGTGTGTGCTCAGCAGGTGCGGGCCCTCCGAATGTTCTGCGCTGCCTCCACTCCTCTGGACCCAGCTTCTCTAGCGGTGATTGGGGTTGTGGTGCTCAACGCCGATCTTGTGTGTGGATAAAAGCTGCGAGGATTGTCGAGGTCTTCCTAGGGCAGTGAAAGGGGGGCCCCAGCTTCAGCTCCGGCGAGTTTTCCACCAGCCTGGCTGCAGCTGTTACCAGCCCGTTCAGATTCATCGTCAAATTGGAAGCCCCCAAAAGGAGACAGCCAAAATACTGAGGATCCCCAAATGCAGACTCGGAGAGACGGAAAGGGAGATCCCATCTCACTGGAGTAAGGTGGAGGAGCTGAAACAAAAATTGGTACCCAGGCCATGACAGCCCTGGGTACAGCGTATCCACAGATAAGAAAGAGCTTGGCTTTCCTGTTTTGAAGTAAATTGTCTTGGGCTCCTTCTAGGGACTAGAAGTTTTGTATACTTTCTGAGGTAGATATGCCATCTACCTCTATTTTACAGATGGGAAGACAGGCCCTGGGCAGGTAGGGAACTGGCCCACAGCCACACAGCTATAACTGGTAGAGCTCAGATTTGAACGCAGGTTTTTCTTTTGCGAAAACTTTTCCTTTCAGTCACCCCACGCAGCCTCCCTAATTTGAAGGGCCATGAGGCTAAAGAGGAAACTGACATCTCAGATTTTCAAGGGCCATACTTATCCTTAACACAGAGAAGACTGTAAACCCCTGAGATTTTGGAGATATATCCCAACAACCAGCCACACGCACAAAATGCATTTAACATTTCTTGTTTTTTCCTGAAAGTTCATGTAAAGTTTGCTTTCTACTCCATGAAAAATCCAGGTCTTCCTAAATATGTTCAAAAGGTGTAACACTTGAGTAAAACAGATTTTCCAGGGACCGTTCTTGTTTATTCAGGCACCAATTCTGTGTCTCCAGGCAGTTTGAGGAGCAGAGCCTTGGATCAGAGGATCTCAAGCCTGTGTGCTGCAGACCCTTCTGGCTGCCTGAAGAAGTCCAGGGACTCCTCCCCAGAATTTTAAATGCATAAAATAAAACACTTGAGATTATAAAGGAATCAAGCCATATCAAAATATAATTAACAATATTTCTTTAAATTGAATTTGTGATACAGTTGTTTTGGGGGTTCTTTTTTTAGGACAGCTTTTTAAAAAGTTATCTTAACCATTTTTAAGTGTACTGTTCCAGTGGTATTAAATGCATTCACATTGCTGTGCTACTACCACTGCCATCCATCTACAGAGCTCTTCATCTTGCAAACTGAAACTCTACCCATTAAATGCTAACTCCACAGTCCCCTCTACTCCCATCCCCCTGGAAACCACCATTCTACTTTTCTTCTCTATGATTTTGAATACTCTTAACTACCTCACATAAGTGGAATCAGTCAGTTTGTGACTGGCTGATTTCACTTAGCTTAATGGCTTCAGGGTTCATCCATGTGTCAGAATTCCTTCCTTTTTAAGGCTGAATAATATTCCATTGAATGTGCATACTACATATTTTTCATTCATCAATCAGTATATACTTGGGTTGCTTCCAGCTCTGGGCTATTGTGAATAATGCTGCTATAAACATGGGTGTACAAATATCTCTGTGAGACCCTGCCTTCAATTCACTCAGGTATAGAGCCAGAATTAGACTTGCTGGATCCTATGGCAATTCTATTTTTTTGTTTTTGAGAAACCACTATACTGCTGTCCATACAACTGCACCATTTTACATTCCCGCAAGGAGTGCACAAGTTTTCTGCTTTCTTCAGATCTTCAGCAATATCCATTATTTTCTATTTTTTTGATAGTAGCCATCCTAATGGGTGTGAGGTATGTGATAAAATTTTATATACGCTTTATTATTAAGACCTTAAATAACAAGCTCTTGTGGTGGGACCGTAATATAAAAAATATTTCTTGATATGTTTAACTGTAATATGAAAATATCTGTGATTGCCAGTGAAAAAGACTGCATTTGAAAGGAATGCTAAATTTCAACATTAGGGGAATAAAAATAAAGTTGTTTTTTTTTTTTCTCCTTCGAATTCAGAGAACCCCTGAAAAATTTAACCTCAGGTTAAGAAACTCTGCTGGAAAGACAGCTCCAGAAGAAAAGCTAAAGGAAAAGGCCTGACATATTTGTAGGTAGGGAAGTGGGGTGGCTGCAGGCTGACTTCCTTCCACCTTGCAGCCGTGAGATGGCAGAATGACCATGGGTAAATGTCCTCTCCTTTACCCTGTGTCCCCCTTAGTCATTGGATTAGCTCCAGCCATGACAGGAGTCACTGAAGAGGATTTGTAAACCCACTGTGTCCACACATTCTGCCTTCTACAGCCCCTCACTGCCCATCCCCACCTCTCTGAAACTTGACCTTCAAGTGCTCTGGAGAAAGTCACCTTCCCAGGTCACATCGTCCCTTTTAAGACTCCTCCAGTGCAGAGGAGGTGAGGGGTCACTGCTGTCGGGAGGGCCCACTGTAGCTACCACTCCACTGTGAGAAATGAGGCTGAGACCCGGAAGTGCCTTTCAAAGCCTCAGAAGTCAGCTACCCAGTTCTCCCAGCCACATCTTGAAGCATTTTTACTATCAAGAAGGATCTGCATGCAAATTTCAGAATCTGTCTGTCAGTTCATTTTGCAAAGAGTGTTGGAACAGTGGCATAAAAGGAAATCCAGTGAGACAAGGTAATGGATGTGGATGACTGCTAATGGAACCTTCAAGTCCCTAGGCTGTCCGCCCTGTCTCCCTTAAGCACACGTTTGGAGTTCAAGTTCAGTGAGGTGGAGTTGTGTTCTCATTTGCTGATTTTCGGAAAACACACACACACACACACACACACACACATTGGAAAAATCCAAAATCAGTTTTCTTTCAGGTGCTTTGTTTTTAAAGAGAATCAAGATGTTAACCATTCAAATATTCAATGAGGGCAAAGCCTTCTTTTCATACACTAGGTGTGGGGATATTATGAACAATTTTCCTCACAGGCTAAAAATTATTTCTTTGTGTTCTGCTACACACAGTATGCATTTGGAAAGGCAGAGTGACACTGCTTATGAACAGGATATTTCTTTACAATTCCTGTTACTGTTTAATTTTTCAAAAATGTTTTCCTGCTCAAGATTGAGTACCTACTTTTTAAAAGAAAATTAAACTGAAAATTATAACAGTAATGCAGCTGGGATGTCTGACTTTACAGTTTAGCAGTCGAAATATAACACCCTAGTACTGTCTCAAAGGGCAGTGTTTGAGGTCCCAGTATACTGAGTCTCTTTATTAACCCTGCTTCTCTCTTCACCTCCCCTTCTTCATATGTCAAGGAAACTCCAATATGTCCACCTGGCTTTTCTTAACAGAACCGAGCTAGGTAGGGAATTAGAGAGTCCCTCTGCCTGTGGCCACTGCCTTAGTACAGGAATCACGGTGGTCATTAATGTGGGTCTTAAGCACTGATCACTGCCACACCACTGGTTTTATTTCAGGAGACTTATTGTACTTTCATGTCCCTAGACGATAGCCTGGGCTTTGGATTTATCCTGACTAATGTTCACAATATGGAATCTTGGTGGAGAGAATTCTGCGTTCTCCCAGAAGGCTCCTGAGTTCCTTATGCAAATTTGCTCACATTTCGCCAGTAAGTTTCAAGTTAATCGTATGCAAGCTGCCAGAGTAATCAACCTGCTACAGATGGTGTATCAATTATCTATTGCTGCATAACAAAACCACCCCAAAACATAGTGGCTTAAAACAAGAACCATGTATTCGCTCATGATTCTATAGGCTGGAGGCTGGACTGAGGCTGAATAAATCAAGAAAGACTCGTATGCCTGGCCCTTCGGCTGCTGTGGCTGCAATAGCTGAGAGCTGGTAGGACCTTTGTCTCTAGCAGGGTAGCCTGACTTACAAGGGGTAGCTCAGAGCTCCAGGATAACTGAAGCTACCAGGCCTCTTATAGCCTGGGTGCAGAAGTCCCAGAAGGTCACATTCCACACGGTCAGCCCAGATTCGAGGGGGAGGGAGAATAGACTTCTTGATGCCCATAAGGGATGGGAAGAATTGTTATTAGCTGTATTTGCAGACAATCTAGTCTTACCCCTGGACAATTTGCCAGAAATGACAATTGCATCCCAAACTGGCAGGTTTTATGTGAAGAGGTGGGGTGTCAAGGGCTTGCGCCCAGGTGTTTATGAGGTCAGAACTCAGTGGAATTGTGGAGCAAGTTGTGAGGAAAGGAAGGACACCACTGTTGCTCCAAAAGATAGGGTCTCTGGAGCTCCCTCCCACAAGCCAGCTTCAGGGATTGGCTTTAGAAAGCCTCAGCAAAACTAGAACTGAAAATAAGG
The DNA here is from genome assembly GCF_008728515.1 of Papio anubis. Taxonomy (NCBI): domain Eukaryota; kingdom Metazoa; phylum Chordata; class Mammalia; order Primates; family Cercopithecidae; genus Papio; species Papio anubis. The sequence continues at coordinate 43,133,431 of NC_044981.1, read as the reverse complement.
AAAAACCCCCAAAGGCTGTGGAAACCATTTCATGCAGTGTGAGTTGGTAAATAGTTACTAGAAACATGGCTTCGATCAGGTTAATTCAACCCAATTAAAGGCAGGAATGGACCTTACATCCCTCTGACCCCGCCCCTAATAAGGGATGTAGTGAAATGGGAAACGCCAGCAGGCAGATGAGGTGGCAGGCTGATTTTTGGCAAATTGGTCTATTATCTGCAGAGCACTTTGTAATTCACAATATGCTTTCTCATTGCTCATTTCTTATTGCTTATTTAATGTGACTCATTACTTATTTCATGTGTTGATATTTAAATATCTTTTTAAGATAGCTCAAGCCCTGCGTTCCTGATATTTTCATCTACCCACAGGCACTATATACCCTGAGAAAAATAGAGAAGGCCTAAATTGGAATTAGGAGTTATCTGAGTGTGTCTGGGGAGCTCATGGGGAGGGTCACCAGAGGCATGTGTGACTGAGGAAACAGGGCAGCTGGAAGAATGCAGCCCAAGAGGGGAGGCAGCCAGATGGGGCCAACTTGAGCAAGTTAAAACAAAACAAAACAAAACGAAAACACCCATAGGGATCAGTGAGTAGCCACAGTTCAGAATAGAGCTTGAGCTTGAAATCTGTCATTCTGTTGTGTCCCCTCTGAAATGCCCATGGATTCATTTCTGGGACCAAGGAGATAGAAGGCTGAAGGAAAACAGAGGAGATCTGGCAGGGGCCAAGGTCCTCCCTAAGCACATGGATGTGAGATCCAGCGAAATGTGGATTCTTACCATTCATGGGGATTTAATCTGTGCTGATTTGCTGGAGTGGTCTGGGAACTAGGATAAATAAATAAAATCATAGCACATGTACTTACTGATTGTTCTTCAGTGTTATGGACCTAATTCTCTATTCAGTATTTGAGATGCCAAAAAAGAAAGTGAGAAAACAGCCTGTTCCCTTACATGATGGATCACCATGGACTTACCAGGGAATTAAGGGATACCATTAAGTAACATATCCACCCTCCTAAAGATGAGGAAATACTGGAGGTTAGAGCAGGACAAGAGATGTCAGGAGTCCTGGGATGTTTCTGGTGTCCTCATGTGTCATTACATGACCTGGAAATTTACTTAACCTCTCTGGTTCAAAGTAGTTGGGGGTAATAAATCTAAAAGTAACATTTTGGTGGGCGACTCCAACATTTTCTACAAATTCAGTGGTTCTGAAATAGTGTAAGGCAGAAAGTTAAAATTCATCAATGGACATAAATTTAGAACAAATACACGCTGAACTTTCAGGATGAGACCTGATTCTGCTACAGGCTCTTCTGAGTGCCTATGGGCTTTTTGTTTTGTTTTGTTTTTTGGTAGAAACTCTTATGTTACATTTAAAAAAAAGCCAAAAGTGAACAATAACAAAAACTTTCTGCCATTGCCCTACAGTGTGAGCTATGTGGTTCTGAGACCTCTAACACTATTATATTGCAATATTGCGAGATGCTTGCAGGCCATAGTTTGCAAATAACTTTTTGATACAGAGCCTAAAGCTTTTAGGCTAAAAGTAACTTTTAGTATTTGCAGCTGCACTGACATCTAGGGTGTTGCTGTTCTCTGGTGCCCTGCACACCCTGGACATTCTTTTTGAAAAAAAGAATCAAATTCTCATGGGCAGACTTTGAACTGGACCCCAAACCAGTCCAAACTACTCTCTTCAACTGAAAGCCAAACCAAACCCAAATGATACTTTTCAAATTTTGCCATTAACCAAACCAAAGATTTTCCAAAAACCCAGCAAACCTACTTGGAAAAAAATAATTGAACCTGTATAAAAATTTTTAAATGAAAATAAAAAACTTGAACTGGAACAAAAACAAAACATAAAAGTGTTCTCCAAATTGGATAGCTATTTTACTTGGTTCAAGTGTCTGGTAAATATAAGATCATAATCTGTGTCTAAGTTGTAGAATTCAGCCAGAGAAGCCTGTTTCTTGTAATCATATAGATTGAGCCTCCCAAATAGGAAAATCTGAAATCTGAAATGCTCCAAAATCTGAAACTTTTTGAGTGCTGACATGATGCTCAAACAAAATGCTCATTGGAGCATTTCAGGTCTATGCAAATATTCCAAAATATGAAAAAGTATGAAATCAGAAACAGTTCTGGTTCCCAAGCATTTTGGATGAGGGATATTCCACCTGTAGCTATCTTCCAGGTAGTTGTATGATTTTTCATGCTTTTATTCATTCACTCTTTTTGATGCCTCTGCAACAGTTTCTACCTTTGTCCCCATCTTTCAGAGGGAGAAACTAGGGCACAGAGAGGTTAGAAACTTGCCCTTGTCTAGTAGAGCCACTGGAGCTGGGATATGATGTCCACACTGTACCTTGTTACAGAGGCAGACTGTGAAACTGAATGAGTGGAACCATGATGGGGCAAGAGGGTCCTTAGTGGAAACGCTGGCACTCGGGAAGCTTTCATCATATATGGGAAACGAAATGGTATTTTTATTACCAAGTCACTGATGTGGGGGCTTTTAAATTAGGCAGTTCAGGAAATAGGACCTTATGATTTTGTAGCACATGTTTAAATGGATTTGGCACCCTTGGGAGACCCATTAGCTCCCATAAACAAGGACACAGGCCCCACTCTGGAGCACCTAGGACTCACCAGGGTGTGTTGCCCCACCTCTGCTCCATCTACCCTCCACTGCCACCCTGTTTCTGGCTGCCCACCAGCCTGCCTCTTGGGAAGGAGGCTTCAGAAGGACTATGATTTGGTTATCCTTGCCTTTGCCTTAGGCGATGCTATTCAGATCTGCCTGGCTCTATCTAGTAGCTTATGAGTCCTCTCCAGGTCCAGAGATCCCTTCACAGGGGACAGCTCAGGAGAGGTTCCTGAACCCTTTGGCCAGGTAGAGACTCTGTTAGTACCTATCCCTGAGGAATTCAAAGCATGTCTCTGACTGTCTACTCCAAAGGCACATCCTGGGAGATTGAAAACACCTGTGCTTTACTCACTTTTGAGAAGGAAACAGGATTCCATGGTGAGGCAGATGGATGAGGATGAGGAGAACTGTTTCTGTGCCCAGGAACTCCAGGAATACCAGGGTGAGCAGACAAAATCCTACCCTCATACTGATAGGGGCTAAGAGCCATCCAAAGCTTGGGACTGATGTTAGTGCAGCTTTATTTGTACTCTGTATTTGTGCATGTGGGCTAAACTGTTGTAACAAATAGTACCAAGCTGTAATATGTCAACACAAGTTTATTTCTTGCTCATGTAATAGTTCTGGACAGCTGTTCAGAAAGGTGGGGTGATGCTCTTCCATGTCATTCAGGGATCCAGGCTCCTTCTATCTCATGGCTCTGTCATTCTCTATGGCATCGTGCACCCAGTTAATAGAAGGTGAAAACTATGGAGGATCATAAGTGGGTGACTTTCTGGCTCAGTCTGGAAGTGGGGCGCCTCATCTTCTTTTACATTCCAATGGCCAAAGTCAATGACATGACATGCCCAATTGCAAGGAAAGCCAGAAGTGGATCTAGTTGTGTGCGTGGAAGAAGGGGAGAACGGATTTTCCTGAGCAGTCATCCGTCTCTGCCACACACCTACATAGACATTGGTGAGACCTGCAAACATTTGGAAGTTACTTCAGAAAGAATCTAAATGGAAAACAAAAAGATGAAGAGAGAAAGTAGAGATGTAAAAGTGATTACTGACTACGGTGAACTAAATAAATGTAATTTGAAGTCACAGATTAAAATGACTAGCTTAATGACTCTTAACTTAAAGAGTCCATCTAATCTATGCTGAGAAAGTTGTCCTAAATCTTTCATGCAAAAAATGTTAACCACCACTTTATATATAATATTTGACTATTCAAGATAAAGCAAATTCCTATACATAGGGGAAAGATAAACTGAATATTGAGTATGTCCATGCCTTTAATAATAATATTCCCAGTGACCAAGTAATAATCTGAAAATGCTTAGGTTACAAGGTTACGTGGAAAACACAGGACAAAAGTTGTATGTACAATATGATGGCTCCTTGGTAACACTAAAAAAAAATCACATAAAGAAAAGGCAGAAATAAACTCATCAAAATCATAGCAGTAGTTGTCTTTGGATAAGGGCACCCTTGGAGATTTGTTCCCCCTAGATCTTAATTTTCTGTGGCGTTTAAAAGTTTACAAGAGAGCATGTATTGTTCCATTTCTCCTGTCTGTCCTAAATCAGGCCTTCCTCCTACTCTCTTTCTACCGTTTCATGCTCCAGAGCGTTGGTAAAAATTAGATATCACTGTCCTGCCCCTGATGCAATGGAATGCTCCTCCTTACCAACTCACTCAGCACAGACCCAGCAGCCATTCTAGGATCCTCATCTTTCACTGCCAGGGAAGAGGAGAGAGACCCTCGCTCACAGGACCTTCATGGGATTTCCTGGGCTAGGAGGATCCAAGATTACAATTTCTTTTTATTGTGGGAATTTGCCTATGGGCCTCCTAGCTCTGCTACCATCATCACCCTCCTCACCAGTATACTCCATGCCAATGTCAGGTGAATGCATGTTAATATGTGTGTTGTGTATACCCATACATGTATGCAAACGTGCCTTCTCATGCCTAACAAGTGTCAAAGACTCAACAGAAATTAAGATCTGCAGCCAGGGCAAGGCACAGTGGCTCATGCCTGTAATCCCAACACTTTGGGAGGCCAAGGCAGGCAGATCATGAGGTTAGGAGTTCAAGACCAGCCTGGCCAACATAGTGATACCCCATCTCTACTAAAAATACAAAAATACAAAAAAAAATTAGCCAGGTATGGTGGTGGGTGCCTGTAATCCTAGTTACACAGGAGGCTGAGGCAGGAGAATCACTTGAACCTCGGAGGCAGAGATTGCAGTGAGCCGAGATCGTGCCACTGCACTCCAGCCCAGGCAACAGTGTGAGACTCCATCTCAAAAAAAAAAAAAAAAAAAATCTGCACCCAGAAAACTATCTAATCAATGGCCAATTTACATTAAGATCTTAGGGCACTGAGATTATTTTTATAATCTATGAACAAATAAGAGGAGACCTTCAAGCTGAGACTCAAAGAATGAGAAGGAACCAGTGATAAAAAGAGCTTCAGAATGAGATCTCAGTAATGTGCATGTGTAAAGAGCTTGAGATGGGTATGAGTGTCTGGGAGTTGGCAGGGGGTGTTGGGGGGCAGGTATCTGTAGCCCAGGGAAGACAGAATGGGGTACAGAGTGGGAATGGGGTGAGAATTAAGGGAAGTAAGGATTGGATCATGCAAGGCCTTACAGGTCACAGTGAGATGTTTGAATTTAATTCTAACTACAATGGAAAGCCACTGTACATTTTTATGCAGAGAAATTACATGATCTGAATTATGCTTTGAGAAGTGACATGGTCTCTGGGACAGCTGTCTGGGAGAGGCACTGGTGGAAAGGCAGGAAGAGCAGTGAGTAGAGATGATGGAGGCTACCTGGGAGGTGACTGAGGTTGTCCAGCCAGAAGATGCTGGTGCCTGGAGGAGGCGATGGCAGTATATAGAGATTCAAGACACATTTTTGGGCCTGGGAGTCATACTTCCAGGATTTTCTCATGTACCGAATCTAAGGAATGAGCAAGAGGGAGTGATTGAGGTGGAATCTGAGATTTCTAACTTGAGTATATGCCACTGCCCCTGCCTGACATGAGAATACTAAGGCAGGTAACAGAAGCAAAGAATCCCACTTTGGACGCATTAACTATGAATTAGTAGATTTTATAATGCTTTTGATTTTCTAGGAAGGACCACAGTTGGGCCTGTGATGGAATGTCTAAAAAAATTCCATAGAACATTAAATTCAGGACAAATTCTGAAGATCCCCAATCATTTTTCCTTTTGGCATCATTTTCAGAATATCGTGTCTCAACAGGAACAACTCCTTTGAACAACAAAGATAGCTGCATGGTGGTGACAGACAGACGCCATTCAGCTTTGGAGGATAGACTAATATCACAGCGCCGACTGGAGAACCACGGAGGCAGCAACTCCCCTTGAGAACTCTGCAAAGCCACACTACAGATGTGCAGCTAGCACAGGCAGCGAGTGGGCTGGACAGGTGAGGACTGGCCAAGAGGCCACTGCTGGGACCAGTCATTATCGCCAACTCTGTTCCTGTGTTTTGAGCTTAACAAAACTCCAAATGCATTTCAGCTCCAAATTCCCTTTCTTCTGCATGGAAGTCCCTGCATATTTCAGGGAAATCTGTAACCGATTTGTGAGCAATCTGCCTACCCTGGAGCAACTTTGTCACAAAATATAGTATTTTCACATTCTTGTAGAAACCACTGATGTGTCCGCCTCCACCACCCAGCATACTCCCACCCCACCAATCAGGGCCTCTATGCACACATCTAACTGTTGCAGAATGGATGGCAAACCCAGCAACTGGTTACCTCCAAAATAATTTTCATCTTCCATGGAAATGCTCCAGGGGAGTGGTTTAGGGAAGGTATACTGTAAATTAGAACAGCTTATTTTCAGAAGCCATGTTTTAGAAACTTGATAGCAGCCCCATGTTCTTGATAACTGTGCCTCTTGGAGGCTGCACAGACATTTCTGTTGACGCTGGACTGGGTGCTCCCACATGAGCTGGTTGGATCAGTCAAGTGCCTCGAGCCCTTTTCCTTGTATTTTGGGCTCATGGAAACCCCAAATGCTTTTTGCCTCTGCCCTTGCCTCTAGGTTGAAAATCTGTGTATTTCAGAGAAATTGTATCCATCTGTTTCTGATTCGTTTACCCCAGCTCATCATGATATTTGTTTTGCAAGAGATATTCAATAGCTAAAAAGTTATTTTCAAGTTCTTCATAGAGAAAGGCTTATGTCTTCTCATGTACAAAAAGAACATCTAGTCCCATAAAAGCACCTGATTTCCTAAAATAGTCAATAGAGAAGCCAAGATGGTGAGAATAGAGGCTCAAAACCTGGCTACACATCCAACCCTCATTTCTGCTAAATCCCAGTTGCTGAGGGATCAAGAGGGGACATACTCATGTGGTATCTCAGGTTTCATTCTGAGGAGTTGGGGCGGGGGAGAAGGAGACAGAAGATGCTTCCCAAGTGATCAGTGCAGTCATGTGCTCTGCCAGTGCGGCCTCCTGAGGTTTATGGAGGCAGACAAGCAGCAGAGGCGCTGGGGGTGGCAACATGGGCTGCGGAGACTCCTGGCAGATGGGACAGCTATGCCAACTGAGGGCAGTCCCTGGGGACCCCCAGCCTCAATAGCCCAGGAGCAAAGATGATATAAGATGGTGACTTTCATTCTGACGGACACTCTGCTTCATTTCAGAAAGGGTTTGGATTGCTTATAATATTTGGTCCAGATACTCCAATATAAGCAGTGCATCAGAAGGGCAGAATCCTTCTCCTGGGTTAGGCGCCCTCCCTCAGAGGTGGAACTCAGCAGAGCCCAGGAGCATGGCAGTGAGCACCCTTGAGGAACGGTTCCAAGGAGGAAGGAAACACATAGGCTCCTTGGTGGCCCCCATGGCCCAGCCATGCCCTGAACAGGGAGGGTGCTGGCTCGGGTGGCTCATTTCCACGGCGCTGATGGGTCTGTTGTGGCTATCTACCCCTCCCTCCAGCGGCCCCGACCTTCCGCTGCCCCTTCACATCTGGGCTGTGGCCACAGCCAAGGGGGCGAGAGTCCGGCTCCTGTCACCATCAGTGTGTCTGGCAGGCCGGGCGGAGGCACGTGGGGAAACGCTGAAGCAGGGGCAGAGGCAGGCGCCATCTGGGAACGATTAGAGGCTGACTTTTATCCCGAGGCCTCTATAAACCATCCATCAGGGAGGCAAGGAGAAAAAACACAACCTTCTTTCCCTTTTTATTTATTTATTCTCTGCTTTGTTTATAGTGACAGTGGTCACAGTTCCCCTGAAAGGAAATCACTGAAAATTACAGGGTGTTTGGTTGGGCTTTTTAAAAATTAATTTCCTCTATTTTTGCATGAATTTGATTTGCTCTCATTCCCATCCACTAACTCACGCTTAGTGAAAAATCTCTTTTGATTTGTTCTTAATGTGGAAAATGTTGGCAGTTCCACATGGCGATTGGAAAAACTCCGAGGAGCGCACACCAGGTAGAGCTTTCCAAGGCTTTCCAGAGCTGGGGAGAAGCCCTGTATGAAGCGAGAGAGCCCTTCGCCCGGCCTTTGCCCAAACGCCCGGGCTCCTGAGGCTCATCTCCCGGTTCCCCTCAAGTCAAGCTCACTGCCCAAATGCTTGTTTTCTTTCTTTCCCATCTTCAAGGCTCCCTTCTCTATTTCTAGTCAAATTCTCTCACCAAAAGAATATTCCCAGTAAAGACCCCTTTCTCCTGCAAAGTGTCTATCATTGTCCCCAAACTGGAAACTTTCACTTCTGAAATTAATTCAAGATGCTGCCTTCTGAGCTGGGATGGCAATGAGCAAAACAGGAACTGTCCTTTCCTCTCTTGGGAGAACCACACTTTCCCCTGGAGGAGGGAAACCTTACCTGGCAACTGTGGGCTACCTCATGCAGCATGTCCTCTGACCTCTATCACTGGTCCTCTGGGCCAGTGATAGAGATACACAAACGGCTTCCTCCGGAGAGGCCAAGGACATTGAGTGATGGGTGAGCACGTTATCCTGCACATCCAATCTATTCTACAGAAAGAGGAGGACCACAATTGGAAGGCTTTATTTTCATTGCAGGAGGATATTTAATCTCTTGGGGAAAAAATGTGCTTTCCTCCTGAATGTCTCTGCTGCCTTTATGTCCCACGCCTTCCCAGGATTAGGTTCCACTGGCCCTGTGGAGATCACCTCTCAGAAATGACAGGAGGCACTTAGCTAGCTGGAGGGAGCTGCTGCATGAAAATCAACATCCAATGCGTCTCCTAGGTGGAGAATCTGGAGAGTAGCTCTCAGCAAAAGGATCCGCATATCATCAATACAATAGTAACAGGGACACTGCAGTGGGCTGAGTGTTTATGCACCCCCATCAAAATTAATATGTTGAAATCCTAATCCCCAAAGTGATGGTGTTAGCAGGTGGGGCCTTTGGGAGGTGATTAGGTAATGAAGCAGAGTCTTTGTGAATGGGATTAGCACTTTTATAAGAGAGGGCCCAGAGAGCTCCTTCTCCTCTCCCAACATGTGAGGAGGACACAGAGAGAAGGCGTTGACTGTGAACCAGGAAGGGGGCCCTCACCAGACACCAGATCTGCTGCTGACTTGATCTCGGACATTCCAGCCTCCAGAACTGTGAGTAATAAATTTCTGTTACTTATAAGCTACCCAATTTATGGTATTTTGTTATAGCAGCCTGAACAGACTAAGGCATACACCAATCACTGTCAAGAGGCCATTTACTAAATGTCAGGCATTGGGCTGAAAGCTTTAAGTCATGATCTTGCTTAATTACTTGGTCAACCTGATAGGCAGGTATTATTATCACCATTTTATAGATGAAGCAACTGTAGCTCAGCCAGGTTAAATAATTCACCCACAATCATACCACTGCGTATGTGGGAACCTGGATTTAAACCTGGCTTTCATCCTGTTTTACTGCACCCCTTATGCTGTTAAGCAACATGATCGAGTTGTGCAGGCATCTCCTGAGAGAGCGCAGCAGAAAGACAGTCAGTAAGCGTGGAGCCTCACGCCACTTCAAGAGTGGTGAAAGTCTTTTTGAGCCTGGTTTCTCGATTCAGTAAAGCAGGCAGAGTAGATCATTTTTAAAGGCCCTTCTAGCTACGCTTCTAGAGCCAAGAAACCATCACACACTATTTCTCACTAAGTTCCACCAAATTCCTCATGCCCAGAACCACGTGGGCCACATGGAAGAGCCCCCGTTAACAACTTTAAGGACCAAGGGTGTGGACTTCACAGGCAAAGGAGCCAAAACCATCCCCAGAGGCAAAGACCACAGCTTGCACTCCAAACCTGTGTTCTGAGTGGCTGGCCATGATGGAAATCTGCAATTAGCTGTTTTAATCCCTAAAATAGCTTTGCTACTATTGTATATAGTCACGTAGGAAAAGAGAAAACCAGGGACCACCACAGCAAGGTTGGGGGGAAGTTGGAGATTCAGGCCTCTGAGCGCCAGCCTCTTATTTGAATTGTGTGTGGTTGCAGATAATGTTCTGATTTCCAGAGAGCTGACAGCTGGGATGAACGGCCGCTTAACCTGATTAGATATGCCTCAGCCACAGACTCTGGGGCCACAGACAACTGCTCATTTGAGATGCATGCCACTGGCACCCGTCTGAAAGAATAAAGGCCAGCCTCAAACAGACAACACATTCTTGGATGGAAACCTTATGGTTTCTACACAGCAAAAAAGGTTTCTAACTGCCTGGGGTTCCTTTTCACTGAATATTCTTTGTTGAAGAGTGTTTAGAGCAAACTTGTAACTTTAGCACTTTGCTGTAATTGCAGCTTGTCATTTAGGACCCAGTGGTATGTGGGGGAACCCTGTGGGGGAAAGGAGGGACCAAAGAGCTACTGATTTCCTGCATTGAATCTATTCTGTCTTCCCTGACACCCTGGGCAGTAGCTCCTGACCTTTCTCCTCAGGACCTGAGTGTGGTCAGGAGGCCCTGCTCCTCCTTGCTCCTCCCTGCTTCTCCCTGCTGGGTGTCAGGACTGCAGAGCGTCTCTTTTCCCAGCAGCTCAGTCGCTGCCCAGAGGATGCTTCCTTGTTGAGGTGCCAAGCCTCCTGCTCTGCCATGGTTTTCAGTTGTGGTTCTTAGTACCATGAGACCTCCCGTGCATCTCCAGGAGGCTGGACAGCACCCTGTAGGAGGATGGTGGAAGGGCCAGAGGGGGTTCTTCCAAACACCCCCACCCCTCACTACCCATCATCTGAAATGCCGGCAATCCTCAGCCTCAGTGAGCCTCCAGTTAAATCACTAACCTTGAGGTACTTTTAAATGTAAAGCACAAACTATTATTGTGTGAGAACATACTATTGAGAACAACACCTTTAGAGTTCTCTCCTAGAAGGGGAGAGGAGCACATTGCTCCCAAAGGAGCAGCAGGGAATCCATTCCTTCACAACCCACACATTGGAACCAAGTGCTGAGCCATCAGTCATCCTTGTACATTCCCCCCCATCCCCCCCCCTTTTTTTTTTTCCAAAAATTGGAACCTACTCAAATACTAACTATAAACTACGAATCCTAAATCCTCCTGTTCATTTTTCTCCAAATGGTAAGACTTCTGCAGAAGTCTTCCAATAGGTCTCTCCCTGCTGCCCCTCTCACAGTGTTGAAGAGCATGGAGGGAGTATCTAACTAAGATGCATGGAGTATGGGAGTGTCTAACTAGGATGCATGGAGTATGGGAGTATCTAACTAGGATGGGTGGAGTATGGAAGTGACTAACTAGGATACATGAAGTATGGGCATGTCTAACGAGGATGCATAGAGTATAGAGTGTCTAATTTGGATGTATGGAGTATAGAAGTATCTAACCTGGTTCAAATCCCAGCTTAGTCTGAATTTCCTCATCAGTTAAATAGGAATAATAGTCAACTGGGTCATCTGAGTTAACTGAGTTACCTCATCACTTAATTGGGAATAATATGAGTATCTCCTTACAAGGTTATTATGACATTAATTGAGATGTGGTATGTAAAGCACTTAGCAGAGGACCTGGTTCATACCACAGGTCCAGTTAATTTTTTTTCTTTTCTTTTCTTTTTTTTTGAGATGGAGTTTCACTTCACTTCAGGCTGGCGTGGCATAATCTCAGCTCACTGCAACCTCTACTCCCAGGTTTCAGCAATTCTCCCCACCTCAGCCTCAAGTTAGGATTACAGGCACGCACCATGCCCGCTAATCTTGTATGAGACATGTTTCACACAAGGGTTGTGCTGGTCTTAACCTCCTGGCTCATATCCTGGCTTCTGCCCTTGTTCCCAGCTGGGATTGTAGTGAGCCACTGTGCCCAGCCTAGTGAATCTTAACCACCATACCACATTAACCATCCTTCACTCTGGATTATCAGTTTTTACTGTGCTTGAGCCCCTCTTTTATCACTTTCCAGGTTTAGGTTTCCCTATAGGGGCATTGTTCTGCCCTGTACTATAATTGTTTGGACACTTGCCATATTCCCATTATTAGAATTATAAGCTCCTTGATAGCAGGAATCAGGTCTAATTCATCTGTGTATTTCATGCAGTGCCTCATCTGTGCTAATTATAGGTCAACCCCTGCTTCAAAACCCTCCAAGATACTCCACAGCCCACTGATTGAGATCCAGGCTCCTATCTTCACTTTCGCTCCAAATATGCATCAGATTTCTGTGGCCTCACACATTGGTCCGTGCTGTTCATGTTAGAATCCCGTTCCCACCTTCACTTCTTGAACTCTTATTAATCCTTCAAAGCCTAGCTGAAATTATACTTCCTCAGGGACATATTCCCAGTGCAGCAGTCAAATGGGATTCATTCTACCTGTCATCTGTAAAATCTGACTTTAGTGCAAGAGTCAGCAAACTTTTTTCTGTAAAGAGCCAGAAAGTAAATATCTTTGGCTTTGCAGGCCATATAGTCTTTGTCACAATTACACAACTTTGCAAAAGCAGCCATAAATAATGCATACAAAAATGGGCGTGACTGTGTTTCAATAAAACTTTATTTATAGAAACAGTTGGTGGGCCAGATTTGGCCTGTGGCCCGTAGTTTGCCAGCCTCTGCTCTAGTCTGTCTCTTTTTTTTTTTTTTTTTTGAGACAGTGTCTCACTCTATCGCTAGGCTGGAGTACAGTGGTGCGATCTTGGCTCATTGCAACCTCTGACTCCCAGGTTCAAGCAATTCTTCTGCCTCAGCCTCCCAAGTAGCTGGGACTACAGGTGAGTGTCACCATACCCAGCTAGTTTTTGTATTTTTAGTAGAGATGAGGTTTCACCATGTTGGTCAGGATGGTCTCAATCTGTTGACCTTGTGATCCACCTGCCTCGGCCTCCCAAAGTGCAGATTACAGTCTAGAGCCAACCCGCCTGGCCAACCTCTGCTCTAGTCTCTTATGGTGCTAATCACAAGTTGCCTATGTATTATGGTTATCCAAGGTCAAGTCTCCTCTCCACTTCAGAATAAAAGCTTCTTGGGGGCAGGGACAACATTTTTCTGTTGCCATGTGATGTGGTTTGGCTGTGTCCCCACCCAAATCTGACTTTGAATTGTAATAATCCCCACGTGTCAAGGGCAGGGCCAGGTGGAGATGATTGAATCATGGGGGTGGTTCCCCCACACTGTTCTCATGATAGTGAAAAAGTCTTACGAGGCCTGATTGTTTTGGAAGTGGGAGTTCCCCTGCACAAGTTCTCTTGCCTGCCACTACGTAAAATGTCACTTTGGTCCTCCTTTGCCTTCTGCCATGATTACGAAGCCTCCCCAGCCATGTGGAACTGTGACTCCATTAAATCTCTTTACTTTATGAATCACCCAGTCTCGGGCATCTCTTTATTAGCAGCGTGAGAACAGACTAATATACTATGACTTACAACAGGCACATAGAAATGGACAGATATTTGAAGAAAGACAGGAAGAATGAAGATAAGAAGGCGGAGGGTGTGGGTGGAAGAGACATGCACAGAGGAACTGAGGATGCCAAGTCAGAAAGATGGAGACGTTCAGAGATGGAAGAGAAAAGCAGGCAAGAGAGCCTACAGCAGAATCTCCCCAGTGCAGAGATGTAGGGAGATTAAAAACAGAGTATTATGGGCTAATTGTGCCCCCTCCTTCCCACCACCAATTTCTGTGTTGAGATCCTAACTCCCAGTACCTCAGAATGGGGCTGTATTTGCAGATAGGATCTTAAAATAGGTGATTAAGTTAAAATGAGACTACTGGGGTGGGCCTTAATCTGATCTGACTGGTGTCCTTATAAGAAGAGGGAATTTGGCCACACAGACAGACACAGGGATGTGTGTTAACACAGAGATGACCATGTACAGACACAGCATGAGGGTGGCCATCTGCAAGCCAGAGACAGAGGCCTCAGGAGAAACCAGACCTGCTGACACCTTGATTTTGAACTTCTAGCGTCCAGAACTGTGAGAAAATAAATTTCTGTTTAAGCCACGCAGTGTGTGGCATTTTTGTTATGGCAGCCTGAGCTGGCCAACACACAGGGGAAGGCCAATTAGAAAAACAGAAGGAAGGCCCCAGCAAATGCTCATGATTTCAAATACTTTGCCTGTGATTTCTCAAACATTCTAGCTTTCTGAAGACTTTCAAGTCTTGATCTCCTGGGAGATGAAGGTAGGGGGGAGTTAAGGATGGATTCAGTTTCCAAGTCCTGGGATACAAGTGTGTAGCTGCAGGCTTGCATTTCTAACACCATCCAGTCCTGGTGATTCTGCTGAGTGCCGTCCTGTCCAGTTGCTCCACAGTGTTCCAGAAACATTTCTTACATGTCCACTCAAACTTAATCACCTAAATACCTGCCATTTCTCATGGACTTTTGAAGGGTTCTGTTTGCCTTATAGTTTAAGGAAAGAATTTGATTTTTCTGCCCTTGTAAAAACTACAGTTGGGAGAAATAATTTTACTTTCCCTTCTAGGTTTATTTTGTTTAACTAAAGCCACTAGAAATAGCTTCAGTTTTTCATTTTTCTTCAGTCTGCTTGCAAAGTGTGTTAACACGGTGGTTGAATTTCAATGGTTTGGATTGCTTTGAATGACTTCTGTTTTCGTTCCCAATTCCTCACATATTGATTGCTATCTGTGACCAGAGGACCAGAGGAAAGAGTTAATTATTTTATTTTTTATTGATGTGTAATAGATGTACATATTTTGGGGATGCATGTGACAATTTGATACCCTCACATAATAAAATCAAAATCTTAATTATTAAGGAAGTATTTTCACTAAGACTTAAGTGTGCATATCGAAGTTGAAAACCTGATGTCCCCACAGATACAAGTTCAACTTGTATACCAAAAGACCCAGCAGCCAGATTTTCTCTTTGCAGCAAGTGACTTAAGACCTCACAGAGTGAAGTCCTTGGGACACATGCCGTGGCCCTGGGGAGCACAGCCTCCATTAGGCCAGGAAGTGTCTAGCAGAGTTGCACTACCCTGGAGCCTGTCTTGTGGCAAACGATGCCATAGGAAGTTTCCACTTGACTAGTACAATTTTGAGATGCTCATACTAGATTTCCAGACTCATTATATTTTCCTAACCATCTGGTGGAGCCAGGTGCTATTTTATGTTATCATCATCCCCATTATACGCATGAAGAAACAGGACAAGAGAGGTTGTCGAAAGCTGCCTTCTATGTCAGTTCTCTTTTTTGACTGTTGCTTGCCAACCAGCAGTTTGCTGGTGGGGTCACTGGTGGGCAGGAGCTGAGTTCTTTCACTCCTTTATAACCCCTCTTGGCACCTTGTAATATTAGGAACAGCATCATGGGCTATGATTCTCAATGGTATTTGCAATTTAACAAGATGCCCTCCTATGCCTGCTGGAGATGCTCCCCTGTGGCGAAAGCAGGGACCTTTTGTGTGCTGGTGCTGGTAGGATCACATGTTGTGCTCCAGCTGCCGAGGAAGGCTCTTTCCTGAAGTTGATGTGCAGAAAACAGTAGTTAGGATTGACCTCTAAGAGGAGGGTGACTCTTGAGAGACAAGAGTCGAGAACCAAAAGATTCTTCCCCTCTTACTAGTTTGGAGTATCTGGGGCTCGATTTTATTGAAGAAACCAAGCCTTTATATGAACATACATCAAATGAAAAGAAAAACCTCTAACTTTTTGCTGCAAAAAGACTTCTGCCCTAAGCATTCATTCTGAATTGGAACTGTTCCCCGGCCAGGCTGTCCCCTTGTCAACTTGGAATCTGACCTCTCCTGCCTTACAGAGAATCAAGGGACAGAGTTCCAGTCCTCTGGCTTGGGACTGACACTGCCCACCCGGGTTACAGCCCCACTCCCAGCAGCCTTCGCACCTGCAGTGCCATGATTTAATGAGGGCTGTCAGGGATTATCGAGTCGTGAACTCTCTTGCATCCGCCAGGCTCTCATGAATGAGGCATTTTGTTCAGCTCCTTCTCACTTCTTGTTTCTTGGAGCTAGCACAAAGAGAAAACGCAGCAAGTGAACGGCTATTTGGGGCCAGGGTCTTGTATTTGAATATTACATGATGAAATAGTGCACCTATCAAGTCTGTTGTTTTTGTAGCTTTTCTCTGCGTCTTCCTCCCACCTCAACTCACCCCACTGCCACCCCACCCTGGCCTTCTGAGCCCTGAGGCACGCTTGCTGGTGGGCCGGCTAGGTAGTTCTGCAGTTGGTGAACCACAGCTCAGTAACTGAGACAGAATATACTTGCTGCTGCAGATCCCCTGATGAATTTCGGTCACCGGAAGCTGGGCCTGCAAAAGAGGGGCTGTAGGCCAACATTTGAGCTCCCTGAGCTGGGCAGATTTAGAGACCGACTCACACCGAATCCCTCTTGATCCAAGTTAATTTTCTGAGGGAAATCCAAGGGTGAATGGTCTTATGATTTAGTAGTGTTTTGAAGCTCAAAAAAAATTTGTCAATAAAAGATAAAGAATGTGGCTTGGATATTCAATTGCTTTCAGTGGACAATGTTTTGGTCACCAGAAGGCAGAAACATCCACTGTGAGTGAGGGTCTCCTCTCCGGGAAGATGGTGGCAGAGCAACTGGGCCAGCCTTTGGCCTGCAGCCGGGACTGTCTTTATATAACACAGCAATAACTGCCATTTACACAACAATTATAAACAAGTATTCTTTGACTCTTCTAGCTCTCACTTCAAAGAAAACCAAAGCCATTGGGTGCCACTAGAGAAAAGAATACTGTGATCATTTTCTTCTCCCCAAACGCCCTCCTTCCAGCAGCCTGGAAAAGCCTTGAGTGGGACCTTACAGGTCACAGGATTCTTCTCCATATATTCTAGGTAGAAAAAAATCTATTTAGGACTAACATTTTTTGACATTGACATTATTTATCTATCCACACTATGAGGGAGTATTTCCTTTTCAAAATATACCGGCCTGTAGAATCTCTGAAAGAAGTCTGTTGACTGAGAGGCAGATGGAAGGTGGAAAACAAAAGGCAAGTCAGCTGGAGGTTCACAGGTGAGAGAATTAAAAAAGGAAAGAAACCATTGTCGAGTTGGTAACCATTAACACAGGGTCGGGCGAGACAGGCTTCAACAAGGTAGCTCTTTGTGGCTGTAAAATACTATTCTGGACCAAGTCCACCACAAACCACAGGAACATCTAACTTAGAGGCCCTTGGAAGGATTGAAACACAAACCCTGAACTTTAGTGTCCTCCGACAGGCAGTGGCTGTGGGCTACTATGAACATCTGTCTGACCCTTGGAAAGCCTGAAGGAGGTGCCTCCTTGCTCTCCAGCTTGGGCCTTGGCACTTGACTCTGTAGTCAGGGCCCCGGGTGTCCAGGATAAGGGTGAGTGTGGCCTTGTACAGCTGCACATTGTGGCTTAGGTTTCTTGTGATTACTACGGATGGAGTTGAGTTGACCGTGGTGTCATGTAACCAGGATTGGTTGGCAGTTCCGGAAATCTGAGGGTAAAAATAGCTGCAGACCCGCCAACCCTTGGCCAGTGCCACCACGGTGGACAGGAATGGTGGGCTGGAAAGTGCTGAGTTTCGTGATGTTTTCTTCCTTCCGGTGGTGGGAGGTTCTCAGAATAAGAAGGTCTGGGCTTTGGATTTCCCCCAAAGGTTTCTCGGTGCTTCCCGGGCCTGCTGAGTCAGTGTAGTTGGGTTTGAGTGAGCACTCAAGAAGGGATGTTGGTTTTTGAGAGAGGGGGCTTGGAGCGTGAGCCGACTCAGGCTCAACAGCCAGGGGAGGTAACCGCAGAGAGCACCCACTGGTTCCCAGCCTCCCATGGCCCCAACATCCTGTCACCAAGGGTTTACAGCCTCCCAACCACCCTCCAAAATAGACCCCTCAGAGCCAAAGCCTCTACCCTACTCCATCTTTCTTGCTTCTTGCCAATTCTGTGTCTGAATTTTGCCATTTCCTGACTACCATCTTCACCCCACAACTGCTTCTCCTGTCTCTGTAGGAGAACTGGTTAAATCCAAGCCCATAGCCCAGTTCCCCTCTCTATAGTACCATCCCATGTACTCTCTGTTTGATCTTAACTCTGAATTCCTCTGTACCATATTTTTACATTTTTCCTGTAAATGTTCGTTCACTGCAAAATGCTCCAGGGCCCTCTAAGAAATGGAAAACATAACTTTTCTACTCATGACCTACAGAGAAGCTGCATTAGCTTGGACTGACAGAAAGATGCACTTGAACCAAATGTACATCTAAATTCTAGAATATCTCTAGAAGGGGAAAAGTCGTATTATTTTAATGTTCACATGATAGTTTCAACTAGGCTGACAAGTTGGTATCAGCCCTTTGATATCCTGCTTTAATAATTTGATAGGGATAATTTTCATCACTAGGTTAATCTTTCAAATATAAGGGACCTCTGGAAGGAACGCATTTATGGAAATTGTTAGTTGAGTCTTAAGTTTTCTCGGACCTTGACAAACCTAATTTATCCCTCTTTTCATGTTATTCACGCAGAACTTAATTTTTAAAATACATTGTGTGTGTGTGTTTGTGTCTGTGTGTGTGCATGTGTGTGTGTGCGCTTGTGTGTGCGTGTGTGTGCATGTGTGCACTCAGATTGCTTACTTCTAGGCTGGGCTGTGAACACCCTTTGAAAGGACAAATTCACTCGGTTCTTCAATTCAGCACCCAGTAAGTGCTTACGAAATGTTTATTGAATTGGATAGGATTATATGGATTAAAGATTCTTGTGGGAAATCTTGTTTACATTATTAATTTGCTTGGCACATTCTTTCTTTCTAGATAGCAGTAAGGCACACTTTATTTCCAGCTCTTGTCCAAATTTAAAATTCCACCTTAGTGAAGTTCCGTCATCTCTCAGTAAGCTTGCAGGTCTTTATTCTCCAACCAGGTCTTTACTTCTTCCTACAGTGTCCCAAGGAGGACCCCAGCCAGCAGCTGGCTTCATTGCCTGGAGTTTGCTGCCAATGTGGCCAGAATCATGCATTTGGCCTGCTGTGGTCCACCAAAGCCCACAGGCCCCATCCTGTGTACCTGGCCCAAGGCAGGCGCTCTGGTGCACTTGGTCTCAGAAGGTAGGGCAAAGTTTGAAAGGCTCACTGCAGAGCCAGTGTTTCTACATTGTGGGCTTTGGCTCCACACCTCACCTGATTCAAATCCTGGCTCTAGCCCTTTCTAAGTGTGTGGCCTTGGTCAATTCAGTTAGTCTCTGATACCATCTCCTTTCCTGTAAAATGAAGAGAATAATACCTTACCTGTGAGAGTGCTGAAAAAAGTGGAAATACAGTATGCAAAATGGTTACCATGGTACCTGGTAGCTGTTTCTTTCTTTCTAGATAGTAATAAAGCACACTTTATTTCTAGCCCTTGTTCAAATTTAAAATTCCACCTTACTAAGGTTCTGTCATCTCTCCATAAGCCTGTGGGTCTTTATTCTCCAACCAGGTCCTTATTTCTTCCCACAGTATCCTAAGGAGAACCCCAGTCAGCAGCTGGATGAAAAGCTTTTCTCACCATGAGTGAGTCACATCATCTTAACAAAAGATGAAACTTTGTTCCAGAGTCCTAGGCCAAGGAGAAGCTGAAGAATCAGAGGCCAGGTCTAGCGTGCCACAGGGAGTGGCCTGAGAAGTGGGAGAAGAATGGTAGTAATGGTAGACATGAACTGAGCACTCACTAAGGACAAGCACTGTGCTCAGCACTTTATGTGGGACATTTTATTTCCTCCTCACAACTTCCATGTTACAGATGAAAAAAGTAAGGCTCAGAGAGGCTAAGTCCCACATCCAAGTTCATGCAGCTAGCCCAAGTCAGGTCAGTTCCAGGAAAGAACCGAGCATCACACCAAGGTCAGGTTCCTGCAACATGAGGTCCCACTGCCTCAGTGGGACCCTCTTGCCTCCTGAAGTTGCCCCTCCCTGGGAACCACAGTTGGAGTCCAGCATAGAGGGACAGACACACAAGGCAACTTTACGTGTGCCACACAGCATAGATGGTGAGAAGTGACTGGGTCCACACTACTAATGAGACCGAGGCCTGTGGAGGTGAAAGGAAAGCTTTG
Source organism: Papio anubis (assembly GCF_008728515.1). Taxonomy (NCBI): domain Eukaryota; kingdom Metazoa; phylum Chordata; class Mammalia; order Primates; family Cercopithecidae; genus Papio; species Papio anubis. The sequence goes on along the minus strand of NC_044981.1, from coordinate 43,113,271 downwards.
TCTCTTCCTGTGACTGCTTAGGGCAGAGCTGGGACCAACCCAGCCCTCCCAAACAAAAGGGAAGCAGCCGCCTACTTCCCTAAGTCCTCAGCATCCTTCGCCTGACTCATGCTAAGGAGCTTTGGGGCGGGGGTGGGAGGAAGAAAACTGACAAAACCAGTGATCGAAAAAACCTGGATTGGAACATTTAGCTTCCTTCAAGACCAAGTATAAACCGCACCTCTGCCTGCCAAGCCCTAATCATCATCCCATGGCAAAGTCCCTTCTTAGTCACTGTCTGCCCCTCCAGAGGGGCTTGTAAGACAATTACAAGAATTCAGCGATAATCTCTCCCTATTTTACATCTTTCACTTTTTATTTCCCGGGTTTTCCTGAATTTGCCCTCATTAAGCATCCCAGCCCATGCTTCACTTAGCCCTGAGCCCAAGCCAGCCAAAAAGCCTTTCAGCATATGTTAGTGTCTCCCTCTGCCTGATTCTATTACGCGGATCAAAGTCCCCTAGCAGAGTCCTGGGGCTTCCTGTCAGCGTCAGCAAGATCAAACAGGAGAAAGACAAGGCCCTTAGAAGTGGGAGGATGACTGACTCCATGATATTTACATGTTGGAGGCAGAGACGGAAGACCTAGTCCGAGAAGGGGCTGCTTGCCTGAGCAGAGGGTTCCACACCCCAGGTGACATAACCCAGTGAAGGGTGCAACCTGGGGCCCACGGAAAGCCAGGTCTGGTGTGAGTGTCAGAGTCCATCACAGCTGGACGACTGTCACAGCATCTAGAATGAAAGGTAGAGCCTGCCATCCAGATGGGAGCCCCATTTAAACCCTAAACCTCAGCCCTCTCCATCCAGCCCCCACAGTGCACACACACACACACACACACACACACTGGATGAAGAGGGAAGACTTGAAAGTTCTTGGTGAGAAAGGAATCCTTGGACATGAGAACTAAGGGTGCTGCTTCTTTGAAACATGGCTCCTTTTGAGTTCAGAACTTGGTTGGGCCAAGGATGAGAGGTCAGAGCTATGGGTTACGAAAGGCCCGTGAGCCCCGCTGGGTCTTTCCTCAGCATCCCTGAGAACCAGTCCTTCTTCCGCTGGTGTCTTTCCATATCGGTCCCTTCTATACCTGATCCCAGACTCCTGAAAGGTTGGCTCCTAGGCAAGAAGGCTCTAAGTTTCCCTCTTGGGTTCCACATACCATTCTCTGACCTTGACCTTTTGTAATTTCAGCAAGATGTGTGTTTTACCCTCTGCAAAGGCGACTGTGACTGAGGAGTAAGCCCCAGACAGGTTTAGTATTTAGGATGTAGGGCTTTATGAAAGGCTGGACACGCTGCTATAATAGAGACCCCAGTCGCACTTAAGCATGGTTCTCTTCCATGTGGCAGTCTGGAGATGAGTGGTTCAGGCCAGCAGGGAAGCTATGCTCCATATAGTCACTTGGCACCCAGGCCTCTTCCACCCTGTTACTCTGCCATCCTCTAGAGAGTTGTCCTCATCTGCAGGATCAAAGCAGGGTCACCACCACGTCAGCATCCCTGTTCATAGGGAGCAAGGTAGAGCAGAAATGAAGGGCAATCTACTTTCATTTAAGCAGGTGATGCAGAAGCTACACATCTCAGTTCTGCTCATATTCCATCAGTGAGAACTGAGTCACATGACTACCAGCCCAGCTGCAAGAGAGGCTTGCTCTATCTATTTCTATACCTACATACCTATAATCTGTCTATTTTCACTGAGAATATGGTAGAAAGTTTTTCAGGAAGATATCTTCAAGATTAAAATATCAAGTAAACTGGCCATTGTTTTTTATTCAGTCAACAAACATTTATCAAGTTCCTAACATTATCTAGGTGCTATGCTAGGCACCAGACAGACACAGATGGGGAATGCGTGCTCCATGACTGAGTAATCTAGTCTGTGGTTTATAAATTTGCCAATCTACCCTTACTCCCAGAAAGAGAGAGAGAAAGAGAGAGAGAAGGTAAACTTGTTTTTAAGCAGATCACAAAGGATGCTTCTTAGCCACCTCTGTGTAATTGAAGGGTATCCTCAGATTCCAAGTTAACTAAAAACTTGCCATTGGAGCTCCTTATCTTCTTAATGATCTGCGCAACAACAACAAATGCAAAAATAAATTGAAGCTGATATTGATATGATTACAACTGTAATCCCTAATTCTGAATTTTCCATTTAGGGTCCATTAAAACAGCATTACTATGCTCATGTGTTGACTTTATAGTAAGCCTTTATACAAAATTCCACTTTTGATGATTTCATATTCTTTAATAAAACTACTGGAAAGACGTGAAGACAGTGGAATCAAGCTTCTCTCAATTATTCCAACACAGAAGCTCTGTGGCTCCCTGATTCTCCATGAAGCCTTGTGAGGCTGGAGTGTGATGTGGGACCAGTGAGGAGCCAAACAGCACTAAACGGGGGAAGAGGTTGAAGGGGAATCAGAGTTCCCCCACTGCAACTTTGGTGCAGAAGCACATTGGGTAAGAGTCAAAAATCTGACAGGGCTTGGAAAACCTCAGAACCAGGGTTCCACATCTCCTGCAGCTGCCAGATTTTTGTTCAAGGAAAATTATTTCCCTCTCAAATATGTGCTTGCAATCCCACAAGCTGCCTTGCACATGGGCTGTAGCAATGGCCCAAGCAGCCTCTGGCTCAACCCCCACCCGCCTGAGCACCCCCTGGGTAAACTGCCAAGAGTCTGGCCTAAAGGAGCCAGCTAGTTCATTGTCAACAGATTGTCACTCTCCAAAGCATCTAGGGCTGGAGCGAATTTGCCGAGTTTCAATGCCATGAATGTCTGCTCACAGGCAAAAGAGTCTGTTCAGAGTCATCGGCCTTCCAATCCTGGAAGGCAGTGATATATTACCTCGCACAGCCTCTGGATGTACACAGTGGGCAAGGAGATGCTCAGGGTCTCACAGGTTAGTAGCTGTGTCCAGATTTAAACCTAAGAGTCCAACATCCCATGCCTTATTCTTTCCAACAGAACATTTAACACAAATGTGCACGTGGTTTAATGAGAAACAAAAGTAACAGCTGACAGCCCCAGTTGCCAAAGCACTGTGAACTCTCCAATTCATTTTCATGGAGCCTATATGGTGGCCCAGTTCTTGCTAACAACCTTACAGAGTAGATGGGGCAGGGATGAGCCACACTGCAGAGGAGGCAGATGTGGACTGGCGGGAATATCAAAGCCTTAGCCCCAGCACACATGCTGTTCATAGCATGTCCATGATTTGAACCAGGTCTCCTAGCCTCGCCCAGCCTGCTCCCCACTCCGCAGCTCAACCTCCCTATTGGCAAATTGCAGTCCCCCAGGTCTTGCTCTTTTGCTAACAAAAGAGAGAGAAGATAAAATGAAAGAGTGACAGTGTCTCCAAAAGCAGCCATAAAGCTCCTAACCAGGGCTAGAAGGCACAGTGAGATTCCTTCAGCACAAGGCATGTGATTCTTGTGTCCCATCTCTTCACTAGGAAATATCTAGAGTCCCTTACCCAACCTTTGTGGCGTGCTCCCTGTGCTAGGTGCTGCAGGGTGTTTGGGGAAGCACAAGGCAAGGGCTTTATCCTACAGGAAGGGAAAGAGAACCGAGGAAGAGGTGGTTGTTGCCCATGATGTTAAGCACCTTATATTATCTCATTTAACTGTTACAACTGCATTCTAAGGTGTGTATTTTTGTCCCCCTTTTAAGACATCTGACACTTAGGGAGATTAGACAACACCTGAAGTCATAAAACTATTAAGAGGCCAGACTAGAATTCGAGTCTGGGTCTGTCTGAATTCACAACCTTTCCAGCACTGGGTCTGGTACACAGTGGATGCTCAATAAATGTGTTGAGTAAATGAATGGGCAGGGTGAGGTTTGACCAGGCAGAGGAGAGAACCATAAACTGGTACAGAACCAGGGTATCTGCACAAGGTACAGTGGATAAGCCACCTTATCTTAGTGACAAGCCACATCACTAAGATAGTGGCTTACACTGTAGAAAAAGATGCTGAGGTCCCAGGAAGAATGTGCTGGTGATTTATCACAGCTACCCAGAGAAGACCAGCCTTCCTAGCCAGGGAGGACGCTGCTGGGGAAGGTGCTTGTTTTTCTCTGCTCCAGGTCTGTCCTCTCCATCCACCAAGCAAGGCACCATACTCATTTTCACGCTCATCACCCATATGGGGAGGCGGCTGCCTGTCCTGTCCACACCTCCTTCCATCCCCCGAGGTGAAAATCACACTCAGGCCCCAGCGGTTCCCACCTCCAAGGGGCAGGCCCTGTCCTTGCTGCCCATGCCTGTCTTTACGTCCACAGATGGCATCAGAATCAGCAACCTGAGAGGAGGAGCCCAAGAGGCCCTGGTCCCACCCTCCGAGGTGGATTGACGCTCTGAGTTGGGCGCCGACAGCTGGTTTAGCTGAGACACATCTCCAAACCACGGGCTACAGCTGCCGCGGTGTGAACTGTCTCTGAGCCTCCTCTTGGGGCAGCCACGGCCTGACACTGTGGTTCCTAAATGGCTGACAGATTATCCTGTGTGCTTGGAGGAGTCACAGGAGGATTATAACTGTCTGCCCCATCCTATTACCCCTCCAGCTGCCTCTCCCCCTGGAGTCCCTCTCTAGTGTGTAAGAATGTCATCAGCACAGCCACATTAAAAAATTTGTAAATGACATTTTTCAAAGCTGGAGCATGACTGGTGTGTATGTGTGTGTGTGTGTGCGCGCGTGTGTGTGTGTGTGAGTGTGACTCTAAGCCATGAATATATCAAAGGTACCTCTGCTGCCTCCCTGGATGGGTTTTTGGGGGCAAGAGAGAGGGTTAAAGGAATGAATGAAAGTCCCTTAGAGTCCTGTCCACCTCTTGATCTTGGCCATTGTGAACATTTTATTTCTCAAAATCACCTATCCCCAATTCCCCAGCATGGAGGGAATGTGTGGTCCGAGAGCCTGCACTGGGAAAGCACATCTGGAGGCCAGCCCTTCCCCGGCAGCTTTGCCCATTCTGCTACTGGCAGGCAGCACAGCTGGGCCTGCTGGCAGCGGTGCACACACCTCCTGTCCTGCACACACCACATGCTGCTCGTCCTGCCCTCACACCTCCCTCCGCAGCCCATGCTTCCCTGCGCTGGATGTGTCAGGAATATCCAAGTAGCAGAAGCCTTCTCTGGCTCAAGAGCACCATTAGACCTGCCAGGTCTGGCTAAGCCTCATGTGTGTTCACTACAGCCTTCCCTCTGGGTGCCACTGTCTCCAGCAAGGGTTTCGGCCAGTTGATTTCCAGGTTGGTCTCACTTGGGGATTACAACCAGCTGGGCTGCCAACCAGAGCCCTGACAGCTGGAGCAGGACTCCTGTCTACAAGGAGTGGGGCCACACCCCTCGAGGTTGATGATACCCTCCCTCCACCCTTGCACACATCCCTGCATCATTAGAGCTGAACTCCTTCGGAAGGGCCTGGACCCTCCCAGAGTTGTAACGTGGGTCTCTCAGGAGGAATGAGACAGTGAAGCAGATTGTCACCATTTGGGAGCCATTTTCCTCCCCAGAGACAAGGGAGCCCGCTAGGAGCACTGTCCCAGGCCTCCCCCTGCCATTCCGTGTCGCCTGTCGTCCTACAGCAGGGCACAGCACTCTGAGTTTGGAGGCAGGAATCTGTCTTCACTCACAACTGTGAGATGTGAAATCAGTTTGTACCTCCTCTGGCCTCTGTTGAGGGAAGGTAATAGACTGGAAAAAAATCACAGACCCTGTTCCTCCAACCATTTGCTAAGTTTTATGAAAAACTGTGGTTATGATTCAACCCCAGACAATGACAAAGAAATTGGAATGCTGATTTGTGAAAGAAAGAAAAAAAGCTGGATTGCATTATTTGTATTTACATTTTCCCTTACTTAAAGTGGTTTCTACCATCTATTGATCATAATTCATATTAGGAGAACCCGCTGTTATACTACATGACATGACCACTATTAAAAAATACAACCACTCATGCGGTAACAAATTGAAATGTAAATCAATGTATAAACCACACATTTAAAAACATACTGTCTTTTATTCCCAAATAAACTATACTATAAATAACAGAACTATTTACCAAGTTATAGAAGTTGTGCTGCAAATCAATCATCAAAGCAAACCAATTGATAACTTCCAAATCATTGGTAGAGTTTTAGAAGTTGTCTTTTCTTACTTTCCTCAGCTGTCACTACCCAAATGGTAAACATATCTAATAATTTTTGATGTATAGAATGAGATCAAACCGTTCCACAGACTCCCTTATAAATTAATAGTCACCAGGTGGCTTTCAGTTTCAGTAGACAGAGAATTTCTCTTAAGGTCATTGACACTCTTCATAGTACTGAGCCCCCACTCAGTTCCTGCCAAACCCATGGCAACACAGTAAAGTTTTTCACAACCCTTGTCATACTGTTTATGATGTTTTTGTATTCTACGTCTCTATTTTTGAAGGAGTCACACAACATAATTTATTGGAATGTCATACTTAATTGGCCTAAATGGATTAAGTTTGTTCACCTTCAAATCCAAATGTCATTTAGCCATGCTTCAAGATTTCACAAATTGAAAGAACATAAACATTCATTATATTTTTAATTTTTGTGTTATCTAACAATGGAACACATTTTCCTTCTTCTAAAAATAATCTCCTGCTTTTGTTGTTGGTGGTGTTGTTTGTTTTCGGGTTTGTCTGTTTGTTTTTGAGATGGAGTCTCGCTCTGTCACCCAGTCTGGAGTGCAGTGGCATGATCTTGCCTCACTGCAACCTCCACCTCCCAGGTTCAAGTGATTCTCCAGCCTCAGCCTTCCAAGTAGCTGGGACTACAGGCGTGCGCTACTGCATCTGGCTAATTATTTTCTGTATTTTTAGTACAGATGGGGTTTCACTTTGTTGGCCAGGCTGGTCTTGAACTCCTGACCTCAGGTGATCCACCCGCCTCGGCCTCCCAAAGTGCTGGGATTATAGGCATGAGCCACTATGCCTGGCCATTGTTTTGTTTTGTTTTGTTTTGTTTTCTTAGAACATATACTTTTTTGTTGTTTCAAATGACTTAAATCAGTCAGCATCCCAGTAGGAAACAGATGAACACTCAAATTGAGTAATTTGAAGAGTTTCATAAAGAGACTGTTTACTAAGGGGTGGGCCCAGCACAGGGAAAAGACAAAGGTCAGTGCAGTACCTCACGGCCAGTCATTGCTAAGGCCAGGCCTGAGCTGTTACTAACATTTGGAGAGAGAACTGGGTGCACAGTGTGAGGAGGGCAGTGGCTATCAGCAGGGAGGGAGCCTCACAGTGATCACACTTTGACCTCAGACTCCTCCCTCTTTCAGACATTCTGTTGCTGCTCCAATTGGCCAAAGTCGGTTGGTAGGCAGAGCTCCCGGGAGCCCATTGGTAAGCCTTGATGGGCCACACAGGTGAGAGAACAGAGCAGAGAAGCAAGGAGAGAGGGCTAGGGGCAGAGGAAACAGACAGAAGATGTACTACTTTGTCTGTAACATCTTGTGTGTCTCTTTCATGGTTTCCCATATTTCGTTTTTTATGCTCAGATACCATAATTGCCCTCAAATTAATTATCGAAGAAACTTTTCTTTCTTAGAAGGCTGAAGAAAGAATTGATGAATGTCATTGATTAAAGCCACATCTCTTAAAACAAATTTTCAAAATGTTCAACTATAGCCACTTTATAATTTCTGTTAAAATAAATGTCTCAACCTTGACACAATGTCCAATCTGCCTTTGCAGCTCTTATGCTGCAGGCTGGCTCTTGAAGACTGAATATTTGTCCGATTTTTGTCATTTAAATTCTAAGCTCTTCAAGTATATTATTTAATCTTTAATATATTATTTGGAGAAAGGTGATAAATATAAAGTTAATGGAGGACAGATTTAAAATGATTTACTTATTCACATTTTTCATTGAATATTTCAAAGAGAACTGAATACAGTAACTTAGATGATACCAAATTAAAACACCTGGAAATTTTTTCTAAAATTTGTGCCAAAACCTCATATTTTATTCATCTCATTACATTGATACACTCTATAAAATTGAATGAGATTTTCATGTAACCATTTCTCGGTGAAAAATTATTTTTCCCAAGCATTGATAAACTTAGCAATATCGTTTCAGATGTTACTACTTCCAGTTCCATAGGATCAACAAAATCCATTAAACTACCTTCAAAATCTTAAATTTCACTGTTAACAACACTTTAATGTGAAACAGTTGAGACTTTATCAATAATGGTTGACATTTTATTGGTTAATGTGTATGTTTTCCAAAAAGCAATTTTTTTATCCTAATAGATGTTTTGTAACAAACAAGATCATAAATAATAATATACCCATATTGAAATTAATGATTGTTGAAGTTTGTTAAATATTTTCTATCTGTAAATACTCACTTATTTGTTACTAGCCACCTTATAGTGTTACAAAGTCTAATAGTACTTTCAAAATGTTTATCTCTTCATTAATAGTCATTGATAAACTTTTTGTCAGAAATGTTGATGATTACAAATGCTGTTTAATGGAAAACTGATTCATGATCAACTTCTGCTTTTTTCCTCACTGATGACTGCAAACTTAAAATCTGGACTACGAGCTGTATCAGAATGGGACTGCCATTCTGATAAAATATTTAAATGTTTAGTACTTTCCACTTTTAATGATACAATTTTAGCACTCTTTTCATCCCATATTTACATTACCAGCAAAATAAACCAGCTATGTTTTTGTTGAAAAAATAAAATTATGAATTGTTTTTTATGCCAGAAATACAAATTATTTGGTTTATTTTGTACGAGCACTTCCATAGTCACAAGACATTATGTTTGAGTTTGTTGCCTGCTGTTGGGAGATATTCCAGCTTACAGTTGATTATTAGTATGATATGTTGTTTCCTACAGAGTCAGAAGATGAACATTTATGACATGTCAAAAGGAACATTAATAAACATCTCAGCTTTCATGCTTCTTCATTCTGTGTGTTCAGGTTTCTGTTTTTTTCTAAGCAAGTATGTATTCTTAATGGAACAAGTAAGATGGTAGACTGATTGGAGGGAGCAAATTATTGATAGTGACTGGAAGAATGAATGCCTGAATATGATTGCTAATTTAGACACAAAACTGGCTAATAGGCCATGGAGCAATAACACTATAACCTTTGGTGTCATCTTTTCTACCAGACAGAAATACTTGTGTCTCCACGGAACAAAATTCATTTACATTACTATTGGACAAAAGTCAATTGCATCACTTTCAGTTTTCTGCAAGTTAATACCTATCTTTAGAGATTCATAAAGTAGCCTAAATCAGTAGTAAATAGCAAATCGAAGGAACACATTCCTAGAGACTGGGTAATTTCCAGTGGGCCTGCTGAGCAGTGCTTAGCACTGAAAGAATGTGTAATAATCTCTTTGTCTATTTCTAACTTTTGGATAACTCCCTTGAATTATCTTCTTTGTGATCATAAATAATGTTCAGGTATTATTTTTAACCACACTGTGTTTTGGCCTGATTAATTTATATACATATAGCAAAAAGTAGATTAACATATGTAAACTTCCTTGTAGTCTGGTCAGCAAATCTAGAGCCATATGGTGTGAGGCATTGCTATGGCCAGAAAATTAACTTCTGTCTGAAAACTGTGTAAGAAATTGCATTTTCAATAATATCTATTATCCCAGTATTTTAAAATTGCTCTTCTATTCCAAAGTTAAAAAACCAGACCCAAGATAATAATTATCTCCATCAATTTTGCTTACATCTATAAATAAGAGTGAATTTCTTCTTGAGGTCCCTCAAACCTGCAGAGATTCCTGACTGCCAAGAAGTGATTTTTCTATAAGCCATAGAACAGATATCAGATCAATTTTCCTTTCTCTTTCTCCTTCCTTCCTTCCTTCCCTCTTTTCCTCCCTCCCTCCCTCCCTTCCTTCCTCCCTCCTTTTTTTTTTTTCTGAGACAGCGTCTCACTCTGTTGCCCACACTGGAATGCAGTATTGCGATCTCGCCTTACTGCAACCTCCACCTCCCAGCTTCAAGTGATTCTCCTGCCTCAGCCTCCTGAGTAGCTGAGATTATAGGTGCCCACCACCATGGCCAGCTAATTTTTATAATTTTAGTAGAGATGGGGTTTCACCATGTTGGCCAGGCCGGTCTTGAACTCCTGACCTCAAGTGATCTACCCGCCATGGCCTCCCAGAGTGTTGGGATTACAGACATGAGTCACCATGCCCAGCCTTCAGATCAATTTTCTAGGAGGGCTGTGAACATTGGTTTCACATATGAAATGCGACTCTTGTTCTTTAACAGTGGGATTGTCACACCTGACAAAATGAAATTCTCAAATATGGCACCTGAATTTGTCTTTGGTTGTACAATCAAATTGTCCAATTATATCCTGCTAAAAAACAAAAAGAGGACAAATTCTTACTGAATCTACAAATAAACTATACTTCCATTACAGAGATTCAGTAAATTATATTTGTTCCTAAATTTTGAGGTGTCAGCAAAAACAAATTATTTAAATAATTCTTTCTCTCTCTCTCTCTCTCTCTCTCTCTCTCTCTCTCTTTCTTTCTTTCGACAGGGTCTCACTCTGTCATCCAGGCTGGAGGGCAGTGGTACAATCATGTCTCACTGCAGCCTCAAACTTCTGGCCTCAAGAAATCCTGTCACCTAAGATTCCCAAAGTGCTGGTATTACAGGCATGAGATACTGTACCCATCCAGAATGTTTTATTTCTATATACAAAAGCATAGGCTACGAACTTAAAGGTTAGCAATAGATCAAGAAAAGGAAGGCCTTCATCACATACCCATAATAAGATAGAACATTGAACATGAAAATGAAAACAAATAACCACAATTAGATCACCCTTACCAGTTAACTCAGTCCTGTGTAAGGTTCTGCTGGATCTTTGTTAGCAGTGGTTTACAAAAAGTCACTTGTTTCTGGAATAAAACATGTCCTAGAAATCTTTTCTCTTAAGCTCGTCTAAAAGTTATCACCTCAGAAGCTTGTATCTGTAAGTCCATTCCTTGAAGTAGTAATCATTAAAGAGGATCTGTTGTAGTCATTTCCGCTGGGCTTCTGAGACTGTTCTTTGTTGAAGACCCAATGTCTAGGCTATAGTTTATTTTTAAAAAGTCCTTCAGGCAAGCATGAGAAGAAATCAGAAATTACTCGCTAGTAAGAATGGAGAAGAGTGAAACCTATTAGGTTATAATATAAAACTATCACATATGGGTTAGATCAGTGTTTCTAATAAGAGTATTCATAAGCCTCCTAAACCTTCTTGTAATGTTTACAAATCTCTGAAAATCTACGAAACGTTACTGCTTTGATTTGTCAGCACTTTACATACAGCTTTCATGATAGTATTGGACTATCTAAGAAATATGGAGCATATGGCAGGGCGGGGTGGCTCACACCTATAATCCCAGCACTTTAGGAGGTCGAGGCGTTCAGATCACCTGAGGCTGGGAGTTCAAGACCAGCCTGATCAACATGGAGAAACCCTGTCTCTACTAAAAATACAAAATTAGCTGCTCATGGTGGTGCATGCCTGTTATCCCAGCTACACGGGAGGCTGAGTCAGGAGAATTGTTTGAACCTGGGAGGCAGAGGCTGCGGTAAGCCAAAATCATGCCATTGCACTCCAGCCTGGGCAATGAGAGTGACACTCTGTCTCAAAAAAACAAACAAACAAAGAAATATGGAACATACAAGATGAACAATCATTTTAGCATCCCTCTTTTTATGGTGTAAAAATAAAAACTGGCAATCCTCTTCAGAAAATCTCAGTGATCATTGTAGATGTAAAAGAAACCCTGAAAAGTTTACTTTACTTTTTTGATTTTAGAATGTGATCTTGGGAAGGCAAAATCCAATGAATTAACTGAGGAGATTTGGTCACTTGATTAAGAAGAGTCATAGGTGTCTGAGAACAATAAATGTCTGTAGCTAGACTACCTACTAATCAAAATGACAATACCGTATTTTCATATTTTAAATAACATAGAAAACTGTAACATCTTTGTGAGGAAAGAGTTAATTCAGCAGGTTTGATTGCTCTTTCTTTGCATGTCCGTCTACAGGAAACTCAAACATGATTGACCCTTGGCTAGTCCCTGGGAACGTGGTTCCCCGGAAGCTTCTTTATGTTAATAATTGATAATTTTGTTCTACACATCTAAAACAATTGATAGTGATTGTTTGCACAATTGCAAATTGATAGGATTGCTTTGCACAAACATCAAGATGCATGATAGGCATCTGGTTTCACTGGAGCTCCAAGTTCAGGTTATCATGGCAGGTTGCATAGCAGAATGTATCGATGTGATCAGCCCTCCATGAAAGCCTTGGGCCTTGGAATTTGAAAGGGCTTTTCTGAGGCAGAAACTCTTCACACATGTCCCTGCAATTCATAGCCAGAGAGAAGGCATGTTCTGTGCAACTCCAGATGGGACAGGACTCAGAAGCCTGTGCTCAACCTCTCTGGACTCTGTGCAATGCATCTTCCTTCTGTTGCTCTTACTTTATATCCCTTTTTCTGTAATGAACCTTAGCTGTGACTATAACTAGCTGTTAGGGTTGTGAGTCACTCTAGCACATCAGCAAATGTGAAGATGGTCTTCAGACCCTGGAAACAACCCTTTTAAAAAGCCTCAGCTTTTTCACATGTAAGAATGTTTTATAGTTTTGTCAAAAATAATCAAAAGCATGATGAAATTACCACAAAAACGCAGAAAGATGTTTTTAAATATGGAATATGGGCTATCTATGTAAAGGGAACTCTTTTACTACCACTTGTTAAGAGCAGACTAAATACTTCAAGACCTATTTATCATGTTAGCAGGGAGAAAACAAAATTCTAATTTTTGCACTAATATAATATTTGATAATAAATGCTTATAAAATTTCCTTTTTAAAAAATTGTATGAATAATAAGATAACAGATAGAAGACTGGGCTGATGTGCAGTTCCCACTTGGACAGACAGAACAACCTGTGGAGACTCACACCATGGAATTTTGCTCTGGGAACCACCACAGAAGCATACCAGGAAAACAAAGAATTCACAGATCCTTTGGTATAAATTCCATGAGACAGGCAAAAAACTAGCAGGTGCTGGTATCCATGGTTGGGAGACCTGAAGATGGATCGCATCACAGGACTCTTTACAGACATTCCCCTATACTATCTTAGAGCCCGGTAGCCCCACTGGGTGGCTAGACTCAGAAAAGTAACAACAATCACTGCAATCTGGCTTGTAGGAAGCCCCATTCCTAGGGGATGGGGAAGTGCACCACATCAAAAGACCACCCCGTGGGACAAAAAAGTCTGAACAGCAGCCCTTGAGTTCCAGATATTTCCACTGAAATAGTCTACCCAAATGAAAAGGAAACAGAAAAGTAATTCTGCTAATATGACAAAACAAGGTTCTATAACACCTCCAAAAGACCCAACGATGGATCCAAACCAAGAAGAAATCTCTTCCCCAACAATGGATCCAAACCAAGAAGAAATCTCTAAATTGCCAGATAAAGAATTCAGAGGTTGATTATTAAGTTACTCAAGGAGATACCAAAGACAGGTGAAAACCAACTTGAAATTTAAAAAAAATACAGAATATGAATGAGAAATGCTTCAGAGAAATAGATATAATAAAAAACAATCACAGATTCTGGAAATGAAAGACATACTTAGAGATACAAAATGCACTGGAAAATTTCAACAATAGACTCGAACAAGTAAAAGAACAAACTTCAGAGCACGAAGGCTTTCAAATTACCCCAATCGGACAAAGAAAAAGAAAAAAATTTAAAAATGAACAAAGCCTCCATGAAATTTTGGATTATGTTAAATGACCAAACCTAAGAAAAATTGATTTTCCTGAGAAAGAAGAGAAATCTAAAAGTTCAGAAAACATATTTGAGGGAATAATCGAGGAAACCTTCCCTGGCCTCACTAGAGATCTAGACATCCAAATACAAGAAGCTCAAAAGAACACCAGGGAAATTCATCACAAAAAGATCATCACCTGGGCACACAGTCATCAGGTTATCTAAAGTCAAGACAAGGAAAGAATCTTAAGAGCTATGAGGCAAAAGCATCAGGGAACCTATAAAGGAAAACCTAGCAGATTAACAGCAGATTTCTCAACAGAAACCCAAGCCAGAGAGATTGGTGTCCTATCTTTAGCCTCCTCAAACAAAAGCATTGCCAGCCAAGAATTTTGTATCCAGCAAAACTAAACTTCATAAATGAAGGAGAAATAAAGTGTTTTTCAGACAAACAAATGTTGAGAGAATTTGCCAATACCAAGGCCAGCACTAAAAGAAATGCTAAAAGGAATTCTAAAGGAAACATAACCCTGAAATACACTAAAATGGAACCTCCTTAAAGCGTAAATCTCACAGGGCCTGTAAAACAATAACACAAAGACAGGGAAAAAAAAAAAAAAAAAAACCCACCACAGTATTCAAGCAACAACTAGCATAATAAATAAAAGAGTACCTCACATCTCAATACTAACATTGAATGTAAATGGCCTATATGCTCCACTTAAAAGATACAGAATGGCAGAATGGATAAAAATCTTCCAACCCAAGTATCTGCTGTCTTCAAGAGACTCATCTAATGCATAAGGAGTCACATAAAATTAAGGTAAAGGGTTGGCAAAAGATATGCCACGCACATGGAAACCAAAAGTGAGCAGAAACAGTTATTCTCATATCAGACTAAATAGACTTTAAAACAACAACAGTTTAAAAAGACAAAGAGGGACATTATGTAATGATTAAAAGGTCAATCCAACAGGAAAATATCACAATCCTAAATGTATATGCACCTAACATGGTAACTCCCAAATATGTAAAAAAAAAATTATTACTAGACCTAAGAAATGAGATAGCAACACAATAATAGTAGAGGACTTCAATACTCCACTGACAGCACTAGATAGGTCATCAAGACAGAGAGTCAACAAAGAACAGTGGGCTTAAACTATACCTAGAACAAATGGACTTAACAGATATTTAACCAACAACTGCAGAATATACATTCTTTTCATCAGTACATGGAATGTTCTCCAAGATAGACCATATGATAGCCCACAAAACAAGTCTCAATAAATTTAAGAAAATCGAAATTATATCAAGTCCCTTCTCAGACCACAGTGGAATAAAATTGGAAATTCACTCCAAAAGGAAGCCTCAAAACTCTACAAATACATGGAAATTAAATAATCTACTCCTGAGTGATCTTTGGGTCAACAATGAAATCAATATGGAAATTAAAAAAATTATTGGAACTGAATGATAATAGTGACACAACTTAAAACCTCTGAGACATAGCAAAAGCAGTGCTAACAGGAAAGTTCATAGCATTAAATGCCTACATCAAAAAGTCTCAAAGGGCACAAATAGACAATCTAGGGTTACCCCTCTAAAAACTAGAGAAACAAGAATAAACCAAACCCAACCCACTAGAAGAAAAGAAATAACAAAGATTAGAGCAGAATTAAATGATATTGAAACAAAAAAATGCAAAAGATAAATGAAACAAAAAGCTGGTTATTTGAAAAGATAAACAAAATTGACAGACCATTAGCAAGATTAACCAAGAAAAGGAGAGAATATCTAAATAAGCTCAATTAGAAGTGAAATGGCAGATATTACAACCAGTATCACAGAAATACAAAAGATTATTCAAGGCTACTATGAATATCTTGATATACACAAACTAGAAAATCTAGAGGTGATAGATAAATTCCTGGAAATATGCAATCCTCCTAGATTAAATCAGGAAGAAACAGAAACTCTGAACAGACAAATAACAAGTAGCGAGATTGAAACAGTAATTTAAAAACAGCCAATGAAAAAACTCCAGGACCAGATGAATTTATAGCTCAATTTTATCAAGTATTCAAATAATTGGTACCAATCTTACTGAAACTATTCCAAAAGATGGAGAAAGAGGGAATTCTCCCTAAATCATTCTATGAAGCCAGTATCACTCTAATTCCAAAACCAAGAAAGGACATAACAAAAAAAGAAAACTAAGACCAATATTCTTGATGAACACAGATGCAAAGGTCCTCAACAAAATACCGGCTAAATTAATTCAACACCATATCAAAAAGATAATCCACCATGATCAACTGGGTTTTATACCAGGAATGCAAGGATAGTTTAACATATGTAAGTCAACAAATCTGATATACCACATAAACAGAATTAGAAACAAAACCCATATGATCATCTCAATAGATGCAGAAAAAGCATTTGACAAAATCCAGCATCACTTTATGCATAAAATCCTCAGCAAAATTGGCATAGAAAGGACATACTTCAAGGAAATAAAAGCCATCAATGACAAACCTATAGCCAACATTATACTGAATGGGAAAAAGTTGAAAGTATTCCCCCCAACAACTGGAACAAGACAAGGATTCCCACTTTCACCACTTCTATTCAACATAGTACTGGAAGTCCTAGCCAGAGCAATCAGACAAGAGAAAAAAATAAAGAGCATTCAAATCAGTAAAGAGGAAGTCAAACTGTTGCTGATTGCTGATGATATGATCATATACTTAGAAAACTCTAAAGGCTCATTCAAAAAGCTGCTAGATCTGATAAATGAATTGAGTAAAGTTTCAGGATACAAAAATCAGTGTACCTGAATCAGTAGCACTGCTATACACCAGCAATGACCAAGCTGAGAATCAAATCAAGAACTCAACCCCTTTTACAACAGCTGCAAAAGAAATAAAATACTTAGGAATATACCTAACCAAGGAGGTGAAAAATATCTCTACAAGGAAAACTAGAAAACACTGCTAAAAGAAATAATGGATGACACAAATAGAAACACATCCCATGCTCATGGATGGGTAAAATCAATATTATGAAAATGACCATACCGTCAAATGCAATCTACAAATTCAATGAAATTCTCATCAAAATATTTTTGCTATTCTTCACAGAACTAGGAAAAACAATCCTAAAATTCATATGGAACCAAATAAAGACCCTGCATAGCCAAAATAGGATTAAGCAAAAAGAACAAATCTAGAGGCATCACATTACCTGACTTCAAACTATACTACATAGTTACCAAAACAGCATGGTACTGGTATAAAAATAGGCACATACACCAACAGAATAGAATCGGGAACTCAGACATAAAGCCAAATATTCATAGCCAACTGATCTTTGACAAAGCAAACAAAAATATAAAGTGGGAAAAGGACACCCTATTCAACAAATGCTGATGGGATAATTGGCAAGCAACATGTAGAAGAATGAAGCTGGATCTTCATCTTTCATATTATACAAAAATCAACTCAAGATGGATCAAAGACTTAAATCTAAGACCCGAAATCATAAAAATTTTAGAAGATAAAATTGAAAAAACTCCTAGACATTGGTTTAGGCAGAGTTCATGACCAAGAATCCAAAAGCAAATGCAACAAAAACAAAGATAAATAGATGGAACTTAATTAAACCAAAAATCTTCTGCACAGCAAAAGAAATAGTCAGCAGAGTAAACAGAGAAACCAGAGAATGAGAGAAAATTTTTGCAACTATGCATCTGACAAAGGATAATATCCAGAATCTACAAGGAATTCAAACAAATCAGTAAGAAAAAAAAAACTATCAAAAAGTGGGCAAAGGACATGAATAGACAGTTCTCAAAAGAAGATATACAAATGGCCAATAAACATATGAAAAAACATCCAACACCACTAATTATCAGGGAAATGCAAATCAAAACCACCATGAGACACCACCTTACTCCTGCAAGAATGGCCATAATTTAAAAATTAAAAAAAAAAAAAAACAGATGTTGATGTGGATATGATGAAAAGGGAACACTTTTACACAGCTGGTAGGAATGTAAACTAGTACAACCACTATGAAAAACAGTATAGAGATTCCATGAAGAACTAAAAGTAGAACCACCATTTGATCCAGCAATCCCACTATTGGGTATCTACCAAGAGAAAAAGAAATCATTATATGAAAAAGACACTTGCACACACATTTTTATAGCAGCATAATTCACAATTGCAAAAATACGGAACAAGCCTAAATCCCCATTAACCAGGTGGATAAAGAAAATGTGGTGTATATATACCATAGAATACTACTCAGCCATAAAAAGGAACAAAATAATGGAATTTGCAGCAACCTTGATGGAGTTTGAGACCATTATTCTAAGTGAGGTAATGCAGGAATAGAAAACCATACATCCTATGTTCTCACTTATAAGCAGGAGCTAAGCTATGAGGATGCAGAGGCATAAGAATGATATAATGGACTTTGGGGACCCAGTGGAAAGGGAGGGAAGGGGGTAAGGGACAAAAGACTATACACTGGGTACAGAGTCACCACTAAAGAACTTTTCCATGCAACCAAATACCACCTGTTCACCCAAAACTAGTGAAATAAAAATATAAACTATGTATGTATGTATGTATGCATGTATAATTGACACTACAGATTTAGAAAAACAAATAATACAGTTTAAGTATATTTTATAATTTTAAAAAATAACATAAAAATTATATGAATAAACCCATAAAAACTTAGGCAGCTTTGGCAAAATTTTAATAAATGTCAATGACTTCTTTATGAAGCTCAATTATCTGCAGGTATTATAGTTCCAGGCAAATAAAAATCTCTTTTCATAAACCTTTTACTACTTCCTATATCAGTTGGGGTTTTGTTCTTTACCATCATCCTCTTTCATGTTCAGGATCAAATTCTTTATTTCAATATAAAAATAATTTTCTCTCTTTTTTTTTTTGAGACAGAGTCTTGTTCTGTCACCCAGGCTGGAGTGCAGTGGTGCCATCTCAGCTCACTGCAACCTTTCCCATCCGGGTTCAAGCGATTCTCCGACCTCAGCCTTTCGAGTAGCTGGGATTACAGGCATGTACCACCATGCCCAGCTAATTTTTTGTATTTTTAGTAGATACAGGGTTTCCCAATGTTGGACACGCTGGTCTTGAACTCCTGACCTCAAATAATCCGCCCACCTTGGCCTCCCAAAGTGCTGGGATTACAGGTGTGAGCCCCAGCACCTGGCCCGATTTTCTCTTAATAAGCAGAAACACCTCCCACTGCATTGCAGAAACAGATGTACTTTTTCTATACCCACTATTATTCCTACTGTAGTATAGTCTTGAGAACCCATGTTAAATATAACTTTTTCCAAAGCAGGCCTGTTTTGTTCCACAGTGAAACCTGAATATATCTTTAAAAAAAAACTATTTGAATGAATTTGTAATCCCAGTTTATATGTAGCAGATTATTGTGAGTATTAGGAAGGCCTTATAGAAATGAGACACTTTATATTTTAGAGCTGAATTTAAGAGGTTCTAGATAAAACCTATGCATACTTTGATGCAGGAAGGCTGACCTAAGATGTCTCTACCCAGTGGATGCAGACGTGCATGGACATGTTTGGGAACTGTGGAAGCAGCAAGGTAGGACTGATTCACATACATCCTGGAAAGCCCAGGGAGCTTCTAGAAAGAATTCTCCATTCAGAAGAGGTTTGCAACTGCTTTTATATCTCAACACAACTCGATTTGTGTAGCTCATATGACAGTGCTCTCCAAAGAGGTAATGGAGATGAACACCTCTACTGAGTCAACTAGGACTACTCTTGGCTATAAGTAATAGAAAAGATGACTACACAGAAGCTGATATAATTTTTTTTTTTTTTTTTTTTTGGAGACAGAGTTTCACTCCGTCACCCAGGCTGGAGTGCAATGGCACAATTTCAGCTCACTGCAACCTCTGCCTCCCAGGTTCAAGCAATTCTTCTACCTCAGCCCCTCGAGTAGCTGGGATTCAGGCACCTGCCCTCATGCCCAGCTAATTTTTGTATTTTTAGTAGAGACGGGGTTTTACCATGTTGGCAAGGCTGGTCTTGAACTACTGACCACAGGTGATCTGCCAGCCTCAGCCTCCCAAAGTGGCATGAGCCACCGCGCCTGGCAAGCTCACATAATTTAAGGAAGTTTTTTTCCCTCACAAAGTAAGAAGTTCAGAAGAGGTAGTTCCTGGTATTAGTTTAGGGGTTTGCAGCCTTCAGGGCTGAGGTCTCTACAATTCCCTTGGCCTTTTCCTCATGGTCAAAATATGGCTGCTGAACTTCCAGTCACTAAGTCCAAATTCCAGCCAGAAAGTAGAAAACAGGAATAGAGGAGAGAAAATGAGAACAAAGGGGCAATATTGTCATCAGAAAAGCAAAATGTTTCCCCCAAATGCCCAGTAGAATTTTGCTGATGGCACATCAGTCAGGATGGTAACATTTGGACATTGTAGCTGAACAAATGGCTGCCCTGCTAAAATCAGGATTCTGTTCATAAGGAAGAAGATATGAATAAATATTGGAGATGTGTATCAGTCAGAAAACACCGCATTTCATGTAATTCAAAGAGAAAGAGAGTTGATACAAAGAATCAAGTGCTTGCAAGATGGTTTAAAGGGCTGAAGGAAGGAAGGGAAGGGAAGGTTGGGGCAGGCTCTCAGGTTCACTGCCAGATTTCAGACACTGGAATGCTGCCACCACAGAAAACCACCACCAATGACGAGAATTACCTGCAACACCAAGATAGGTGATTCACAGGGGAAAAATCAGAGGTGGCTGCAAAACCCCATGTCTGCAAAACCCATTGTGTCTGCCCCCTACTGCTGGAGGAAACCTATGGCCTCTATTTCCCTTCTGTCTTCCAACTCTCAGTAAGTGCCTCTCATTGGGGAATTTAAACCAGAAGCCTGCTGGCAATAGATTCTGGGAAATATAGTTCCCAGTCTTCTAGCCCCCGCATTACAGAGGAGTTGGTGAGTACCACAAACTTGTTTGGCACAGTGGGTAACTAGCAGTGTACTACATCAATGCAGAGTAGAGGCATCAAAATCTGTGTGTGTGTGTGTCGGGTGGGGGGCAAGGCTGTGCCCCCAGGTGCTCCCACTATGGGCCATCTTTGAGAGTCACTTCTTTAAGGAAAAGAGAGGTACAAATGCATATGCTCAACACAAGGATGATAGGTTATCTCCAGAGAGGTGTGGACATTCTGAAAATATTTTGCATGTGTGCAATTTAGATCATTCTGTCCTTTTGCATGCTCCTTTACCCCATGCTCTCCAATACAAGTTACCTGTACCTGTGCCAGAGTTCCCAAAAAAGGAGGCTGGGAGAGAAAAAGAATTGTGTTGCTAGGGCCAAAGCGGATCCTCCTGCGCTGTTGATGGGGAGGATGCTTTGCTCACTTTAGGCCATCTGCACTCAGAACCAAGACAGGGCTGTGAGAAGCCTGTGAGCAGCCTGTGAGCTATATGGCCAATGTTAGAAGCAGAAGGCCTCCACAAAAGAACCACTGAGTCACCACAGCCTCCATCTGGAGTGATAGCCTTGGAGCCAGAGACCTATGTGTCCATGACACTAGAAGATGTCACAGAGTGGTCAGATGACTGACTGAGGAGCCTGGGGAGGGATCTGGGGCACAGTTGTTAAAATTCTGTGCTACGGAAATACTCTATTACATTATTATGTATTATTACTGTGGCCCACTCTCCAAAGATAAGGATCAAACCTCACCTTCCAGGAACCTGTCCGTATGAAACTTACTATGCAAACTGTGACGAGCTGCTCCTGGCAGAAAATTAGATTTTGTGGGAGGGTGAGGATGAGAGACAGAGGAGAGATAGAAGTGGTGAGGGGTGAGTCCCTGTTCCTCTCTTTCTGGTATAGCCTGAGAGTAGCTGAGCCTCACCATTGCTTTCTGTGTTTTGAAAACACGAACTTATTTAAAGGGGATTTGAAAAATACTTGGTTAGTGGTTGCAGGGATTTCCGCAGAAGTGCTCCGAGGAGCCAAAAGCATCACGGGCTTCAGAACGTTGGAATGGTCGGTACATGCGCTGCAGTTGACCTCAGAGGCTGCGGAGGTTTGCAGAACATAAGTAGCTCTTTTTAGGTAATATGGAGCAAGTAAGACCAGTGGCTTTGGAGCCAAACCCGAAAGTGGATGTGAATTCGTCAGCAGAGCCAAAGCAGAGGTTTTTAGAATGAGGGTGATGTCATGACTGAGAAGAGTTCAATTCAGTTACATGGTCATCTGGTCACAATTCTGAGTTATGGCTGGAGTACAGCCTTGGCTTCATGAGCCAGAAAGAGGAAGGGAGGGAGGGAAGGAGCAGCAAGGAAGAAAAGGAAGTGGCACACAGGAGCCTGGACAGAGCCTGGGATTGGCATCCTGGCTTCCATCGCTGGAGAGGACTATTGAGGGGCTTAGGGGTGCAGCAGCTGCCTTGTGGGAAGGGAGCCCAGAGCCACAGGGAATGCTACGCTGTAGGTTAGGGGCTCAGGCTTCTGGTTGAGGAAGTCATCTCCCCAAAGTGGACAGAGCTGGCAGTAGCTGCCAAGGACGTCACCGTGGAGTATATGAGGATAGGGCCCGCCTCTGCTGATGGCTCCCCTTTTTTTTCTAGGAAACCAGGGGGTGTCGAGCCTCCTGTGACCCTTCCTGGAAAGGACTGGGAACCTCAAGTGGAGCCCAACCTGCTGGCCCAGAGGGCCTCTCTCAAGTCAAGATGTTGGCTAATAAATAGCTGAGTTGAAGCAGAAAAAATGAAAGGAGAAGGGGCCCCTTCGATGCTAGATGCCTCTTAGGTATTTGGGGGTGGGGGCAGGTCCCGTTTAGAGGAAGAAGCCAGAACTCTGGGCAGGACCTACCACCCGGCACTCTCCACTGAGCCCCTCCGAAGGCCGGATTTAGATTCCACTTGAGAAAATTTGGAGTCCTCCAGAGTTGACCTTCAGCAAACCACAGGGTGACCCAGCAACCGCAAGACTGAGATTGGAGGGCAGGGACACGTTAGGTCAGAGAATTTGCACAGACTTAAAAGAGCAGCTGTCACAGCAGGGACGACGTGCAAGGGGTCAGGCTGGGGGACGATAGGTGGGGGCGTCCATCGCAGCTGAGGATGCCATAGGCTGCCTGGGTAGCCAGGAGGCAAAGCAAAAGCCAGAGGCTGAATAATGGGACCCAGATGAATGCGCTACTGTAGGCGGAGGCAGGGAGATGGGGAAACGCTGCTGGAAAAACCTCACCGTTCATGTAAAAATAAATGACTGCTCTCAGATGACCGGATATTCCACAATTGGTCTCTCCATTCAACAAATAGTAAGCACACCTACTATGTGCAGAGGCTGGTGGGGAAACGAGGATGAATAAAACAGATGAATCCAGAGAGGGAGGGATGGTGCACACAAGGATAAACAATTCTCACAGGGTCCTGTGGGGACAGGAGCCAGACCTTCTTCTTTCCCCTCTGGGAAATGGGTTCTCGAGTCTCAGTCAGTGCTGTGGTGTGCCCTGCTACACGCCACTCATGTGCACTGTTCTTCACCCACCACGCTTCACCCCTGAGCTGGGTTTTACTGTCATACTGAGGGGATGAGAAAACAGAGGCCTAGAGAAAGAGAGAGAGAGAAATGCCCAAGGTCCCACGGCTGGTCATTGGAGAGGGGGTAGGAGGCCCATGCTTGACCTTGGCTGAACAACTCCATCCCCAGGGCCTTGTCTCCCTTTGGACAAAGAGGTGAAAAACAGCCTCATGTTCTTCCTCCTCTGCCCACGCTCCTTCTTTCCAGAACTCACTGTTACAACTTTACAATAGTTGACTACCCTTTTGGGTCATGTCTCCAAGTGCCCACCTCATTTTTGCCTTTTAGGGAGTTATAAATAATAATAATATTGAGATGAGCTTTCTGATCTTAATGAGCATATACTCTAAGGGAAAGTCTGACTGCACATCTGCGAATTAACTTGAAAATAGTTTCAAAGCCACTAGCCCCTGTGGGGAAAATGAAAGGCACCTCTACTAAGAGACACCAAATAAAATGAGGCATCAAGGTGGAGTTGGGGTAATCAGGGAAGGCTTCCTGAAGGAGGTGGGTTTAAAAGGGAAATGTAGAGGATGCAGTGTACCCAGTTATGGGAGACTACCTTCTGAGAAGGTGTGAGCTGGTCACAAAAGAAGGATGGATCTGGGGAAGAGAGTGATCCGGAAGCCACAAGTCAAGGAGGGAAGAAATTAGATTTGCTTGAATTTGAGCAGATGGTCTGCAGAGGAGAGTAACCAAGGATGGGCTTGGAGAGACTGTGTGATTGCACTTGAAGGAGAGCTGGGGACACCAGGGAAACCTAGAATACTCTGTGGGTTAGAACAACAGACAAAAAACCCTTCCGATGGTTTATTGCCATGGTCACACCTATCAGGATGAAATGCTGGCTCACTCTTTCTCGTCGGACCTTAATGCTCTCAGCCCCACAGCCCTAAGCATGGGGAGATTCAGAACTATTGTTTAATGATGCATCTGACAGGTGAGAATCTGTACCTTGTCTGCCCAAGCCTGCAGAACTTTGTAGAGAAATGACTTTAAATAATGACTATGGGCATCCAGCTTTGCACATGCTCAGAAGTCACCCCTTGTCTCAGTGGCAGGCTGGTAAATGTTCCTGGCTCTCCAGGGAAGAAAGCCCTGATTTGTAGTGGTTACCAATTTCTGTAGTATAAATACACCCTCTGTGGCTTATTTCAAGCCACCAACACAAATCTGCTGATAGCAGAGCTGGAATGTGTTGTGCACAGTCAGCTCTGGAAAGCTGGTACCTGCCAGCTGCAGCCCACCACTGCCTGTGTTCATCTCACATTGGCCTGGCTAACCCCCACCCCCTCTTGATTCTGGCTTTTCCTTACTCTGCACACCCCGACCCAGACCCCATCAGAGGCTCTCAGAGCCCACACCACCTCCGTGTGTCCTTCAAAGAGTTTATCACAAAGCGTGACAATGCACTTATTTTTGTGATTCTCTGATGTTGTCCCTCTCCCCACTAGATTATGAGTTTCATGAAGACAGGGCCATGAGTCTTTGTTCGCATGCGCAGTACCTGGCATTCATACAAGATGAGTGTGAAATTGTCAAACGAAGGAAGGGAAGGAATCACAAACATTCTTTCCAGATTTACTGGAAACGTCATTTGACAGAGTCACTTTGACCCCCACCTCTGGGACTGCAGATCCATTACATGACATTATTTCACTCTCAGGAGTGCCACGTAGAGATATGGGTAGAAAGAGGTCACGAAAAAAGGAATAGGACATTGGGAGGCCGAGACAGGCGGATCACGAGGTCAGGAGATCGAGACCATCCTGGCTAACACGGTGAAACCCCGTCTCTACTAAAAAACATAAAAAACTAGCCCGGTGAGGTGGCGGGCGCCTGTAGTCCCAGCTACATGGGAGGCTGAGGCAGGAGAATGGCGTAAACCCGGGAGGCGGAGCTTGCAGTGAGCTGAGATCCAGCCACTGCACTCCAGCCTGGGCGACGGAGCGAGACTCGGTCTCAAAAAAAAAAAAAAAAAAAGGAATAGGACAGGCAGAGGGCATGGATGTGGCTGGTAGAACTCACAGGAAGAGAATACTGAGCCTTCTCAGCAAATGAGTTGGGCTTATCAAATCTTGGCTCTGAGCTTCCAACGGAAAGAAAACGTTAAGCTGTGAATGGTCGCAATCACTCCTGACTGTCTTGGCTTGACAGGGGCTCTGAAACCGCCTCATACTTGGAACAGAAGCCATGGAAAACAAAGCCCCTGCATCGCTCCTATCTGCCTGGAGTGCTATTGTGTGAAGGTGTAATGTTTGAAGCTGTGGCTTCATCTTGTGACAATGGGGCACTCTGTGCTGTCAGGATGAGGAACGGCAGAGGAAGATGCTGGGGAAAGCCTGGACCTGCAGACATCCCTGAACCACTACGCCCTGGGACCAGCTATCTGGGCTTCTTGTTTTGTGAGATAATTTCACGTATTTATGATAAAATTATTAAAATTTGGGTATCCTGTTATGCAGCCAGAACTGTTCCTAACTGACACATCCTATTAAGTGGAATCAAATGCCTGTGTCACTATTGGGAACCTCCCTCATGATGCCGGATTGCATCATGGGGCCACTCTGGACAGGCAAGAGCTAGAGTTAGATGGAGCCTCCACCTCTGGATAGGATAGAGAGCCAAGAGGAGAAGCAAGGGGGAGGCCGGACGGGGCAGCTCCCCCAGCTCACAGGAGGCTTCTCTCACCCCTTCTCTCTGAAGCAGTGGAGTCATGTGGGTGCCAAACAGGTGTGCCTAGCCCTCCAAGGCCCTCTGTGGCCCAGCGAGGGATGGACAAAAGAGGAGACAGAGAAGAGGGAAGGCATCTTGGCACTAAGCCCTGGAGTGTGTGTGTACACGTGCGTGCATGAGTGTGTGTGTGACTCTAGAATAGATCACACACAGACACACTGAGACACCAACCCTGGAGCAAGGACAGCCAGCTGACAGGCAGGAGAGCCCCTGAGCAGCTCTGACATGCCAGCCCTGGGTTTCTTGCAGGGGTGATGTGTCATCCGTCCCCTGTTTGGAAGTGGAGTCCTGGGGGCAGGGAGATCATGCCTCCAGATAAGGGTCCAGGCTGGTGGATACCTTCACTCCAGGGGAATGAAGCCAGGGAAAAGTGTTCATGGAAAGAAAACTGGGATGGATGTTCCCTCAGCTCTTCGGACTGGGGCTTGTACACTTTCTTTTGACTCCTATCATGCCCCTCCTGACACTATGTTCCCCTAGGGGTAACTCATCCTTCTCTACAGCTAAACTGTGAGGCAGGGACAGAGACAGGGTCTAGCACTCCTGGCAGTGGTGCACACAGTTGATGCACGAGTGAAGAAATACTATTTTGTCACTGTTATCAGGGGGCTGTTATACCCCTAGGCTGGGGTGGCTTGTGATGGTACTCATGACATCTACTCAGTGTGTGATATTCCAGGAAGAGTTCAATGTAGGCACCCAGCATGTGTGTATGTGCGGGTCTGTGTGTGTGCATGTATGTGTGTGCACTTGTACATGTGTGTGTGTGTAGGGTAGGGAATGATGCTGTCACCAGTTACCACCTCTTCTCTATCCTTTGTCTTTTGAGATCTTTTTTTTTTAAACCCATACATGGAATTCCAGCTGTAGGTCAAAAAATGCTACAAAAAAATTTTTTTTTAATAAAAGCTTGCCACAAGTTACATGCAAATATGGCCCATTCTAATCACAGGGGGCCTTAAAAGCAGAGACCTTTCTCTGGCTGGAGTCAGAGAGATGAGGCAGAGGGGAAAGGCAGAAGAGATATGGCGAGGGACGTCAGAGAGACTCGAAGTGTGAGAAGAACTTGATCCACTATTGCTGTTTGAAGACGGAGGGAGCAGTGGCGAGGGTGGCTTTACAGAGCAGAGAGAGGCTCTTGGATGACATCAGAAAGCCGCTGGATCCTGAATTCTCTTCCACAGCCTCTGGATCAGGGCCCAGGCTGGTGGATACCTTGATTTTGGACCGTGAGACCCTAAGCTGAGCCATGCTGTACCAGACTTCTGACCTACAGAACTGTGATCTAATAAGTGGGTGTTGTTTTAAGCCACAGAGTTGGTGGTCGTTTGTTAGGAAACTAACAGCAACGGGAGATAATCCATCCTCCCACCTGACTTTGCAGCGGCCCCTGGGTGCCAGTCTGTCTTGGGTGGTTCTTAGTCCTTGGCCTGGGAACCAAGACACTAATTCCTGCTAATACGTAAGTGGTAGTGACATGGATGTCTTTTAGCTAAGGCTTTGGAGTGGATTTAATAGGAGACTCACAGGCATTCTCATAGGTTGGAGGTGACAGTGCAAACCAAGCCAACAGAGCCGACTCTTGTCCCAGCTCAGCCTCTGCTCACAAATCTCATTTCTGATATTACTTCTGAGGGATCTAGTCACAGGAAGCAGCCTACAGGCTAAGCAGCTCTTTGAGGCTGACTCAGCCAGGGGCCTTATGGGATTTAAAGCGCAGGCTCCAGAGTGTCTAGGACTGGGACAGGAGACCACAAAACCAGCATCCCTACTGCATCCAGCCAGGTTCTACCTGCTGATAAATGCCTCCTTCTACTAAGCGATGACTGCTTTTGTTTGCCAGAAGTCATCTCACTGAAGCTTGTAACCGTCTTCTCTCCTCCTCCAGGGAGACCACCAGCTTGGGAGACAGAGGTCTACGTGGCCTGTACCAGCTCTCCCTCCTGCCTCTGCAGACTCAATAGGCACAGCCGCACAGCCTCTCCCCTGTGTATCTGAGTCACTGATGAACGTGCTCAGTAGGCCGAGGCTGATGGCATTTTTGTTGGAATGTTTGGTTCCAATATTCTAAGTGGCAAACTCCATGCCCTGTGGCCCTCCTCAAGGACGTGCCCCTCCAGGGTAACACCAGCCCAGTCACTGCTTCCCCTTGAAGACAGTCGTTCAACCAGTCACTGTCCCAACCACACAGTATAGTTCTCTGGTCTTGTCCGGAAACCCCATATCGACTGTCTTTTACAGATGTGCTAATCCTGGCACCCTGCAGTGCATTCATGCTTCTCTCCAGGGGGCACTCCCAGGAGAGGCAGTGCGGCACAGCAGCTAGGGCACAGCCCTGGAGCCAGGTGCCTCAGTGTGGATCCTGGCTCTGCTACTTGCTACCTGCACGGCACTGGGTAAGCTGTTAACCACGTTCTCTGTCTCAATATCCTCATCTGCAGAGTCAAAGTAATCATCATACCCATTTAAATACCATTTGGCCATAAAAACAAATGAGATCCTTTCATTTGCTGAGCATACATGGATGGAACTGGAGGTCATTATGGTAAGTGAAATGAGCCAGATATGGAAAGACAAACATCGCATGTTCTCACTCATGTGTGGGAGCTTTTTAAAAAGTTGATCTCGTGGAGGTAAAGAGTAGAACGAGAGAATACCAGAGGCTAGGAAGGTTGTGGATATGGGGTGTGGCGGACGAAGAGAGGTTGGTTAATGGATACAAACATACAGTTAGAAGGAATAAGTTCTAATGCTCAGTAGTAGAGTAGGGTGACTGTAGTTAACAACAATGTATTGTACATTTCAAAATAGCTGAAAGTGAGGACTTGAAATGTTCTCAACCCATACAAAAGCTAAATACTCCAGTCAGTAGTTACCCTAAATATGCTGACTCAATAATTACACATTCCATGCATGTAACAAAGTATCATTTGTACAAATGTTATTTATCAATAAAAATCATCATACCAATTTCGTAAGGTGGTTATGAGCACTGAATTAGTAATAGCACATTGTTAATCAAGCTCAAATGTTAGCTATTTTTATTACTATTTACTTCTCTAGGTATTGGCAAGCCCTACTTAATCATCTGTTCTACATCCTGTCCACAAGGGCTGGAGCTCATGGTTGTTATCTGCTTTGGCTGAATACTCCAGGAGTATCCTGGCCCCTG
Organism: Papio anubis; assembly: GCF_008728515.1. Taxonomy (NCBI): domain Eukaryota; kingdom Metazoa; phylum Chordata; class Mammalia; order Primates; family Cercopithecidae; genus Papio; species Papio anubis. Next base: position 43,083,861 of record NC_044981.1, on the reverse strand, counting down.
CTGGGCAGGTCTCATTACAATCAGGGGGTGTACTGGTGAATTTTTTTAATGCACCTCCTCTGAGGGTTGAGAAGAATGAAAGGGACACACCTAGACAATGAGCAGAAGCGTTCAGACCTCGGGCAAAGAGACTGTTAGGTCCCAACGCGCTAGAAGGCACGCTCCCAACAGGTGGCAACCCTGCCCCTCTCAGTGTCTGAATTCTTCCTAGGATCTAGCACGTTGCCAGACACAAAGTGCTCCATTCACACTTTATGAATGAATGAATGAATGAATGAATGAATGAATGAATGAACGAACAGAGGGATAGCACACCCTAAAAGACAATGTGCTTTGGACTTTTTTGATGGAAAGCCTACATCTCACCCTTAGACTCTTTGAAAGATTGAATTTTTGGTAAAGCTTGACCCTAACCTGCTTCACAAGCCATTTTGTAACTATCCACTGGGTTACCTGGTACCCTGCTGGTCCCTCACCATGTGACCAGCTCTGAGGCTTGGGTCTGCAGCTGAGCTTCGGAGAGAAAGGTACTCAGAGGTCCAGCTGTCCTCCAGGGAGGAGGTGGCCTGTTTGCCAGGGCAGTGGCCTGTTGGGTCCAGGGCACTGGCCCATTGTCACCCTTTGTGGTGGAGAATCAGGGCAGTTGATTTTTGTGGGACCTTTGCCCTCAGTGGCACCAACTCCGCCCTAGGTAATTTCTCCAGAGCAGAACTAGATTTGGAAGCTGGGGAGACACTGGTGACTAATGAATGACTTAAGGGTGGAAAGGGGATTTGCATACAGGTAGGATGTGCCTCTGTGGGCTAGACTGAGGCAGTTTAGAAGTCTAATAATAGGCTTTCCAACAGGTAGACTTCTGAGGTCTCACAGGCTTCTGGTGCCTGGAGTTGACTCATCTTTCCAGTGCCTCAGGCAGGTTTCCATAAAGGTGTCTTCCTGTAGGGAATTCAAACACTGGATTTGCTGTCACCTACGGGTGAGGATTGCAGCTCTGTGTTGAGGCTTTCAGCACAGCTCCTGACTTAGACATGACCTGGACCTGGTTGAGATTATAGCATCTTCCTGAGCCAAGGCTTTGAGCTGGAGTTCTCTCCCTGAGCCTACCCCACCACCCACCTCCCTGCTTGCCCTTTATAGCTTGACTCTTGCAGCTGCTGAGGAAATGTTAAGTGTCTCAAGGCACGGAAACAGAAGGTGCACCATAAGGCCCTTCACAGAAGATTTTGTTAGGAAGTCTGAAGAAAACCTGGTCTTCTTTCTGGCTCCCCTCTCAGAAAAAATGCCCAGCCTCCATCTACTCCTTCTTCTCCCCACCCCCAGCCCATATAAACCTTTGAATTTCTTCCTCTTTTCATTTTTTCCTGCCATCCAGTCCAAGATATGACCATTTTTCTCCTGGAAAAGCCTCGTGGAGGACACCTTGCTTTCCACACTTGTCCCTGTAATCCATTCTCTACGTAGCCGCCAGAGTATATTTTTAAAATGCAAATCAGATTGTGTTGCTCCCCTTTAGAAATCCTCCAATGGCTTCCCATTGCTCCAAGGATAAAAATCCAAGCCTTTAACCCAGCCAATGAGGTTCTACATGGTTTGGACCTCACTGCAGCCCTCCTTTGCCTTTTCCTCATTACACACATCTGAGTTTTGAATTATATTTTGGTGGAAGTATTTGAGTAGAGAGTAGGCAGGGCACCTCGTATGTCCAGACAGGTTGTGCACTGCACAGTTCCAGGGCATGGAGGGCATTTACACAGATTAGGATGTGACTAGGCACATGAAATTGTGCAGTGCACAACCTGCATGACCATACCTGGCAGCCCAGTTGTGTTTTCAGCTCCTGGCAGAGTACCTGGCACTTGGTAGGTGCTCAGTAAATATCAGTTGAATGAATAGATGTTGATGTAATTTGAACTGGCATGATAATATGAGCATCCTGTAAATCTTCTTGAACCCAGATATAATCAACAAATCCTAGAATGTTACAGATGCAATGCAGAGAGATTCTTGAAATATTTTTATTGGCAGTTGATCATGATAGCATTAACCTTTATCAATCAGTAATTCCTGACATAGTCCTAGGTTCCTCGTATGGTTTATTGCACTCAGTCCTCAAAACAAACCCATGAAATGAGCCTGATTATTATTTTCTTATTACAAAGGAGGAAATCATTTCCCGAGGGGCGAACTACACCGGTCCCAAGTGGCAACACCAGGACTAGAACCAATGCTGTCTGACTCCAAAGCCCACACTTCTGCCTTGAAGCCTGACACCAACGTTCAGGATCAAGACTATTCCTTTATTTCCTCCCAGAATCTTGCTTAGTACTTTGTAAGCAAACGAAAAGCTTTTCATAGCCCTGTGCCTGCCAGTTCTGAGTGTGTTACCTGAAACTAGCTCTCCTAGGATGCCTGGGGGCGCATGAGGGGACCAGCCACATGTCCATGGGCCCTGAGTCACCAGCAAGCTGGGGGAAGGAGAAGCAGCTCAGCAGGTCACCTGAGGCCATTGTACCGGCTTCTGGCTCAAATGCAACACAAAGGGCTCTTTGCTTCTAGCAGAGGGCAGTCATAGGGTGGTTGGGGAACAGACAGAGCCCACTCCTGAGTTCTGTGGCTTAAAAATTCTCGTAATTATTGTTACCACATATCAGTTGTCCAGGCATCTGGACAGATGTGGGGTCCAGGCACCATGCAGACTCTCCTGCATATATTAATTTCCTGAAAGGCAGGAAGAATTATGCCTAGTTTACAGCTGGGAAAACTGAGGCTTGTTGAGATTAAGCAACTTGTTAAAACTTCCTTAAGCTGACAGTGGCAGATCTGATATCCAAATAGGATCTGTCAGTATCTAAAGGCCATGCTTTCACTAGGATGTCCTGAGGCTCAGATTGTATCTAAGACCAAAGACCAGCTCACTGGAAGGTGGACAATGTGATGGCTCCCAGCCCACCCCTACCCCATCCCCTATCCTCTCCCACAGTGGGGCAGCATGCTGCTTTGGTGGAAATCATCCCTCTCCCAGCTCCATAAGCCAATCCATGGAGTTTCATCCCCCTTGCCACAGCGATTTCTTTGTTCGGAGATGGGAAGGAACTTAGGCTCAAGCCCATCAGTGCTTGACATTCTCCTGGCCATAATGTCTGTCTGAGGTTGGCTAAATCAGGGTGAAGCACAGGACTCGTGTTAAATATCTGGGGGTGGGGTGGGAGAGCTCTCTCCCCTCACTCTCCACAGTGTGGTATGTGGACGTGAAGCCTGGAACAATTGCAGCTGTTTTGTCACCATCTGAGAAATCAGGTTGAAATGAAGCCAAATCACCAAAAAGGACAGAGCTGGGCAGATCACAGAGAAATGGAGACACAGCCCTGATCAAACCATTCCTGCAGGTCGAACCACTCCTGGCCTTTCTATTGCATTTTCTAATATGTTATTCCCTTACTGTTCAAGTCAGTTTTTGAGCTAGGTTTTCTATTCATTGCAATAGAAATGATCACATCCAGAATCTACAGAAAATTGGCCTGGGTTGGTTTTCACCAGACCAGCCTCTATTAGAAGGAGCTGGTTGCAGATGAGGTGGAGAAGCAGCTGTGTGGAGAGCCCAAGGTGCAGGCATGCAAAGGGAGCAGGGTATGGCGGGGGAGTGTAAGGGAGGGGAGAAGTGAGGGGCTGAGAGAAGGAGAGGAGGGGGAGAGAAGAATTGAGGGGCTGGGAATTGAGGGGGTAAGAGACGTTAGAGGAATTGGGGGTGTAAGGGCGCTAGGAGAATTTGGGAGGAGTGGAGGGTGGGGTAGAGAGATGAGGAAGGTGAGGGGTGAGGGATGAGAGAGCGAGGGGGTGAAGGAGGCAAGGATGCTGAAGGAAATGAGGGGGTAAGGGAGTGAAGGCAGTGAGGAAATTAAGGAGGGGAGGGCTTGGGCGGGGGCCTCCTGGGGACTGTCCCAGGCCAGGGCTGCCAGACGCGCTCTTCTGGCTGCTGAGGACCCTGCTCCCACTGGGCAGGTGAGGCGTCCTGCCTCAAGCCATGGGGGGAACCAGAAGTCATGGAGGGAACCTGAAGTGGGGAGGCTGAGCCCACGGATGTTAGTCATTGCCCTCCATGTTTTCAGTTCCTTGTTGCTGAGAAATGGAGACATAGCCCTGATCAAACCATTTCTCTGCAACAAGGAAAGATTGAGTCCTGGGCTTTCAACCCTTATTCTGAAGAACTAAGCATAGAAAGAATTCACCTGCTTCAAAGAGAAGGGATATTTTTGGAACTAAAACACTCCCCCTCCTCTTGCCTTAGCCTTTTGTCTGGAGAGCATGGGGAAGCCTTGGTGAGGCTGCAGAGAAGGAAGGTGGACCCTACGGTGCATTGATTCCATCTGTGAAAATCTTGAATTACAAAGGAAAGCAGAGGGGACAGTGATTACAAAAGGGTTCTTCCCATGATAAAAGGAGGTTCTGCAGTAGTCTTGTGAATAGTGAGCTGTCGAAGTGTCTTTAAAATCATATCCCAAGTTACAGGAATCTGGCCTCATTTTACAGAATCTATCACCATTAGTAAGCAAGGCACACCCACAGATAGGGTGCATCTAATGAGGACAACGGCCCAAATTAGCCTTCTCTCTGGTCCTTGCCTCAGTTTCTCATCATCAAATCCATCCTGAGGTTGTGCAATCAGGGCCTCTCAAAATGCTCTGGCCCGCTGGACCTCCTATCTCTAAAAAGACACACCCACCTTTGTTCCTTCACCAGCGCATCCTTTTCTCAGACCTTTACGTCATTGGAAAGTGGTGGGCAACTTGAAAATCTGCCCATATCTAACTCTGCGGCTTGAGTTATGTTTCTTAACCTCTCTGAGCTTCAGTGTATTCCTCTCTTAGTGGGTATTATGTCACAAGGCAGTTGTTGTTGTATTAAACAAGAAAAATGCACATCAAAACACAAATCTTGATACTAGTAGATGTTGAATAAATTGTTCAAAGTATACGTCTGTGCAGTGTACAGAAGGATGGATTGAACAAAGTGCTTAATTGCAGACAACAGAGTCTACTCTAGCTATCGAACATGAAAATAAGTTTATTATAGAGTATGTGGGAGTTGGCAAAGTGTCTTGGGAGGCCCAGGAACCAAGCCAGGATGCTGCCCAACCAAAAACAATGCAGACTAGACAAATACCCAACCACACCACAGGACAATTTCAGCAGAAACTCTACACCCATGATGTTGGGAAGCAGTCAGGATGGTTCCAGAAAAAACAAACATGTCCCCAGGGGATCCGATGTACCCACACTTGGCCACCACTCACATTGCTCACTGCCACATGTGAGGCTGCCATTTGGTATACCTGGGCCATCAGCAGAACTCTGGCTGCAGAGAGTCAACTCTTCATATTCGGGAAAGTCAGAGAGGCTGGTTTAGGCAGATGTATAGTGAAGCAGCCTGCAGTGTTCACCATGTTGGGGCATCTCAGAACCTCTCAGTGTCCAGGTCTCAAAAGACCCAACCATGTTGGGGGGGTCCCATGCTGTCCCCACCACTGCTCTGTGCCCAGGAGCTACAGCATTCAATCTCTGCCATGCTATTTAACCTGGCACCAACAGCTTCCCAGAATCCAGCCCAACCTACCACCTTGGCCTTGCCTTCCTCCTCTTGTTTACAGGACTCCTTTCTTCCAGGCAGCCCAGCCTACTCACTGGCTTCTGCCTCCTGAGATCCTGCAGGACATTGGGGGAAGGTGGACACTGTGCACGCAGGCACACAAAGCCTTGATTTCAAGTTCCAGCTCTGTTATTTGTTTTCTAGCTATGGGACTGGGATGAATGATTTCCCTCTGGGCTTTACATTCCTCACCTACCATCGCGTGATCATCACACCACCTCCCACTGCTGCGAGACTCCAAAGAAGGGCTAGGTGGAAAAAGTACTTGGTACATTGTAGAGCACTTATATGGTCCCTCAGAGCTTTCTCATCCTTCAAGGTTCAGCTCAAAACTGACCTCGCCGCCAATGCTGCCTGGATCCTGACTCTGTTGGGATTGTTTTCAGAGCCTACTCAGTGTACTTGGAAATGTCCTTCAAAGCCTCCTAATTTGCATCATTTTGGAGTTGATCTGATATTTAGAAGCAACTGAAAATTATTTGAAGCCAATCCCAGTGAATTAGGTGAGTAATTGAACTGGGTAATGAAATTTTTTGGTCAATAACGAGGTGGGACAAAGTGGTTTATTTTTTTTTTTTCCATGTGGCCCACACAAATGGACTCTGAAGGCAATTCCAAAAGAGATGCCACAAGGAACTTGAGCGATGGCAACTCCACTGGAATTGGATGGAGCTTTCCAGTGGAATGTCTTTGGAGTCCCACTCTGTTTGCTGAAAAAACACAGTCATTATTTTATAATCACATCTTACATAAACATCAGCTTTTCTCTACTGGCTTTGAAACTGGCATATATAAACATCGTTCCCTCAATTTATTTTGAGTAAATGACCACACTCAACAAGCAAGAATCTATAACGATGGAATATATGTATTTGGAATTTTAGTGTTGTAATTAAATCAAATGTGCAGTGAAGGTTATCTGATGCATAATTGATCATTTGTATAGTTGTTGCTATGTGGCTTGGTAATAAGGTATAAATGTTCTTTGCCTAATTTTGGCACGACATACTCAGGCATTTTGGACATTGGCTGGGATGGGGAGAGAGGAGGAAATGTGGGTTGGGTGGGGGTGGGCTTAGCTCTCCAGCCCTCTCTGCCACTCCCTCCCCAGCAGGTCTCATCTGGGCACAGAAGACTGCTTGGCCTCAAGCTAAGATGTACTTTCAAGACTGAGCCCATGGGCCAGGTCTCTGAGAGCGGTGGGCTGTGGATGCTGCCAGTTCTGTCTTCCAGAAGAAGAAAAATGACTTAGAGGTTGGGAAGATGTTTCTGGAGCCCAGGAGGCAGTCAGCTCCTGCTTAGAAGGTTGATGAATCCAGAAGTGAATCTGGCTTCCCCCATCTCTGGATAGGAGACCTCGGGCTGCTTGGTAACCTCCCTGAACCTCAACGGTTTCCTGATTCAATGGCAGGGTTCCTGGGGCATAATGAAAAACCCTAGGTGCCTAGTAGGCGCTCCAGGAAAGAAGTCTTGGTCTTTTTCCCCAGGGACACTGGAGGCGGGGTGAGGGTGGTGGCGGCGCAGCAAGTCAAGGATGTCACTTAGCCATCTGTCGGCAGGGGTAGGAACTGCAAAGGGCTTTGGGAAGGCTCGCGGAGCTCTTCAAATGAGATGCTCCCTCTTCTCCTCTTTCTCCTCCCTGACTTTTATCACAGTAATTCCTAATGCCAGCATTTAGGAACAGCTGGTTTTATGGAGGCAGAGGTAAGAAGGACTCCTTCAAGAGATTAATATGGGGCATGGCCGGCTTGTGAAAGTCCCAGGGGCTCAGTGCTGTGTGGGGCCAGAGCAGGCTTAGCAGTGCAGAGCCAAGGAGGCTGGACAGTGGGCCCTGGAGGAGCAGAGTCTTTGAAGTGCAAGAGAAGGGAGGGGCCCACCTGCAGGGAGAAGAGAGAAGGCACCTCTGCAAAATGGGGCTCTGCTGTACCTTGTTCTTTAACCCTGTGATGGCTGACAAGCTATTTCTGTACACTCTGAAGGGGTGCCCTTGGTTTGGGGAACTGACCAAAGGCAGACACTGGGGGATGAATCAAAGGTATGTGGGGCAAAGCAAGGGTTTCAACTAGATGGGAACTGACCTCCCAGCTTCTGCACCGTGCAGAGATCTAGGGCAACCTGGCCTGCAAATCCTGTAACTTGGCTGGGTTTTATTCAAGGTGGGCGGTCTAGACCTGGTGGTGGGAGGAGGGAGGAGAAACACGTTGGAGTTGTGTTGCTTGTTAACAGGAAAGATCCTTTCTCTGGAGACACATAGAAAGAGAAAAGGGAAAACAGCCACAGGTCTGAACAGTCCAAAAAGCCGGAGCAAATGCGGCTGTCAGATCCCAGCTCCCCCCACACCCCCTGTGGAGGCATTTCACAGGACTAAAGACGACCGTGACTCACTCATTAATTTGAAGAGAAAACAGAGGACGAAAACAACAGAATAGTCCAGACACAAGCATTCTTCTAATGCTTTCCATTCCCCAAACACACATTTTAAACCAGATTCCCTTGGCTTCCCAGAATGTCTTAATTTTATGCTTTCATGAGTCATTACAGACAATGCTGAACCCTATAGAGGGGGCAGCTGTCAATGAAGTTATTGATGCTTAAGGATGGAGGCGCTGAGACAGCTTGGGGCCCCCAAGCTCTGCCGGCCTCGCGCCTCGTACAGGTGAGGGGCCTGAGACCCCAGAGTTAGAAACTTGTGCTCACGCCTGCTTTCCTTCATCCTCTCCCTCTTCTCCTTCTCTTCCCTTCTTCTCTGCTTTCTCTCCTTCCTCCCTTCCTTCCAATACTTCCCTCACACCTTTTCTTGCCATTCCCTCCTTCTCCTCCTCTGGGTTTCCCTTAAGAAGTGGGTCATCTTGGGTCACGAGGACACAGCCCCTGCCCTTGTCTTCTAAAGCTCTTCTAAAAATCCCACCTGTGCCAGGAAGACCAGGCTCTGCCCAGGCTTCTTTGCAATGCAGAATAGACTTACCTGGTTTTATGCACAGCTTAACCAATTATTTTAAAAAGAAATACCCAACCTGGAACACTATGTGCAGGAACATTTCTCTTTCCCATTTTAAAAACTAGCATATTCTCCTACCATCCCCAGCCCCTTCTGTGCCTCTCCTTCCCCAAATGCTTGCTTTGGCTTGGAGGAGAGGTTTTCGATATCTGACACCTCTTGAAAGTGTCGTTTGGCAAATGAGAATTGAAATCCACTCCAGCCAGCCAGGCCTGCTCTGGGGGCTGCCTAAAAACACCTGGGTCCCTCCTCACACCCGACGAAAGCCAGGCCTCCTGTCTGAAAAAAACAACGCCCTGGTCTTTCCACCATTCCCTGCCCTGCTCCCTACTCAGCTGCCCCTGCTCTTTGAACACTGAACTGAATTTAAAACCTTGGTACTAAAACAGGTGGTAGAAGCAGGCAGGAGGGGGCCTGGCTGGATTGGGGGCGTCTTCCAAGAATTAAGACAGAGGACTTTTAAGGCTGGACATCTGGGCTTCTTCCCTCCTCCAGCCTCTCCGCCAGGCCCTGACTTGACCATCCTCAAAGCCTTGCAGATGTTCAAACTGATTTAAGATGCTCCTGGAAATGACAAGGGAAAGTGTCAAGGTGTCTTTAGCAGGCCTCACCTGAAAAGCCCCCTCTCCCCACCACCTCTGGGAAAGCTGCCTCAGTTGGTACACTTCCCTCTCCCTGGGAATCAAAACTATTTTCCAAGGCCTACATGTGGGCTGCTTTCAGTAGTCCCATATAAAACAGCAAACACCCTGTCTAAAGAAAACAGTTTTTAAGGTGCAGCAGAACACATCATAATGCAGAAAACTGTAGCCCAGCGGGCACATAGTGGAATGGAGAAATGGGTAAACTGTTAAGCCAGCACGATGGTTCAGAGGTCATAGTGCTGGGCCTGCTATGGGACAGGCACTCACAGAGACACACACAGACCCACACACAGAGCCGTCCCCGATTGTGCTCCTGTTTGTACTCAAGCAAACGCACCCCCATGGCAACGAAGAGATTTTGCATCATGCAACGCACACTTTGTTGTGCGCATTACATAATTCATATTTGTAAAAGTTTCCTCTGGGGTAAATTATTAGGGAGACAAAGGGAAAAAAAGAAAACAAATTCCAGCTTCTTCTAGATTGTGCTCTCAGAGAAGAGTTGTGCTGCCCAGAACAGTTTTCCACTCCCCAGCTGTGTTCTTCCTTGGAGGGTGGTGCTGGCCCCAAAAAGAGTCCTGTGATGTGGATGGACACCTGGGTTCTTTCTGCCTTGGCTTCCTCATGGGCTAGAACATGAGGCTCCTCTCTGCACCTCAGTATCCTGCTCTGCTGTGCAGCGAAAGTGTGGGGGCTGAGGAGCACCAGAGTTCTTTGAGCATTGGTTGATGGCTTCAAATCCTAAAATGCACAAAGCTTCCATTGCTTTTGTCCCCACTTGCCCTTAGCCCAGCCCATGGCCTTTGTGAATTAGGCTTGCGGCAATTTCTTTTGGGCTGGCCTGTGAGCATTTTTCTAGGTGGTGTCCCCTTGCTGTCTGGGAAGGAAGGGTAGGAGGGTGGCCAGGCAGTCCCCAGAGACCAGTCTGTGTGAGGGCCACTCTGGGCCAACCCAGTGAAGCCCTCAGTGTCCCCCGGGTCACTGGGCACAGACCGCAGATGGCAACGGTCTGGGAGCACAGTCTCTTCCTCCTTGTGTCAAACTGTTCATCTGGATGTAGCCAGTACCTGGGATTTCTTATTTATCTAAGTCAAGTATCTCCACATGCAGGTCTGAGGGGGGAAAACCGTGAGCTCAGTCACTCTCTGGCTAAGCACTTAACTTTTCTTTGGCTCCAGACGCATGTTCCAAATACGAGGGTTTACATATAGACATATCTATTTGCAGATAATTTGTCTGAGCCCTTATTATCCTGTAATTGGGTTAAATGCTGCTGTGTAGGCAGCAGCATACCAAAGCCATTGCCGAATCCTTGCAAGGCCTCAGGCTTCCCCTCCCTCCCTTTTTCCTCCTGCAGGCTTATTGGAAGAAAAAGGTAGAAACATAAATTAAGGCAGGGAGAACATATTTCTTTCTTGGAATGAGCTATTTAAAGAACAAGCCAGATGTGCAAATAGACATTTTTCCCTTGCTCTTTACATTTAAAAAGAGAGAGAGAGAGAGAGAGTGTGTGTGTGTGTGTGTGTGTATGAGAGAGAGGGAGAGAAAGCAACCCTGAATTATACCATTCTCCTCTTCTGTGGAGATCACCGCACTTTTCAATAAGAGCCGTTGGCAGTGGTTCTGATGTCACTGTGTAAACACAGCAAGCCCCTTCCCATGGCAGCAGGGCCCGGCTCTGCCCTCTCTAAAAAGTTGCCCACACTGTCCTTCTCTCTCAAAGCCTTTCATCTCCCCCATTGGTCTCTAGGTCAGACACAGCCCTTCTAAAGGACCACCACCCTGTCCTGGCACCCCCTAGACCTTGAATGACGGGGCCTGTCCTGGAGCCCATGTTCCCAGTGGCTGGAACGCACACCTTTACAGTCCCCACCTGGCACCGGGACACCAGCTCCATGACTTCCAGGTTCTCTCCAGCTAATGCACTCTTTGATATTTTAATTGTTTTATAGAAATCTTCCTAAAGCATATTATGTTTTCCTGCCTTACCATATCCCATTGGGCATAATTTCATCGAAGGCGTAAAATGCAGGACAGCCCTGCCAGCCTCAAACTGGCTTGGCGTTGGGAGTCAGAGTTGGGTTGGGATCCAGAGAGCATCGCTCCCTATCTGTGACCTTAATAGCACCAGGAGTCTGTCTCCTCCCGGAGAGATGGCTTTGACCCTGTAGGGGATGGCACTCTGGGGGATGAATTACAATAATCCCGTCATCCCTTGCTCCTTCCTCTTTTCCTCCACTGCCTTCACACCCCTCCCTTGTTTGCCTGGGTTACTGTCAACCACTAAGGGAGCCCTGCTCTTGCTCCCCCTCCTGTCCTGATCCTTTCAGCCAGAACAACCTTTTCCAAAAATATAAATCACACTATGTCCCTCCCCTACTTAAAACCTTCAGAACTCCCTACAGTTCAGAGAACAAACAAAAAGCTCAGAGCGCTTGGTTTGCTGCACAGAGCATTCTCAAAGACCCTGTCTCCTGCCCCACCTGTCGGCCAGGCCACGCCCCGCCCCTTGCAGGTCTGAACTGTAGAGTCCTGTTGTCACCCTTCTACCTAGTTCATTTCTGTTCCTCTTGGGCTCAACCCAGCTGTCGGCTTCTCCTAGAAGTTTTCTCAAGCTGCATTAGGTCTACCTTACTGTGCTCCCTCATTTATGGAATTTCACCCCACTGAAATCCTTCCTGTTCACCCACATAAACTTCCTAAAGGCTGGGCCTATGTCTTTTCTCCTTGTACTCCCAGCGCCCAGAACAGTGGGTAATAAACAGTTCTCCCTCCATCATTTCAGCACCAGCTTTCCTCCTGTCTTGCTCTTGATGACTTAGACACGTGTCCTGGACACTGATGATTGTGATTATAATTACAGCCCTAGGGGCTATAGAGCTGAGTAGGCTATTTATCTCTGCCCTAAATAGGCGCAGACCACTGGGGCTTTGAAATGGTCCCTCTTCTCTTTCTGCTGTGAATTCTCACCTCTTGCTGCTGACTGTGTGTCTTACTTTATACTCAATTATTGGGTGAGGGCCTTGCCTGTCTTAAAAATTAAATTGCAGGGCTCTGAGATGTTTTCCTTGACAAGCATGAGTCTTGTTCTCTACCTTTGTCTCTGTGGTTTTTGTCCTCAACTGTTGGAATGGCAGGAATTTGGCTTGTGGACAAGCCGTAGGGGCCGCTGCAAGGGCTGTGTGTGAATTGCCCCCTGTCGATCTGGGGAGTGTGGATGGACAGGATGCCAGCTGCAGACACGAGAGCTTCCGGATTGTTTCAAGGGCTAATTTGATTAAGAATAACTTTAATTTCTGGAACCTGCTTTGAAAACTTGCATCTGTGTAAATGTCAAGTTTCTTAGCGTCAAATTGAAAAACCACAAAAGGACAGATGTTTTGCTTAAGCTGGAGGACGACTAGCCCAGTTGGAAGGACACACAGGGAAGCCAAATGGGGCCACCAGGACAGAGCCCGTGCCCCGGGAAGTGCTTCTCCTCTGATGCATGACGTTTCCCTCAGGTGTGCCCTTTCTACAAGGCAGGTCAACAGGAGGACCCAGCTCAAGGCAGTGCTGCACCCACTAGGAAAATGCCTGTGTCTGTGAGCGGCACGGGCCCAGGAGCCACCTTGAGAAAAATGTGAGCAATCTAGTCACCCAGTTGCAGGAAATACAGAGTTCACAGGAACATGTTAGATTGCATCATTGGCACACAAGGAGCAAATCCAGCATAGGGGAACTCTGTGGGCCTGCACAAACTCTGTTTTCCTCAACTAATACATTGCAAGGAAAAGAGAGAGGGGGTGGAACCTCTAGGTCAGGGTTCTCAATCTCAACACCTTTGTCACTGGGCTGGATTTTTTGTTGTTGGGGTGTCAGGGGCTGTCCTGAGCATGATAGGATGCTTAACAGCATCCCTGGCTTCTCGCCACTAGATACACTCCCCACCAACCCAGTTTGACAACCAAAATTGTCCCCAGACATTGTCAAGTTACCCTTTTAGGAGCAAAACTGCCCCTAGTCAAAAGCTTCTGCTATAAATTGAAAGAGGCTTAGGAAACATACTGACCAGTCACAATTATGGACCTTACCTGGATACTGAAACAAACAGATAAACTGTTTAAAAATTAAAAAAGAAATATTTATGGGACAATTACAGAACTGTATACTTGATGCTATTAAATGGTTCATTGTTAATATTTTAGATACACAGTGGCATCATGAATATCTTTTTAAAATTCCCTTTTAGAGACACGTATTGAAACATATGAGCGAAATGATATCTGACATATCTGACATCTGCGCTTTGCTGCAAAATAGCCCAGGGTGGGGGCAGAGAGTGAAACAAAGAAGAAACAAGATTGGTCGTGAGTTAAAGATAATTGATGGGTCATGGAGCTTGTTATACTAGTTTCTCTACTTTTGTAGATTTTTTTTTCACAAAAAAATATGTTAAATGAAAGAAAAAGAAAAGAAGGGAAATACTAGTTAGGACTCTGAAGCTGAAGACATTGTTTCTCCTCAAAGAATCGCCGTCACCTTCTCATCAGCTTTTCCAAATCTTCCCTTTAATCAGATCCCTCTGGAAGCCTGTGTCAGTGGTGCTCACCACTCTAAAAAGCTCAAGCTGCGCAAAGGAAAGTCACATTGGGCTGAATCCTTGTTGCATGAGAATTTTAATAGTTGGTGTTATCTACATGACCCATCTTGCCCGAGCAGTTCTCTCCCTAATGAGTTCTGGCAGTACAAGGTAGGCATTCCACAAACGGCGTTCGCATGCAGTCGTCTGTGAGTGAATGAACTGGTGAATGGGCAGAGTTCAAGGTAGTCTGCTGGGCTGTGGGAGAGATGAGACTTAATAAGGAAGTCCCGGTCCCTGCCCTAGAGGAGTTCACTGTCTACGGGGGGGCTAGTTTAAACAATCAATGCGAAAATAATTCAGAATGAAGGAAACGCTAAGTAGACTCTAAGCAATGTGACATGGTGTGGCCAGTTCCAAGCAACAAGGAGAGCCAAGTCTCAGCTCAAACCTCGGGGCCTGATCTCAGAAAGAGCAGCACCAGCTCTTACGACATCCAGTTGCTTTTTTCGATTCTTTCAGTTGTGAAGTCATCAAAGTTGCCCTACTCTAACAAATTCACCGGGGAGACTTGGCTGGCTGCAAAGAAGAAAGTCTGTTTACATTAAAAAGGGGGAAAAAAAAAGCAAAACAGATGAACTACTGCAAGAAAACCAAAAATCAGAAAAAGCTGTCGGTGGCTTAATATGCTCTTTAGCGGCTTCAGAAGATCTGACTCATGTCTTTTCCTAATATGTCTTCCCATGTCAAAATCCACCACCTCAAAGGGAAGCAAAAGATGGTCTTACGGAGACCATGCTCTAGGCAGCGGCTTGTGGATGGTGCCAATGTGTTAGCTCACCGCCCGGAGTGCAAAGTCCTTTTAGGAAATTGATTTTCCTTGGATAAAGTCACTTCCCTCTCTGCACCTCAGTCTCTTCCACTGTAAGATGAAGCAGTTGGATGAGATCAAGCATGGCAAATTTGTGGCACACTTGCCATTCCTTACCACTCCGTGCTCACGACAGGCACTGCTAATTGAGCTAAGCACCTTTCCACACCAAGCCCAGACATACCAGGCCTACTCAACAGAGGATTCCAGTCACACGCAATCCATCAGAGGGAAATGATGCTTGCCTCAAACCTACTTATCATCTCTGGCCTTCAATGTCCCAGAATTTTAAGTGAGCTAAAAAAAATCCCTGACCAAGAACACATGCACAGGGAGAAAACACAAGCACGCAATTACTTCACATCCAAAGGTTATGGTGAACTGCTACTTGCTGAGTGTCATGATGGGATTCAGGCAGAAGACAAGACCCACTCACCCAGCTTCTTCCACAACTTAAGGGGCTTATGATTTGATTAGGGAGAGGAGAATTATAGAGAAAACACAAGCCACAGCATGACACCAGGGCCAGATCACGGACAGTCGGACCACAGGAAATGGAGGTGGAGGTGGCATGGAGTGGGCAGAGAATAGGAGACTGGGGTTGAGCCTTGACGGATGAGCAGAGCAGACAAAACAGCCAGAAAAGCCAAGGTCATCCAGAGCCCGGGTCCCTGCTCTGAGCTCTCCCCCTGCTCTCCTGAGTGATAAGCGAGCTCCTTCTCCTTCTGGGCTGTGTTTTCTTTGCACTGGGCTCCATTCCTAACCCATTTTGCCCATGATGCAATATCCATGGGGATGTTGGGTGGTGAGGCTGTCCTAACAGCATCCAATAATAGGAAAGGAAATTAAGCTTGAGAAATCCACACTCAAAGGCATCTTTTCTCCCCACAAAGGAAGTATCTGGAAGAAGTTTGCTGGTGTGTGAGCATTTTATCCATTTCCCCACACAGACTGAATTTAGCACAGAGGGCGGAAATGAGAGGATCGGGGAGTCCCTGATCTTAGCTGCATAAACTGTAAGAATTCTGGGTGTCTGCATACGCATTTCTTTTACCTGAATCTTTTGTTTGTTTTCAAAGTGGCTACCCCAAACCTTTATGCCAGAAATAGGGCTGACCAAGGCGGAATCTGTAGGTGAAAAAGTCTACTTTAGCTGTGTGTGTAGTGAGACAATGTAAGACTGCATAATGGTTCAATATGTGTACAGGGAAATATACTTTTATCTGTTACTGATTTCTCAAGAGGAGTATCTGAGAATGTGCCTCAGCCAAACTGTAGAGGGATGGATTGGAGGCCTCTTTCATGTCTCTCCTGGGTCTGACAACAGGTCAGTTGGACAACAGACTAAAGGCATGTCCTCTCTCCACAGTGGCCAGGCTTTGGCTCAAGCCAGAATACAGTCCCCAGACTGGGAGCCCAAGACCACCAATTACCCAATCGGTCAGACCTTGCCCCCACTGTGTGCCCTTTGCATGATACAGATTACAAAGGATGGCAGTCAGGTGGGCTTTGAGGTGTGCCCTTATGGCAGAGGAAACAGCTATTTGTCTGTTTAGGGTCCAAAATGGGGACTGGGGGCGATGGGGGTGGGGTAGATGACTCTGAAGCTTAGAAACTCATCTGGTCTTTTCTGACTGTTACTTTTTATCCATAAATGTCCCCAGAGAGAACACAGAAAGGAGATTTGCTTCTATTCTGCTTGCCCTCACCATGCTTCAAACCGTAGTAGTCCGAACCAATGAAACTCCCAGAACACATCTAGCCCAACCCCACCCCATGTCCCCATTCCTTCTATTTTGATGTTTTTAATCAGCAATTGTCTAAGAAGTCTACTCAACAGGTTTGTTGGAATTGTGTCCATTAAAAATAGATAGCTTGGAAGCAGAAACTACCTAAAATATCTATGAACGGTCCAATGGATATATAAATTGTGGTGTCATCAGATGTTGGAATACTATACAGCAATGAAAAATCAGCAAACTGAATCAGACATAGTGGTAGGAAAAAAGGTAAAAGTAATCCATGATACAGAAGTTAGGAGAGTGGTTCTCTCCGGGGAATAGGGCTGGGAGTTGGTATGGTGGAGTTTCTGGGTGCATGTAATGCTCTATTTTTTTATTTAGGCAGTAGTTACTTGGATGTGGTCTGTTTACAAAGATTTGTCCAACTGTAGTTAGTGTTTGTGTACTTTATACATGTTATATGCCAATAAAAGATTTTAAAATCTGTATTTTACATATATCTTGTATGATTCCATTTGTATGAAATATCCAGAAGAGGTAAATTCATACAGACAGAAATAGACTGGCAGTTGCCAGGGGCTGGGTGGACAGGAGAAAGGAGAGTGACTGCTTAAGGAATACAAGGTTTCCTTTTGGGTAGAACTAGGTAGAGGTGATGGTTACATGACATCATGAGTGCACTAAATGCCATTGAATTGTTCACTTTAAATTAGTTAATGGTCAATGTTATGCTATGTGACTTGTACCTCAAAAAAAAAATTCTATCTAGGATGGTCACCTTTTAAGGGCCATATTTTATTTTTTTCTTTTTGAGACAGGATCTCACTCTGTCACCCAGGCTGGAGTGTAGTGGCACAATCTCAGCTCACTGCAACCTCCACCTCCCAGGCTCAAGTGATCTTCCCACCTAAACCTCCCGAGTAGCTGGGACTACAGGCACACACCACCATGTCCAGCTAATTTTTGTATCTTTTTGTAGAGATGGGGTTTTGCTGTGTTGCCCAGGCTGGTCTCAAACCCCTGAGCTCAAGCAGTCACCCTCCTCAGCCTCCCGAAGTGCCAGGATTACCGGCATGAGCCACTGTGCCCAGCCTAAGAGCCATCTTTGTTGCTGTGATTCCTGTAGCTCAACAGCTTTGCCTTCCCTCACTTTTGCCATGGTTGCAGACAGCTGAGGTTGAGGGGCTCTGGTCTGAGTCCAGATAACTGAGGAGTTCCAGGATAATGCCCAGGGAGCTGTTACGAGGAAGTGGACTCAGACTTTTAAACAACCCACAACACCTCCTAGGGGTCCTTGGGCAACGGAGCCTGGGCTTGCGGAGTGCCAAGCTTTATCCAACTGCCATGTCAACACTACTCCAGAGTCAAAGACTTCCCAGGTCTTCAGCCCCATCCTCATCCCTGCCCTAGGCAGAATTGGGTCTGGAACATTTCCTCTCAGCCTTGGGAGGAAACTCACATACGAAGCAGTATGTGAGCCCTGGCTGGCGAGCGATGGCCACTCACACTGTTATCCCTTTCTTAGCAATAATGTTTAGATTCAGGAAAGAGTTCCAAGATATATATAATTCCTCATGCTGAGTAAGGGCTTCAGCCTGACTCCACAGCTGCCCCGGCTACTGCTCTCTCCAGGAATGTTATTACACCAGCACTGGCCCGGCACAAGAGATGGGGTCTCTCAATGTTCTCATTATGTGCTCTGTATTTTTCAGGTCATGTAATTCAGCTGTAAAAATTTGCCCCTGGCTGCACCTGGCATAGGAGTGGCACAGAGGGGTGAGTTTATTTTTTTAAGGTACTGTTAAAAATAAATTTAATAAGAGAAAGAGAGAGGAAAAGAGAGAGCAAGAGACTAAGACTGTGTTTAATTTGAACTATGAAGGAGAAGATATGAACCAAAGGTCTGAGATCCTGGTGCTTTGGCTGTGTGTGTGTGTGTGTGTGTGTGTGTACGCATAGGAGAATACATGTTTCTCCTGTGTAACTTAAAGCCAGCTTTGTTTATTTAACTGAGATTTTCCAGATCGTTAGTTTGTGATGTGGCTTAGTTTATACTGTGCAATATCCCATTTTAAACACACTCAGGTACATAAGTGAAATCCAACGGAGCTACTTCAATTAGTAAGAGCATGGGCAGCAATTAAGTTTAAATGAACATTTTCATGAGTCTTTTCTTCCCCTTCCTTCCCTTAGCCATGTAATTAATGAGCCTCTGAATGAACCTACTCTCTGTCCATGGGCATAGAAGATTTTGGCTCTGGAATCCAGGACATGGAGAGGAACGCAAAGGCCTCCAGGCTGCAAGCTGAGGCGCAGGTGGCTGCCTTTCCATGTTGCTCTGCGTAGGTAGAAGAAGCCTCTCCCCTTCCAACAGCCGCACCTTAGGAATAGAGGATAGGCCATGGGTGACCTTAGTATGTAAACCAAACCCCAGCACTTTTAGAGTTCTGTCCCACTTCTGACGGAGAGAAGCTGTCTGGGAGATGCCACATCGAATATTGGGCTTTCCAGACTATTTTCAATGATTTATAAGAAAAATTGGGATGTATGAAATTGGCATGTCCTGGAAAGACTGAGATGGTCCGGGTAATTAGGAGGTGGGACAGACAAGGGTAGGAGACTGATATATCAAGTTGCCCCTTTTTCTGCTTGAGCTATGTCACCAGTGTTTTGGGCATGTCTATGTCACCCGGAATCCAAGTGTCCTTGTTTTCCTCCAGACATTCTCCCAAGTGGAAACCAAGAGTGGAGGCTCAGTCCCCAGGAAGAGAAGATACAGGGCCCTGGACAGAAGGGCCTGGCTTCCAGGGGGATCCCCAACGCCGGAGACTCCTTCCCGCTGTGACCAGAAGCTGGGTCTAAGGACTCCTGAACAACCACATCCACTGGCCGGGGTCCACCCAGGCCAAGCGCAGAGCTGCGGAGGGGCCGAGGGGGCCTCTCCCGGGAAATGGAAAGCGGCTGTCTTGGAGGAACTGAAGGACCCCCCACTTCCATCTTGTGTCCCTGGCGCCTGCATGGCAGGACCCTGGAACCATGAGCCCACAACTCCTCCCCGGGTCACTGGTGGACATCAGGAGTGCCCCACGCAGCTCAGTGTTTGGATAGGGCACCCTCACGTAGCATCTCACCCACAAGCCACCCGACCATAGCTAGGACACCTGTCTTTGGCTGGCCGTCGCCTTCACCCACTCTATTTGACAGTCGGTGGACGCTGTGTCCCCTCAGAAATCAGACCGAGGGGAGCTCAGCGTTCGGCCAGACTCGGGCGCCACCTGGTGTCTGCGGGCGTCCCTGCAGGTGGACTCGAGCCCCAGGTGTCTGCTTCTGTCTTTGTTGTTCCTGCTACTTTGAGATCCAGAAAGGCTCCGTGGAGAGAGGTGGGGTCTGTCTCAATTACAGCGGCTGAGCAGGCAAGAGTTGCCTGGGGACATTCCTTGATATTCATGTCACAGGACATGCTGTGCTCTGCACGGGTTTTCACACCTCACCATGAGGCTCTCAGGCCCTCAGTCAGGATTTCAGGGGGTTTTTTGTTTTGGTTTTTAGGTAGGTAGATGGGTAGGTAAGTAGGTGGATAAGATAGATAAGAGTTTTGGGGGAAATGGACTGTTTAGGAGTGAGGCTGGGTTTCTGTCATATCTCAGCCACTTACCAGCCGTGTGATCATGGGAAAATTACTTTAATCTCTCTGAATTTCAGTTTCTTTATCTGCAAAATAGGAACAATACCCACTTTAGAGGGTTATATGAGACTTAAAATAAGTCCTGCCAAGTTCTTGACAACTAAAGGTGTTCAATAAATGTTAGTTCCTTCTTTCCTTAGCAAAGACAGTCATAGATAATAATATAGGTAATAATTAAAGTTAGTGACACAATAAGAGTAATACTAGTTTTTTCTTCCTTCCTTCCTCTTCCTTTTCCTTTCCTTTTGTTTCTTTTTCTTTCTTTTCTTTCCTTCCTTCCTTTCCTTTTCTTTCTTTCTTTTTTTCTTTTTCTTTCCTTTTTTTTTTTTTTTTTTTTTTTTTTTTTTTTGTTTTTCCTTTTCTTCTCTCTTTTGTTTTTTTGTTTTTTTTTTCTCTGTCTTTATTTTTCTCTACTTTTTTTAAGACAGGGTCTCACTGTGTCACCCAGGCTGGAGTGCAGTGGTGCAATCTCAACTCACAGCATCCTCTGCCTCCCAGGCTCAAGTGCTTCTCCTGCTTCATCCTCCCACAGGTGCATGACACCAGGGGTTCACCATGTTGCCCAGGCTGGTCTCAAACTCCTGAGCTCAAGTAATCCTGTCCACCTCAGCCTCTGAAAGTGCTAGGATTACAAGTGTGAGCCACCACACCTGGCCAGAGTGATACCAGTTTTCTCAGTGTGTGCAGTGACAGGCAGAGCAATGGCAGGGAGGAGCTCTTCATTCACACTTTCCTCCAGGCCCCTCCAGCGTTTTTCATGGCTGAGAAGGGGAGTCTGGGCTCTGTGTGGGGAGCCTGACTATACCCTCATTGAAGAGGCTAGTGGCATATTTCCATTCCAAACTGTATACAAAACTGGCTAATAAATAATCACTGTTGATCAAGCTTTGGAAAGTCCTCATCATCATTTACTGAGCACCTACTATGGGGAAGCCACATTTAAGTATTTTACCAATAGTGCCCCCATTAACTCCTGTAGCCGCCACTCGGGGTCAGTTTTATTATCCCCATTACCTAGATGAGAAAACTGGGGCTCAGGGTATCTCAAGTCACATATCTAGGAAGCAGTGAGGTTCACACAGTTCCAAATCCAATTTGCCCTCTTCCTCCTTCTTGCAACTGCCCCTCAGAGCTGAGGCATTCTCTTAGGGGTCTTCTTCTGAAAGAACAGCCTGTCCCCGAACCACCAGAAACAGCTTTCTCCACCAGCCGCAGCCCCGGCATAAATCAAGTCTAGGTTCCTGCCCATGGGTCATTGGTCGGGCTCCCAGCTGTCTTCCGGATAGTTCCTGGCGTGTGGCTATATTAAGAATGTGAACCGTAACATTAACACTTAAAAAAAAATTCAAAGAAAGAAAGAAAGGAAGAAATACCCCTAAAGAGACTCACATCAGGTCTAGCCAAGGGTCATAAATCAATGTCGGTAAATTTATAAACAGTTCATAAATGTAAGTGCTTTTCACAGGGCTGTTTGTTATTGTGTCGGGCTGAGCTGGGGGTGGGGCCGGGGGCGCAGAGAGGCACTGCATCCATTCTGTCTCCGGGTGAGGACCAGCTCAGATGGCCCCGGCAGCAGAAGGAACAGGGATGGGACCCGTCCTGGTTGAATACTCACATCCAGGTGGCCACAGCATGACGCAGGCTAGAGTGAGCTGAGAGAACCAGCCTGGATGGCAGGTGAGCTGAGCCCTGAACCTGAACTGAGATTTTGAAGACATTTACAAAAAAACAAAAAAACCCATCATAACAACTGTGTGGGGGTTTTTTCCCCCCCAGATTCCCTTTTTGCTTTTCTAAGTATTCTGCTCTTTGAAACTCTACAGGGTGCAGGGCTGAGATGAGCAGCCAAAGCGGAATCCTACAGAGTAGAGAAAAGAATTTTACACATACAGCCCCCACCCCACCCGCACACTTGATGGCACCCCCACTTCATCTCCACTCGGCCAGTTCCAGGACCCAAAGTCCAGTAACACCAACACCCAGTGACACATACTCTAAAACTGAGGATGTTGACAAGCCAGAGAGCCTGGGTTTTGTGAACAAGAAGGGAAAATATCTGGCTCCCACTGCCATCCTCTGTCACTGGGTTGCAAAGCAGCAGTATTTGGGCCCTGGAAGCTCAGAGGGCAGCTCGTGAAAAGAACTTCTTTCTGTTTCTCCATGGAGACTAGGAAACACACACTATCCTCTGCATTATCTTTGTTTCTCTCTTCTTTAGGTACCTCTTGACTCACACACATACCACTTCTCCATCGGCCCCAAACCAAGAGACCCTGTGCCTAGAAACTCTTGCGAATGGATCCTTAGGGTAGCAGACAGGGTGTGGGGTTGCCCCACGCTTCACCCCAGAAGCTTCAGCTTCTGGAGTTCCAGCTCTGGCCCAGTTCAGATGCCCTGTGGCATGTTCACCTCAACACGTCCCACCAGGTAGCTGGTTGGTAAGGGTGGAATGAGAGTAGGTATTGCCCCCTAGCCTTGGCTGCCCCCTTCCAAGCCCCAGCCTCCTACACTGTTGTTTGAGAGGATTTGGAGGCTAAGTCAAAGCTAGGCCAAGTTGTGACTTTGCTATTTATTATACTTTACAGAGTCAAGGCCCATCCATCGTTCTGGAATAGCACATAATGAAAGTAGATTCTTAGAACTGATGCCTTCTGAGAGGTTCTCCTTCCCCGATTCTGAGACACACACATTTCTATGTGTAAGTGATTATAATTCTGCACACAAAGAGGCTCTTCTTTCAGTAAGACTTTTTTTTAAAAAATGCATTTGCCCATTTATTATAACAGCTGTTCCATTATTCTATAACCTTGTCCCCCTATTTCTGACAGACCCCGGTCACTGCACCCTCTTCAAGAGGCTGCCGGGTTTGACAGAGTCGCCTTGCGCAGGCCCGTGAAAAATTCCTTAACCAACTGCACCTTTCCAGGCCAGCACTAAACAGGGATTTCATTTATTTGAAAAGTAGGTATTAAATATGTCAGATATAGGAAGTTAAATGTAATGGGCCCAATTCCACACTCGGTTCCATATGCGTAAATCCCACTGATGGAGAACAGAGTGTGGCTCGAGCAGCAAAAATGAGGTCTCAAGTCTGTGGGAGGAAATTGCGCCCTTGATGGATCTTAGCTGACATTCTAATGGACATCAAACCAAGACTGTTAAAACTGGAAGGTACCCTGAAATTCTGGGGGGTTATTTTTTTGTTTCTAAGCTTTAGGGGTTATTGCATTCCGCTGCTTCATTCCTTGTTTGTTTGCTTTTTCTTAACTCCTAGTAAACATTTGCCATTTCTCTTCAGAGCGTTTGTTTCAGCTCACCTGCACTAGAGCTGTTTCCCAAGAGGATGACCCGGTACCTGGCTAAGGAATAAGCAAACAGGTCAGAGCCTAAGTTTGGGAAAAAGCCTGAAGGTCCCTACACCCTGAGGCAACGTTCCAAGGCTTGCTGCTCACAATACGGTCCCTGGATCAGCAGCAGCAGCAGCCCAGGATGCTTGTTAGAAATGCAGCACCTCGGGCCGCACTTCAGACATTCTGAATCCAAATCTGCATTTTATCACGATCTCAGGTGATTCATGTGCCCCTTAGAGTGTGTGAAGCCCTGGATTAGAGAACAGAAATTAGACGTGACCCTTTCTTTAACAGGAATTTATCACCAGGCACTATCTCAAGAACTGTGAGAATTCGGTTCAGATGTTTGTGATAACTCTGCAGCAGTAACTGACTAGCGTGGTGGTTCTTTTCCCTGACTGGGCATTGGAATCAGCGAGGGAAGTTTTAAAAGACGTTGATGTGCAGAATTTACCCAAGAAGTTGTGATTCAACGGGTGTCTGGGAAGGGGCTGGGACATTTGTGTTTACTTAGAGTTCCTCAGGTGATTCTATTGTGCAGCCAGGGCTAAGAGGCCCTGGGGTAAAAAAATACCATCTTGAATGGTTAGACTTCTTTCTGAATGGGAGTGATGTAATTTCCGATTCACCCACCAAGCACAGCATGCTGGGCCCTGAGGATGTCACAGAAGTGGATGCCGTTATTGCTCTCCAGGGACAATTCATTGAGGAACAATAGGGCATCTGCAAGGTGAAAAAAGAGCTGTAACAGGAGATGCTGCAAAGTGTGGCTTCCAGACACAAGAGTGTTCTGGGAGGAGAGCTGAGGAGGGAAGTGCATGGCAGGAAGGTATGAAAATGGACTGAATATAGAGAGCTGGGAAGGAAGGGCATGGCAGGAAGGTATGAAAATGGACTGAGCATAGACAGCTGGGAGGGAGAGGGAAAGGCCCTCCATGACACATCCTTCTGGCACGTGTGAACTAGAAGGCACTTAGGAATCTTCTAGTTTTGCCACAGGATACCATGCTGCACTATTGACATTTTGAATCTGATCATTCTTTGTTGGGGGCTGCCCTGTGCGTTGTAGGATGTTTAACAGCATCCCTGACCCTTACCCACCAGATGCCAGTAGCATCTCCTGCCCCATCTGTGACAAACAAAAATGTCTCCAGACTTTATCAGCTGTTCCCTGGGGTCAAAAGCACCCCTGGCTGAGATGCACTGGCATAGAACAATTAAGAACAATGGTGGTAGGCCCTAGATACTGACCTGAAAGGTGCACTGAGATGTGTTAAGAATTAAAAGTTGTACAACAACACGGATGTTAGTCCTAATGAAACGGGGGGGTGTGTGTGTGTGTGTACAAGGATTGTGCCCAAACAGTGGAAGTGGTGCCTCCTCTCTTGGTGGTTAAAGCATGAATACTGGCGCTCACTAACCTGGGCTTTTTTTTTTTTGACACCGAGTCTTGCTTGCCCTGTTGCCCAGGCTGGAGTGCAATAGTGCAATCTTGGCTCACTACAACCTCCGCCTCCCGGGTTCAATCGCATCTCCTGCCTCAGCTTCCCAAGTAGCTGGGATTACAGGCATATGCCACCATGCGTGGCTAATTTTTGTATTTTCAGTAGAGACAGGGTTTCACCATCAGGCTGGTCTCGAACACCATCAAGTGATCCACCTGCCTCGGCCTCCCAAAATGCTGGGATTACTGTGCCCGGCCTGCCCTGGGCTTTTTATCCCAGCTGTGCCACCTACTACCTTCCCTGGCCAGTATCTGTAATCTCCATGTGCCTCAGTTTCTCCATCTGTAAAATGAGTCTAGCAGTGTCTATCCCAACAGGTTGTTACGAAGATTAAGTTCAGTCACTCAGTTTTGGCAAAGCATTTCTAGCAAAACCTGGCACATAGTAAGCAGTTTCTCAGTTTGAGCCATAATGAACATTATTAGCTCTCAGGAGGTAAATGGAAGGCAGGGGTAGAGGAGAGATGGAGACTTCCGGGTTTTGTTCTGTAAACTTCTGTTTGTCAGAATCCTGCACAAGGTACTTATATGTTAATTGTGTAATAACACATGCACACAAAAGAAAGAAATATTCTAGTTTAGCCTACCTCATCTTTTAAAATGAACTCTTTATGTTGGAACAATTTTAGATTCACCAAAAGTCTGCAAAGATGTGCAGAGTGTTCCTGTGTGCCTGTAACCCAGTTTCAGTTTCCCCTGGTGTTATCATTTTACATTTCCCCAGTACAATTGTCAAAACTAAGAAACATGGGTCCATTACGATTAACTAAACTCCAGACTCCATTTGGATTTCATGTGATATTTTTTTTTTTTTTAACTAATATCCTTTTTCTGTTCCAGGATCCCATCCAGAATATCACATTACATTTAGTCATCATGTCTCCCTGAGCTCTTCTTGGCTGACCGTTTCTCAGTCTTTGATTTTCATGACCTTGAAAAGTACTGGCCAGGTGTTTTGCAATATGCCCCTCAATTTTGGTGTGACGTATTCTCTTGATTAGACTAGAGTTATGGGTTTAGGTGAAAACCACAGAGGTGAAGCACCCTTCTCTTTGTACCATACCAGAGAGTACATGCTATGAACAGGACTTATCATTGCTGATGTCACTTGATCACCTGGTCAAGGTAGTGTTTGCCAGGTGATTTGTAATTTCTCTACTGTAAAGGAACTCCCCCCACCCCCTACCCTCACCACACTCTATTCTTTGGAAGCGAGTGGCTATGTGCAGTCCACACTCAAGGAAGGGGGAGATGAAGCTCCTTGTCCTCGTGAAGGAAGTATCTACACAGGATTCGGAATTCCTCTGCAGAAGATGGGTCTCTTCTCCCAGTTATTTGTTTCTTCTGTCATGTATTTATATCAGTGTGGACTCGTGGATATTTATATTAGACTTTGGCTTATAATCCAATACTGTGCTATTTATTTTGTTGTTCAAATACTTATCTCCTTTTAGATTTTCACTTTCATCAGTGGGAAGGCCCTGGATTGGGAGGGTGGAAGGCTCATTTGTGGAGCAGGGACTCCAACCCTGAGACAGATTGTGACTGGGGGTCTTTTGGTTTTTCTTGACCTCTGTAGAAGGCTGTGGCCAGTGGGAAGCAGGAAGAACAGAGGCTGTGTGACTCGTGGTAAAGGTGCAGAGAAGAAGAATGTGTGTGAGTGGGGTCCAGGCACAAGGCAGGGTGAAATTCAAGTTGTAAGAATCACGGTATATCAGTCAGGAGTTTCCAAAGTAACAGAACCAACAGTGTGTGCACGTGCATGTGTAAAGGAGCAGGGAAGATGGAGAGAGAGAGTATAAGGAATTGCTCATATGATTATGGAGGCTAAGTCCCAAGATCCACAGTGAGCACGCTGGAGACTCGGGAGAGCTGATGGTGTAAGTTCCAATCCAAAAGCCAGCAGGCTTGAGACTCGAGAAGGTTCGATGTTTCAGTTCAAGTCCAAGGGCCAAAAGAGACTAACTTCCCAGCTCAAAGCTATCAGGCAGGAGGAGTTCCCTCTCAGCCTTTTTGTTTTATTCAGGTCTTTAGCTGATTGGATGAGGCCCATGGACATTAGGCAGGGCCATCTGCTTTACTCAGTCTACTAATTCAAAAGATAATCTTATGCAGAAATGCACAGACACACTCAGAATATTATTTGACTAAATATGTCTGGCACTCCATGGCCCAGGAAAATTGACACATAAAATTCACCATCGCACACAAGGTTAGTACCTTCTCCAGCAGCGAGCCCAGTTAGAGCCTGGGGGCCACAGAGCTGGGGTTCCTTGGAAGGCCAATGCCAATGTTGCGGAAGGGAGAGCGTCACGAGTGAGGGATGTGGGCAGGAAGATCTAGATGTGCTTCTCAGCTGTACAATTCTGGGGAAATCAAGGCCATGATGTGGTTGAGCAGTTGACATTGGAAATGTAGGACTTTCTCAAGGATCATAGAACAAAGACTGTCAGAGTTGCTGGATTTTGTGTGATTCAGGGGGAGGGAGGAACAGGCATGTTGAAACCCCCAGTATTTGGGGTGGGGAATAAAACATGGTGTGAAAAACATGTAATCATAGGCTATGACATTATGAGGGGTATATCAGCCTTGCTATGATTACTCAGTCAGTCTTATACAGGGAGTCTTAAACCAAATGCACTAGTTTTCACTTCAAAGTGTGTCTTAGTATCTGTCCTGAACAGAGTCCACAGGAGTGTGGAAGACACTCACCCTCCCTCCTTGGCTTCACGGTGCCTTTGGCTCTTCGCTTCTTCCTCCACGGTCCAGCCTCTTCCTTTTCTTGACCTCCCATGAGGAGTCTCGGGCTCCCTCTGCCCCCACAGGGAAGGAAGGAGTGGGGAGAGGAGGTGCGTAGGCCTTGGATTCTGTGAGCAGACCTCTTTTGAGAGGGTCAGGCCTTTCCCTGGCCAAGCTGGCTGTGCCCAGCACAGCTTCTGGGATCATAAGAACTCCTGGGCTCTTCTTGGCCTGAGTCACATGACCCAGGGCCTCCTTCCTCTGGCCTCCTTACGTGTATTTCTCTAGGAAGATGGGGGCACAGGGTGAGGGAAGAGCACCTGTCCTTTCCACTAACACTTGTTAAACATCCTAATATTACTTTCTATTGGAAAATGAAAGGGTCCCTATTAGTTTTATAAATTGAGAGGCAGAAAGGACAGCTCTACAAAATCTTCTTGGCTAGGGGTCATGTGCCTAGAGTCTGTCTATAGGGTTAAATGAGGCCAGGTAGGCCAGGAGCAGTGGCTCATGCCCATAATCCTGGCACTTCAGGAGGCCGAGGCAGGCAGATAGCTTAAGTCCAGGAGTTCGAGCCTGGGCAACATGGTGAAACCCCATGTCTACTCCAAGAAAATACAAAAATTAGCCAGGTGTGATGGCATAAGCCTGGAGTCCCAGCTACTCAGGAGGCTAAGGTGGGAGGATTGCTTGAGCCTGGGAGGCAGAGGTTGCAGTAGGCCAAGATCACGCCACTGCACTCCAGCCTGGGCAACAGAGTGAGACCCTGTCTTTAAAAAAAAAAAAGAAAAAGGAAAAATGAGGCCAGGTATGTTAATAATCGTACTTCTTCATTGGAGTTGTTCAGATTATCTTTGGGTGGCAGAAGAAGGAGTTGTGGAATTTTTATATTTATCAGTAGGTGAAATGGATTACAAATCAGTGTGAAAGCTGAGACCCAGCTCAACCTTTGGGTTTGGGCAGGTGCAGGAACAGGCCTGGTATTGAGGGGATCTTGGTCAAGGTCACACCTAAAGGTCCTCTTGAGGTGTCCTTCCAGCTAACTTGAAGCTGTGGGCTTCTCCAAGACTTCTCCGCACGTGGTCTGGCTGGTCAAGGCAAGAATAACTCATAGTGGAAGAAGAGGTGAGTCAAAGACAAATAGTGTCCAGGAGTGGAGAGAGCAGACAGCCTGACCACAAGCAGGTCCCCCGGGGCAACTTCAGACTCCCACGCGCTGCTGGGAGAGCCTTCCTGGAAGCTGAAATCCTCTGGCCAGGAAATTTTTTGAAAAATAACTAAATGAACCACATGTGGATCTGGGACTCAGACTATCAAAGAGGAAGAGGAGGAGGGGTGAGAAAGGCCAAGAAGAGGCTGGGATGCACATGCACTATCCACAGAGCAGCTCCTGGAAACCACAGTGGAGGACATGTCAATGGGAGCACACTCTCGAGCACAGGAGGGAACCCAGCCTGGCTACCTCCAGCTAAGGGGGGCTTCCTCTGCCCAGCAGTCCTGTTGGGAGAAGGAGCAGGGAGATCCTTGGGTTTCTATGCCAGGCAAGAGAGGCTGAAGCCACCAGGAACAGGCACAAGGGAAATCCTCATGGGCTGACTCTGTTTCCAACAGTAGGCTGTGCCAGGGGCTACAGGGGACACGGCAGACACAGTCCCTGCCCTCAAGGAGCAACTGTCTTTTTGAGGAGAGAAGCCTAGTTTCAGAAGTAGCACAGTCTGGTGACCCAAAGCATGGACTGAAGCTCAGCTCAGCCATTTATGGGTTGTGTTAAGCACCTGCAGAGGTGTTATCATCATTATCCTCACACTGCATATGAAGAAAAAGACGAGGAGAGATCCAAGAAACATTTCAAAAGAATAACTGGAGATCATGAAGAGTTGTCAGGACACAAGGAATGGAAAGAGGACAAAGACAACTCTATGAGTAACCTAAATGGACTGCAGAGAGCCCTGTCACCATTGACACAAATCTGGCTGTGAAGGGAAAGATTCTTCTGCAAAACAAGCAGATCTCAGTCTCTTGGGACACTCTGAATGTCCTATCAGGCATCTTGGCATTTGTCCTCACCTTTACTTTTCAGGCCAAGACCACCCAGAGGACACCCCCTGTTGGCGCCTGGGTGGGATGCTTGAGTGTCTGGGAAACCTGCCTGCTACCCCTGTACCATCATTCCTTGGGAAGTTGTCCCAAGGCTGAATCTGTTGTGGAACCTACAGCTTCAGCAGGGCTGCGTCCCCTTCCTCTGTTCCTGTCTCAGGAAGGAGGACCCAGATCTGTTCAGGATCTGAAGATTGTGCCATCTTCTCATCCATCCTCTCTTCATCCCAGGAAGGCTAGCTTTGAAGACCCAAGATGACCCCAGGCTACCACAGCCCCCAGGCTCAGGCTAGAAAAGAAAATAACCCTCCATGTCTGTCAATCAGAAACACGCAGGAAGCCCTGGAGGCCCCAGGAAGTGCCAGGAGCAGCAGGTCTTGACAGAAATATCTGCACATATAGCTCCCAGTGGGTTTGATCTGATGTTGCTACTACAATTCCAGATCCTACAAAGGCCCTAAAGAGAGATGCAAGTTACCATGTCTCTCATGGGACAATTTTTTAATTGGCAGAGCTGAGGGGAACTATTCCTTGTGTCTTTGCCCAACTCCATCTTTTTCTCTTTTGTTCTTAATTTTTTAACTCTGGCCCTGGTGAACGTTTGTGGTAGAAGTTTCTAACAATAGCAACCACATCAGTGATCATGGCTACCAGTTATTAAACACCTCCCTCTACAAACCACCTTCTGGGCTGGGTGCTTTACGGGTATTATTTCTAATCCAGACAATAACCATGCCCAGTAGGTGATATTCTTCCCATTTTACAGACGTGGAAATTAAGCAGAGACAACAGAATTCACATACAAAGACTTCTGACTCTGGAATTATCAAACATGGAATATTACTGTTTTCAATAAACAGAAGAGCGTCTTTAAAATATGAGTAAAGGGTAAGCCTATTTGTGAAAGAACAGAATGGAACTTCTAGAAAGTGAAAGTCTAGACATAAAATAAAACAGAAATTTAAAACTCAGGAGAGATGACCAGGCGCAGTGGCTCGTGTCTGTAATCCCAGCACTTTGGGAGCCCAAGGCAGGCAGATCACCTGAGGTCAGAAGTTCGAGACCAGCCTCGCTAACATGGTAAAACCCATTTCTACTAAAAACACAAAAAATTAGCCAGGTGTGGTGGTGGGCTCCTGTAATCCCAGCTATTTGGGAGGCTGAGGCAGGAGAATGGCATGAACCTGGGAGGCGGAGGTTGCAGTGAGCAGAGATTGCACTACTACACTCCAGCCTGGGCAACAAGAACGAAACTCCATCTCAAAAACAACAACAACAACAACAACTCAGGAGAGACTTTGTGAACTGGAGGATAGAACTGGAGAAATGATCTAGAACGTAGCCCAGAGAGATAAAGAGATGGAAAACGTAAAAGAGATTAAAAGCCATGGAGAATAAAGTAAGATGGTCTAGTGTGTAATCAGAGTTTCAAACAGTGAGGGAAGAGGGAAGGGGCCTGAGGCAGTTTGAAGGCCTAACGGCTGAGAATTTCCTAGAATTGATGACTACTACCAGTCCACAGATTAAGAATTTGAGCTGAGTCCTGAAGATGGAAAGCGTGGACTTTGGATGCTCACAATGCGTTGTGTGAGAAGCAGTTTGTCTGCAGAGGGTGCTGGGAGGGCGGCACCCTAGGAACTGGCCTTCTGGGACAGAGAGCAGATCCAGAGCCACGAGGGGACTTTGGGGGAATGTGCACAGCACAAAGCTGAGCCCTGCCTCCCGGAGGAGGAACATCAGGAAAATCTGCCCTACCCCTGGATGACACGGCAAGAAGAGCAGGGTGGTTCTGTGCTGTCATTTGGAGGCATTTCTGGGAAAGGGAGAGAAGGGACGTTAATATGCCCATTGTATGGATTAGGGAATCAAGCACAAACAACAGAGTTTCATCAAGAAAGTGAGCAGCAGCCAGGATCAGAGCTCTCTCCTCTGGTCCCCAGGGCAGGCCCCTCAGGGTAACTAACAGATTCTCCGTTCACCTGTTTGGCAGTCAGCCAAAGCAATGGATGGAGCCACTGGCATCGTTTCCAGCCCTGATGGGATTTTCAGAAGCAAAAGCAAACAAAGGACACTGCTGTGCCACACTCGCTCCCAGACCCAGGTCTGCATCCCTTCCCCACAGGCAAAGTCCTAATTACCTCTGGCTGTCTCAACCTGATGACTTAGACCCCACTGGGGCAGTGTTGTCACATCTGTGTGACGTGCACATGAGTCAATTTAGGAGCAGCAGAGCTATCACTGGAAACCGAAAACAAGTCTGACACATACTGTCCTAAGCGCGATGTGGTGAAACAGCAGACAGAGCCCCACGGCGCCAAACTGTCTGCCTGGTCCCCACCTCCGCCTCCCCTCTACCTTCGCCTTGGTCGTTCCAGGAGAGCAGGAGACAGTGTTGGTTGTGGTTCAGCTTTCCAGCTCCTCCAAACTCTAATTCCAGGTCTCTGACTTTCACAAGGTATTTAATACCGCTAAGCCTCGGTGTTCTCACCTGTACAATGGAGTCTGTACTACCTCTTGGAATTAAACAAGACTACGTGTTTTGGTACATTTATCAATAAGTGACAAATATAGTTATCAGACTTATTTCTAATAATCTCATATGATGATTGAGTTAAATAGCCAAAGAATTAAAGTTGTTTGTAATTATATGTGTTTCTTTTGGCTTAAGGTTTTAAAAAGAGGACTTAGAGAATTGTCATAGCATTTCAAAATGAAGTAGCAAGAACAACGAAAGAAAGAATAAAAATGCCAAACTGGGTGGGGAGTGGGGAGTAAATTAGAGGTTTCACTTCCTTTAGATCCATATATGACAGTGATTCTCAACTGGGGGCAGCCCACCCTTTTTCTGAGTCCCAAAGACTTTTTTTTCTTCTTTTTTTTTTTTTTTTTGGAGACAGAATCTCACTCTGTCCCTCAGGCTGGAGCACAGTGACATGATCTTGGCTCACTGCAACCTCCATCTCCTGGGTTTAAGCAATTCTCCTGCCTCAGCCTCCTGAGTAGCTGGGATGACAGGGTCCCACCACCACACCTGGCTCATTTTTTGTATTTTTAGTAGAGACAGGGTTTCACCATGTTGGCCAGGCTGGTCTTGAACTCCTGACCTCAGGTGATCCACCTACTTTGGCCTCCCAAAGTGCTAGGATTACAGGCGTGAGCCACTGTACCCGGCCCCAAAGATTTTCCTACTATTTTGCCACATTCTGGATTTCCTTTTTC
The DNA here is from genome assembly GCF_008728515.1 of Papio anubis. NCBI lineage: Eukaryota > Metazoa > Chordata > Mammalia > Primates > Cercopithecidae > Papio > Papio anubis. Next base: position 43,050,808 of record NC_044981.1, on the reverse strand, counting down.
TGCTGTGCTAAATTTGGCTTAGAGCATTGAGAGTAGAGATGGCAGGGCCCTGGCAGGAGATATGATGGTGTTTGGATGTATAATAGAGAACAAAGGTGTGGTTAGACAGATGGCCCAACCCAGAGTCTGTCTGAATCTAAGGGATGAGACCCCACTGTGCCCTGTGCCACCTTCTGCACGACCACAGCTGTGACTGCTGAAATTCAAAAGCGTATCACAGACCAAATAAGGCTGGGAAATCCTGGTCTACATGTTTGAAGAGCAGGCACCGTGGGTGGTCCAAAGGGATCTAGCAGGAACATGACAATGGGAAAAGAAGGAAAGGGAAAATTAGATTCAATCAAAGGCATATAACTGCGAATGGTGAGTTCGTTCTATTTGGCTGCAGTATAACCCCTCTAGGGAAGACGGTGGAGCTTGAGTCATTTAAACTCTGGCTGGGAAAAGTCGTGGAGGATGTACAACAGACAAAGCTGGAGTTTGGATCAGTCTGGTGGTAGGACCAGAAGACCCAATAGACGACTTGACTCGACATGGCTCTGCTTCGCCAGACATTCCCCCCTGCCGTCAGATTCTGCTGAGGGGCTGACTCAGGCCCAGCTGATGAACAGCGCCTGGACACATGGGCATGGATGTGTGTGTAAAGCGAAGTGTTTTCCAAGTCGTCATCGCCTCGTTTCCTCAGACTGGGATGTTTGAAAAGTTAGCATGTTCAGTCTCATAAGAAATTTCACATTTCTTGCAAAGAGTTTGTTTTATGGGGGAAAAAAATAGCAGCAGGGGAAGAATATTCCATTTGGGTTTGCAGGAAATGATCTTTTTAATTAGAAGGCTGCCGCACATTTCAGATTTTCCAACAGTGCTTAAGTTCACTGCCGTCATATGTATGTGTGTGTTTTTATAAAAGCACACTGCTATTAATCATTTGTTTTTCCTAGAAAGTACTGGTTAAGGTGTGATTTCTGTGAAATTAGGTTATTTTGTGTCATCCATGTGATCAAGATTTGGTTACATGTTATATTCTGTGTGGTTTGGTTCATAAAGGTACTTGAAGCCAGGAACCATCATATAAACTTGGTATAAACTCAGTTTTTACATTCAATATCATCCATACCTAGCACCATGCTGGGTAAATAGAGAGTGCTCAATAATTGCATGTTGATTGATTGATTTGGTAAGTTGCCCAAAGTAATAATCTTTCCAGGGTCTATGCAGGGAGCAATGGGTGGTTAAATTCAAGCCATTTTTTCAAAACCAGTTTGCTTTGCATTTCAAAAAACACAGGAATCCAATGTGAAGAGAAGAAACAAACCAGATTTTACATAAAAAGACCTTGATTCAAAGACCACCCTTCTCATGGCTCATCAAAGGACCTATGCAACATCCTGCCAGACTGCCCTGCCTTGGTTTCTAGATCTATGAAATGGGGGAGCTGCATGCACCCGATGACTCCTATGGCTCCTCCTAACCGTACAAAACATTGCCATGCCCAGCAACAGCCAGAGCCAAGTTGCCTGGTTATATTGTCCTGCCACTGCCCAGGAGTAATAATGGGTAACACCACTGCTGTTTGAAAGATGAAACTATTCTCATAAAGAAGCAGACAAGTTATCCAGGGAGGTGTGCCAGCACAGCAGAGCAAAGATGAGTCAGGAATAAGGACACCTGGGGTCTGGTTCTAATTCTGTTTCTGACCTGATTTTCGATATGATCTTTGACAAGTTGTTCAACATGTGTCTGGACCAAATGTTATACAAACATAAAGGGACATTCTGACCATTATTATCAGCAGTAATTCATTGAGGTTACATTTGTCTGTCTGCTTCTTTTTGTTTGTTTAGCTATCCTCAGCCATCTTGTTCCCCTAAGGATTTAGGACAGCTTAAAAATGAGGTAACTCTCTAGAGAAAATCCCCCAAATCAGACCCTTTTATCTGACTCCCTCAGTATTTTGATGCTGGTCATTAAGAAGACAATGAGCCTGGAGTCTCCTGTTCCAGTCCTGGTCCTGCTAACCCATTAGCCATGTAACTTGGGGAAAATCACTTCACTCCTCTGGAACTTGGGGGCTGTGGTTTAAAAACGTGTCCACAGGCTGGATGTGTTGGCTCACGACTGTAATCCCAGCACTGTGGGAGGCCGAGGTAGGTGGATCACTTGAGATCTGGAGTTGAAGACCAGCCTGGCCAACATGGTGAAACCTTGTCTCTACTAAAAAAAAATACAAATATTAGCCAGGTGTGGTGGCAGGCACCTGTAATCCCAGATACTCAGGAGCCTGAGGCAGGGAGAATTGCTTGAACCTGGGAGGTGGATGTTGCAGTGAGCCGAGATCACGCCGCTGCACTCCAGCCTGGGCAACACAGCGTGACTCCATCTTGGGGAAAAAAAAAAGTCCACAAATTCTTTACATTCTTCTCATAAAGAGAGGACGCCTAATTCCCTCTCTCTTTGAACACAGCATCCTCAAGGACTCACTTCTAACTAATTGAAATACACAGTTTGGCAGAAGTGACCTTGCATGATGTCTAAGGCTAGGCCTGGTGCCCTTTCTCGGAACACACACCTTTGGAGTCCCCAGCCATATGGAGGAGTCAGGCGACTCTGAACCCACCCTGCTAGAGAGACCACTTAGAGATAGAGCGAGATACCCGAGGGGCCCCAGCCATTCAAGTTTCCCTTCCTGGCTGCCAGGCATGTCAGTGAAGCAGCCTTCAGGATGACCCTGGCCACAGGCATCGTCTGGCTGTAAGTTATGAAGAGGTGCCGATCAGCTAAGCTGCTCCCAAATTCCTGGCACACAGAAACTGTGAGAGATGACAAATGATTGGTGTAGTTTTAAGCCACTGAGTCTTGGGGTAATTTGTTGAGCAGCAATAGATACCTGAAATGGACATTTTCCATCATCTCCTCTAGAAGGAACCCCTGAACTCAGTGTTAGGAGGCCTCGGGCAGCCCCACATGCATCCTGGGACGTGTTTCTATTACCAGAACTCACATCCCATTATCTTCCTGAAACAGACACGGAAGTGCAAGGAGCTGGAGATTCCTAACTTTGACACTGTAAATAGACGAACCTTTCGCCTATCCTTGTACTTCCCAAGAGCGTAAATTACACAACCTGGAACCCTCAAGTTGACGAAGCATTTTGAACTCCTTGGAAGGCCCTGTTTAAATTCAAGTCATACCATGATGCATCTTCCATACAAAAGCCCTATATGGCTTCAGCACTCTCCCAGGAGGCAACAGTCAGAAAAGGCCAGGTTCCTGTTCTCCAGCTCATGCTCCCCTTCCTCCTGCTTAGACCAGTCACCTCACTGGCCACTGCTCCGAGCCCCACCTTGCCTATAATAGTGGTGGGTTGGTCAGCATACTCTCAGTCCCGTGCCAACTGTAGGATGCTGCAAACCTATGAGGCTAGGGTGTGAAAAAGACAAAAAGAAGAAAAGATAGAATCTCTGCCTTCCGAGTTTCTAACCCAGTGAAGAGGCAGCCCCAAGCACTGCAGAAATTAGAAGACAACAGGCAATTTAATTTTTAGTTGGCTGGGGTGGGGCAGATTTTAAGACAGGCACAGCTGTAGAATCTGAAGGCCTCAGAGAGAGTAGCAGAAAATTCACTTTCTCCAGCTACTCTTTTTTTTTTTTTCAACCTTTACTTTAGAATCAGGAGGTACATGTGCAGGTTTGTTACAAAGGTATATTGTGTGATGCTGAGGTCTGTAGTACGAATGAATCCATCACCCAAGCGGTAAGCATGGTAACCAGCAGGTAGTTTTTCAGCCCTTCCCCCATCCCTTTCTCCCCACAGTAGTCCCCAGTGTCTGTTGTTCCCATCCTTATGTCCATGTGTAGCCAGTGTTCAGCTCCCCCTTATAAATGAGAATGTATGGTGTTTGGTTTTCTGTTTCTGTGTTAGTTTGCTTAGGAAAATGGCCTCCAACTGCATCCATGTTGCTGCAAAGGACAAGATTTTGTTCTTTTTTATGGCTGCGTAGTATTCTATGATGTATACGTACTACATTTTCTTTACCTAGTCCATCATTGGAGAGAATCTGGGTTGATTCCATGTCTTTTCTATCATAAATAGCATCTTCAGCTACTCTTGAAGGATGGTGCTATTGGTTGGATGTTTGTGAACTCTTAAAATGTACATGTTGATGCCTAATTTCCAATGTGGTAGCCTTTGGGAGGTAATTAGATCGTGAGGATGGAGCCCTCCTAATGAGATTAGTGCCCTTATAAGCAGAGAGACAAGAAAGATGATACCTTTCTTCACCATATGAAGATGGAATGAAAAGTCAGCTGTCTGTAAACTGGGACAATAACTCTCACTAGACACTGACTCTGTCAGCACCCAGGTATGGATTTCCCAGCCTCCAAACTATGAGAAATAAATATTTGTTGTTTAAACCGCCCCAGTCAATGGTACCTGTTATAGCAGGATGAACAAAGACAAATGGTGTAACAGTAAAATGCTTAGTTGCAAACAACAGAATCCATTGAGTTCATTAAGGGAAAATATAAGACTCCTGGAGAGCTCACAAAATGTCCAGGAGAACCAGATGTTGAAGCTATTAGCCATAAGCAGTGTCCAACCAAACAAAGGAGTTTCTTAAAGATCTCCCCGTCCCCTACCACTGCCACTTGGCAGCTAGGAACCCCTGCACTGCAAACCAGAAGCTGGATCCCTTCTATGTCCTCAGGAACCAAATATCTCTGCTAGCCCCTTGCCACCCAAACTGAATTCTGTTGTGGACACGTCACAGTGTAATACATGACAAAGGGGTCTAGAGATGTAAGTCTTCTAGTTTCTCCCTTCATAATGTGGGGTTTGTAGTGTGGGGGATATCTGAAATGCAGGGAGGGTATGCAGAGATGGGTCCCCGCAGGTGACAAATGTCCCCCAAAGATGGGTAGAGTTAGAATAAGCACAGGATGGAGGCGAAGCTGAGGGGTAAGGGGGCAAATGTGAAGGAGGGTCTGGGGCAAGGAGTCTGGGACAGGAGATTTACTCGCCTAACTGGTGCAGAGAGGCAGGCGGAGTGGCTGCGGGCACAGAGAAGGGCAGGCAGACTGATGGACCACGAGCCCCCATCTCAAGATGCCTGTCGCCTGGCTGTCTGCGCCCCTTCCTCCTGGCTCACACCAGCCCCGCTCAGTCGTTTGGAAGCAGCCTTCCTTCACAGAGCTGGCGGTTCGCAGTTGGCAGGGAGCACCCTGCCTTCTCTCAACAGCCGTCCGTCTTCTTGTCTTCCCCTTTCCAACAGGGTGAATACATTTCTCTTCTGCTGTGCATGCCAACATACCTCGAATTTGCTGGCAGCAGCCACTTCTCATGTGTTGGTTTTGGAATCCTTTAGGAGTTTGTCCTATTTCTCTTCCATCTGGGCTAGAAACATGCCAACCAGGATTTCTCTAGATTTTTTTTTTCTTAACCCTGGGCTGTAACCCAAGGGAGCATGCATCTGGACCCCTTAGGTCTCAAGCTCCATCTCTGCCTCTGGCGCCCCTCCCCCTCCACACCCCTCTCTGGGCAGCCAGGCAGTCAGGCCTTGTAGGTGGAGCCTCGACTTGTGACCCCCTCGAACTTAGTGCTCAGAGACCCGGTGATCACAAATGGACATCTGAGCTTCCACTGGAAATTGGTAATATATATTCTTGGCAGCAATAAGGACAGGCTGTGAAAATTCTTTTCGTGTTGGACTTCTTTTAAGGAGTGGAGTTTTGTTTTAGCCTATTCACAGGCAGTGGAAGTTGGTGGGGGTTGTGTAATGGGAAAACCAGGCTAGAACTGGAGATGTTCAAGGATGGCAGGTGGAACCCATGGCCATGTGTCCCACGGACATCAGTGCCTGCCACCTTGGAGGTGACCAACAATTATTTGCTGCATAGAAGGCTGGATAATGTAGAGGAGAAAGCAATGCATGGTAGCACTTCAACCTCACCGTATTAGACCCACTCCTTAGCAACTGAAAAGAAACACCCTGGGGACACAGAGACAGTTGCTCATGCTGAACCCTCAAACGGCTCCTCATCAAGTGAGTATAAAGTCCAGATTTCTTGGGCTGGCTGAATAAGCTCTTCCATGGTCTACGCCCAGCCTGTGCCTCTAGCCACAGAGCTCTGCCATCCCCCCACACCTCACCAACTACCTTGGGCTCTCCTGAGCCCCCTCCAGTCTGCGCCTTCACTCACGTTGTTTCTCTGCCTGGAGAGTCTTCTCTGTCCTCTCGTCCCCCCAGTCAATAAACACAGAGTTCCTGTTTTAAGGGCAACTCAGGTTTTATCTTCTCTGCAAAACGTTTCTCTATGCCAGTGAGCTGAAAACTTATTTCCACACATACATAAAAACCTGCATACTGATGTTGATAGCAACTTAATTCATAATTGCCCAAACTTGGAAACCACAAGATGTTCCAAGCGGTGAATGGATAAATAAACTATGCTGCATCCAGACAATGGAATATTATTGAGCACTAACAAAAAATGAGCTATCAAGCCATGAAAGGCGTGGAGGAACCTTGAATGCACGTTACTAAGAGAAAGATGCCAATCTGAAAAAGCTATAAACTGTATGATTTCAACTAGATGACATTCTGGAAAAGGCAAAACTGTGGAGACAGTAAAAAGATCAGTAGTTGCCAGGGGTTAAGGGGATGGGGGGTGGGGGGAATTGGCAGAACACTGAGGATTTTTAGGGAAGTGAGAATACTCTGTATGATACTATAATGATGGATATATGTCATTGTACATTTGTTAAAGACCATTAAATGTACAACACCAGGAGTGAATCTTAATATAAACTATGGACTTTGGGTGATAGTGATGTATCCATGTAGGTTCATCCATTGTAACGAATGTAGCACTCCAGTGGGGGCTGTTGACAGTGAGGGAGGCTATGTGTGTGAGGGGGTAGGGGGTATATGGGAACTTTGTACCTTCAGCTCAGGATCTATGTGAATTTAGAACTCTAAAAAACAAAGCCTATATAAAACAAACAAACACACATCAAAAAACCTGTCTTTCTCTAGGCAGTTGCCCTACTCACCTCCCTGCAACTGGCCCTCCCTTTTTTGGTTCCTCCACCCCTGCACTGTTATGGTCAGAGCCTTTGTAGCAATGCATTAAGCCTCTCGGTGTCTGGGCCTGTTTGCTTCCACTCCACCGGGACCAGAGAGCGAGAGCACGGCATATTCATTCCTGCATCCCCAGAGCCTGGACTGCTTTTTGGCCCCTGGCAGTTTAATGTTTGTTGAACGAATGATCCATGTTGTTGATAATCTACTAGGTGCCAAACATCCCTTCCCCTCGCTCCTGACTGATCATGTTCCCCTTCTCTGCTGGTTTGCTTCCTTCCGCCTGCACAGGAGTTAAAAGAAATCTTCTCTTGCCCTGCTGTCCTATGTAGTTCTTGCCATATTTTTGCCCTAACACAGGTGAATTTCTCATAAGGAAGCCCCGTCCACACTGTTGACATTTCCTGATGGCCCGCTCATGATTCCCTGCCACCTGGCTTGAATTCAGCTGCAGCCCTGCTGGGCATGGTTTATGCTGCTCGCCTGGGTTCACAGCCTCCATCCTGAATCCCTGAATCGCTCATCCCAACCCCCAACTTTACTCCCCATCTGCCTCTGCCTCACTCGCCCAGCTGTCTTCCCGTTTGTGGCCTCACCTTACCCTTGGTCCAGCAGCTGGGCATGAATTCTTAGTCTTTCACTTTGCTCCTTGTGCTTCCCCAGGGCAAATATCCCACCCATAGGAGGCCAGTCTGTTTGGTGTGACCCCATAAACAGGCTCCTCTAAGCTGCCCAACCCTGAAAACAGGACACTGGAGCTCTGCCCTAAGGCTGTGCTCCCCAAGAGCTCCTCTGATTCCTACTTCAACAAAGTAAGGCCCATTTCCAGGACACTCGTACTCACATCTCTGCAAGATTGGGTGCTATTAGCCTCTCTCTCCTGACCAACCCTATGATAAGGGTAGCCATGGAGCAATAAGCGAGAGGTACTGATATGAGTTTATTTTATTTTATTTTATTTATTTTTGAGATGGAGTCTCGTTCTGTCACCTACGCTGGAGTAGACTGGCGTGATCTTGGCTCACTGCAACCTCCGTCTCCCAGGTTCAAGCGATTCTCCTGCCTCAGCCTCCCAAATAGCTGGGACTACAGGAGTGCACCACCACACCCAGCTAAGTTTTTTGGTATTTTTTTTAGTAGAGATGGGGTTTCACCATCTTGGCCAGGCTGGTCTCGAACTCCTGACCTCAAGTGATCTGCCCGCCTCAGCCTCCCAAAGTGCTGGGATTACAGGCATGAACCACAGCGCCCCCGTGACATGAGTTTATTTAGGTGTGTCTTAGGCGCGGTACTCCGTTCTGGGACACAGCAAGAGAGTATGGACCACTTACTTGTCACAAGAAACCCAGCTCTATGGACAGATAGTAAATCCAGAAAAAAAAAAAAAAAAAAAGCCCTGGCCTACTCCAGAATGTATTCATTCTGTCTTCACAGAATGTATCAACTTTCAAAGTGTACATACCTTTTAACCCTTTCACTCAGCAGTTCCAACTCTAGAATTCTACTCCATTGAAATACACATATCCATAAAGGTATGCGCACAAAGATATTCTGTTACAGTGAAATGTTTGGAATAACCTACTTGTCCATTGGGTTATATAAATTGAGCTAAATGCATGCAGTGGAATACTGGGCAGCCATTAAAACAATGAGGTAGATCTACATGTCATAATGGGAAGAGATTTCCAAGATACAATGTAAATCAGGGGTTATCAAACTAAGCACCATAAGCTGAATCCAGCCTGCCACCTGTTTTTAAATAGCCTGTAAGCTAAGAATGGTTCCCCCATTTCAAATGGTTGAAATAAAAAGAACAATATTTCATGACCCATGAAAATTACATGAAATCTAAATTTCAATGCCCACAAATAAAGTTTTATTGGAACACAGCCATGTCCATTGATTCCCGTATGGTCTACAGCTGCTTTTACACTGCAACAGCAGAGTTCAACGCATGTGACAGAGACCATGGGGTTCACAAATGCAGAAATATTCGCTTTCCAGCCCTTCACAGAAAGAGTTTGCCAGTCTCTCTGCTCTCCAGTCTTGGTGAGAAGATACAACAAGAAGTTGGCCATCTGCGACCAGTAAGAAGACCTTCACCAGAACCCGACCATGCTGGCACCTGACCTCAGCCTTCCAGCCTCCAGAGCTGGGAGAGATACCTTTCTGTTGTGTATAAGCCAAAAAAAGTACAGAAAGAAAAAAAAAAGAGGCCTCACCCTAAACTGTTAACAATGTTTCCCTATGAAAGAGGAGCAGAACTGGAGAGGGGTAGATAGGAGATGTTTTATTATTTATGCCTATATTTGTTTCATTTGGATACTGAATATATATATATATTTATATTCTTATTTGTGGCAGCTATATTCTATAAAATTAGCACAAGCACTGGAATAGCAAATACTGAACCATTGCTTCCAGGGGAAATACAAGGGTAGGCTCCTGTGAGCCTCTGGTCACAACATTTTGTCAACGGATCAATACATAACCTTGTTTCAGTGTGTTTCTGTTTAAACACATCTTACTTTCTGTAAGACACATCACAGCCTTCTTTGGCGCAGGAACACAGACAGCTCGTCAGTGCTATGTTTAGGGGCCATTTTAAACAGTGAAGTCACCAACGAACAGCACAAAAATGTGAAAAATGTGGCACTTGAATAGACCACAGAAAGAACTCTTATTTACCGTTTGAGAGCTGGAACAGAAAGCAGAGCTTCACCTTGTTTGTCCCCAGCTGGAAATGCACCCACCGGTTGGGTGACTCAAATTTTTCATTCCTCTACCCATGTCCGAGAATGACTGCAAAAGCACCACGTGTGCTGATTTGAGGGTTACAAATACATTTTTGTGAGTAGCCAAATTTGCCAGTATGGAATTATCAAATAATGAGGATGAACTGTACATTTGTATATGATACACACACACACACACACACACACACATTGTTTTTATACTTAATAAAAAGATGTATAACGTTTGCCCTTGACCATGCACAGAGCTGCCTCCAAAGTTGTCTTTTGGGCAGCATGCAGAGGGTCTCTAACCAACACCTCTGACAGGCAGACAAGGTCGAAATGTTCATTTTTACATGAGTGAGTCAACCTTTCAACGGGACCTCCATAGGGCAGAGACAGCAGCAAAGCACAGAACATGTTAAGCCTTCTTCACACAGCTTCCTGTCATCCAACGGTTGACTTCTTGGGTGTCTATGAACACTTTCTGCAAAGCCACGTGGCCATCTGTGGGGCACGAGAATGCTGGCCACACACACAGGCCAGCCAGAGGCATGTGATGAAGAGCTTGCCTGTCCTCACTACGGCGTCCATTTCTTCATTCCTACCACTCATTAATTCACACCATTCATTCGCACAGCCAATGCATTCCTTCTCCTCCCGCATTCTCTCCATCAACCCTTTACCAGGGCATGTTTGAGAGGCATAGTGGCTTCTCTGCTTTGTTCTTCCCTCCCCTGACACCACAGCCTTCCAAGGCTGAGTTGGAGCCATGACCGTTATTTAATCAGCGTGACGGGAATGAGTTCCTGAATGGACACCCGACTGGCCACGTCACGAGAGTCTGCTGGCATAAAATGAGCAGTTCCAGTGGGATCCTGGCCAGTGGATGATGTGAACCCCCCACTCTCCACTCAGCTTCCCAACCTTCTCCCAGAGCTGCCAGCCCCACCAAGGGGACAGGCACGGCTGGATGGGAAGCAGCACCAGACAGCGCGGGGTGAAGGGAGCCTGCAAGGCTGCCGGAGGGAGGGTTTCGCGCTCCGGCGATATTGTTTCCAGGTTGAGATGCCACTTTTAGCTCTTCTTCTAAAATGAAAAATATAAATTCAGCACCACACATAGCACCAAATTCTATAATTCGTCTATACTGCCTAACAGGTTTTTAATATCTTAGGCTTGTCTCCACCTGGCTTTTCAAGAGTCCTGTGAGTTGAACAGCATCTTCCTACCACCCCCACCCTCCCGTGGGGCTTGTAGAATAGGTAAAAGGGACAGAGGAAAAATCAGAACCGCTCGTCAGGTGCAGTTGGAACTGAGCTCAAGGCAATAAAACATGAAAAGAGACACACTCAGACCCACATTAAATTAACTCTCATCCTGATCTGAAGGCATCAGAAGAATACTCAGACCATGGAGGTAAGGATGTGGGCTGGGTCCGAACTGGACCCGCCCGGGTCCCCGCCCGAGCTTGGGGCTCATACAAAGCTCTGTTGCCATCTTGTGGTCAGCAGGGGTGAGCTTCTGAGCTCTGCAACTTCAGGCTTTTCTCAGCAGGCTCCTCAGGGCTCTGGGAAACACAGCCCTTCCCTAGGCTGCTAGACATGTCTCCTGGGAGGCTGGGCCCTGTGTAGCTAGAGCAGAGTCTTCTCTGGGCCCCTATTCTTCTGTCAAACTTCAGGTTTGTCCTGGCTTCACCTCTCAACCCTCTACGATCCCTTCCAGCTCTTACATGCGATGTATGTAGTCACTATTTTGTTTAAGGCACTGTGGGGAACCAGGAGCAGCTTCTCCCTGCAGGGCACTGGGCATGGGATGTGTTCTGAACCGGCCTGAGTGGTGAGGAACCCCGTCACCCTTCCTCAGGGCATTTCCCAGTTCCTCCGTTTTAGTGAGCAAGGGGGCCTGCAGAGGAAAACAGCTTTTAGTGCCTTGCCTCCATACTTCAAGATAGAATACATCCTTTCCACATGTGGCCAGAGGGCCCAGGCACAGAAGGCCTGGGGTGGGGAGGTGGGGAAGAAGAGAGAAAGAGAGAGAGGGAGGGAGGCAGTGGGGAGAGAGGGAGGGATGTGCTGCACATGTGTTTCTGGGCATGCATGTTTCTGTGTCTTTTTTCCATGCTAAAAGAGACAGGCTGCAGACAAGACCTGAAGAAGGAGGGAGGTGGACAGAGGAGTTCCTGGGCTGCTGGCCTCGGGGGAAGCTGAAGTGCTGCCTTATCTTCATGAAAAGTGAGGCCAGGCCTTGGGAAATGATCAGTTCCACTTCCCAAGGGCTCCCTCAGGATTGAAATCTGCAGCCTCAAGGCCACGGTTTCAGCTCCAGGTGAAACTTGTATTGTCTGTGACAGCAGAGTACAGAAGCCCACTGTGTCTCCCCGGCACCCCAGCAGACCCTGTTCCTTCTAGAATACCCCTGCTCACCCACCCCTCTGGTCTGCCCCGGGCCTGGCGGACAGGCTGCAACCCCATCCTCAACCTTCCTATCTCAGGCTCCAGCCAGGCAGGCTTCACCCCTCTGACTGTCCCTGACCAGCCACCCTGGGGCTCCTGGAGAGACCTGGCACACAACCTCAGATGGGCTTCGATACGTGCCACCTTTCAGATCCAGGAAGTCCAGCCCCGATGTGTCAAGCAGGGCAGTGACTGATAACCCTGGGAAAATCTGTTTTTCATATTTTCCAGAGGAAATGTTGCCAAGACCAACCTGGAACAGGGTGAGATGGGAGGAGAGGGAGACGGTACCAAGGGGCTGGAGTTGTCACCATTCCTCTCTGGGGGAAAACAAGCCCAATCTGGCTAGCCTAGCAGGTCTCTAGGAGCACTGAAAATAGTGCATGAAATTTCTCTTTGTGAAGGATAAGGCAGGATTACTATGTCCATTTTACAGGAGAGAAAACTGAGGCATGAGGTATTTATAGGCATGTATTTTATATATACATGTATATATGCCTATTTTGCGTTTTTACCATTCCATCATCTTCCATGATCCCTAACAGCTCTGTGAGACAGAAAGGCCAGGCTGACAGTCTCCCAGCCCGTCAAAGAGGCTCTGCTACAACAGGGCTCTCTTGTCTCTGGATGGCAAAACTGTTAGTTGCTTGACTGCTTTCATTTCCAACCCACCTTCCCCCACTTTCCTAGCAGAGTCCAGTCTGGGCCCAACCCTCCTATGTGACACCTGTGCCTCGGGGGAATCCAGTCCCAGCAGTTAGAGTGACTCAAACCTCCTTGCTTGGGTTGGGTTCAGAACTCCGGGCAAGCCAAGCAGTAGAAGATATCAGCCTAGCGGCTCTAACTGTCCAGTTCGTGGCTTAAGTAGACCCATTCAGACCAAAAGGAAAAAGGTTTCCTCTCTTTCTCCCTGGACATGACCAAAGAAGCAACTGTCTGAGTTGCTGCCAGCAGCTATCTTGCAGCCACGAGGGAAGTCAGCCTAAGGACCATGAACTAGAAGTGAGCAGAGCAAACAAGGTCACAAGAAAACAGAATTGGCACCCAGATCAAACCCTACCTGAAACCCTTACTCTGGGCTACTCTGAGATGATATAATGCACTCTTTACGATTTTAGTCAGTTTGCATTGACTTTTCTCTTTCGTGTATCTAAAAGCATCCTAATAGGCACATTTGGATGGAAGCACCTTTCCCCACTTCTGCTGTAAGAATTCCCTTTGCCTTCCTCTAGTTGCTGTCAGAGCCAAGTCAGCACACATTAAATGGGCCAGGACAGACTAAATGTGTCCTCTGGACACTGCAAATGTCTCTTGTGGTATCTTAAGACTTTAAAAACTG